>NC_044187.1:8620051-8948980 GCF_900880675.1 Sparus aurata | reverse complement strand
GTTAGAAGCTGCAGCGTGAGAGACAAAACATCATGCATACAGTGTGTGTGAGAGTGTGTTTGTACCGCGTCCTGTGCAGGCTGCAGGTCTGTACACGTCTGCGATTTGGGCGGCTCGTCGTCTTCTGTGATTTCTCTCAGCTTCTGGTTCAGCTGTAGGGGGTGAAAAGGGTCAGTTCACCATTTTCTCATCCAAATCTTCCTAAAATTTCTCCAAAAGAAATGATAAATGGACTCTAAGTGGGCTCCTAAACCCCTCCTGGAGGAACATTTATGGAATTTGAACATTTGACACTGAGATTTCTCCACATTGCTGCAGTGAAATGTAACCAAATTTGAATCCATGATAGAGTTAGACAAGTAGAGTAATGAACTCTCTGTGTGGAGGATTCAGGGGTGTCTACTAGCAAAAAATGACCATTATATTATGTTTATTATTATGTTTTCATGAGTGTATAATCATCTGAAACTAAGAATCATTTTGTGGCAACAAAAAAAATATATATACATGCGTTTCCACAGATAGGAAAAGAAAAAATTATCCTGATTTTTATTTTTTTTTTTTAAATGATCTTTTTCAGACTGTTTCAAATATGAATAAAAAATAATATGTTTCATGCTGTGATAGATGAGGAAACACATTTCTATTGAAATAAAAAGAAAATTACACTTGTAATTTTTTTAATGCAACTTCACACATGAAAAAATTCTCTTGGAAAAACAGAAGAAACAAAAATTAAGGCAATTGTTTGTTTTTGCAGACGGTAAAAAGAGGAAAAAAATGTAAATAAAAAATGTCACTTGAAATGTAAAAAATCTCAGGGTCTTTTATCTTGAAGATTATCCTGGCAAAGGTTTTCAAAAAATTGTATAACCAGCTCTGAAGTCATAAACACGAGAGAAAACTATTTAGATCACCAGTAACCAATAATGCGAAACATGACCATTTAGACCGCTTATTGGGAAAATATTTAGTATTGTACTAAAAATATGTAATTTTCTCTGGATTTACTGAACAGTTTCCTGAAATATGTTTTGTCCTGGTTTTTGAACATCAGAAAACAATCACGGGTGAGAAATGTTGGTAAATAAATTTGAATGAGGTCTTGAATGAAAAACAGTGAACCTGTCCTTTAATCAAATAGCTATTTGAAGTGACATCAGCGTTGTTGCCATGGTTCTGTGGTCTCACCCTGTTGACCCAGAAGAGCAGAGCGTTCTCCCACGGAGCCCCGACGCCCATCTGCTCCGCCTCCGCCGCCATCTTCACCCTGCCCACCGTCTCTTTGGCAGCCAGCGTCATCAGGGCGTCGATCATGGCGAGGTGGGCTTTCTGCACCGATCACAACAGGGACAGTTTAACCATCCGACTCTGATCACATGAGTCTAAAATCAGCAGCGGAGGACAGAAATACCTTCTCTGCTATGTTTTTTTCTACGTTGCGTGCTAAATACAACTGTTTCCTTCCTTCTTTCCTACTATTCCTCACCACCTGTCCTCTTCTCCTTCCTTTGTTCCCTTCAGACTTTTTCTTTCCTCGCTCCGCTGCTCCGCTCTGCTACTAAGAACTGACACAATAAAGGATCACATCGTTTTCTCCTGACCGACTTTTCTTCACTTTGCTCTGGAGAGGGTTCTAACTCCTGTGTACCTACATTTCACTGGAGTAGTATTTTCCACTGTGCTATTTCCATTAATAAATTACTAAAGTGTAAAATCACAGAGGCATGAACTACAGACCACACAAGGCAACACACCCACCGTCTTGATGGGGACGTAGCTGAGGTCCTCCTCGGTGACGTCTGCATCCAGGACCTTTGGAGCGAAACCTTTCTTGATGAGGAACTGCAGCAGGGCGGAGTTATCGGCCGGGGGCCCCTGCGTCTGGGCCAGCAGGGCCTGAGCTCGGCAGTAGATCTCCGGGGACAGGAGCAGCTTGGAGACGGACGGTTTGAGGTGCTCTTGTTCATACTGGTCCTTGTAGAGAGGATCCCGAAACTCCACGGGAACATTTTCTGAAAAACGGAAGAGGACAAGAGGAGAGTCTTGTTGAGCTGGAATGGTGACATCAAGACTAAAATTATATAAACCATTAGATGAAAACTTAAAAACATCGTTTCACTTTCTACTCTCATTTTAAGTAAAACAGTTTCACTGTCACATAATCTAAAACGACTTTAATACACTTGAATTGAAGCGGATGACGTTGACAATAAGAACAAAAAGTTACTTTTTGAGATGAAGAAAAACTATTTTTGAGCATTACAAGCGTATCATGGCACATATCAGGTGATAATACTGCTAAGTTATGGCTCAAAATGACTCTTTTATCATATCAGGCCCAGATATCAGCTCTTATTTCAAGAAACCGAAAGATGGTGAATCCTCATAACGTTTCTGAGCCACCCTCAGGTCAAAGGTTTTACTTATTTTGTGAAAAACATCAACATTTTCTCAGTGGATTTGCACAAAACTCTGTAGAGACATTCGAGGTCCCCTGAGGTCGAATCCTCGACTTTGATGATTCCCCCGACTTTCCTCTGGTGTCATCATCAGGTCGAACTTGAAATATGTCTGACACTTGACACACTGGTTCATGACAAAAAATACCTGCTAAACTAAAGTCTGCCTCAGTTTCATTTTTGTCTAATGGTAATTAGCATATATTAGCATGTTAAGATGGTGAACATCGTACTTGCTCATCATCGGCAGCACGTTAGCATCGTGGACGTGGTTAGCATGCTGAGGTTAGGATTCTATTGTGGCCTCACAGAGCTGCGGACCATTCAAACTGTTCCTATGAACTCAAAAGAGCTCAGAATTAATATTTCAGTGGGTGACGTAAGCTGTAGAGAGTCTCCTCAATCATTATCTGCAGGCAGAGATAATTACCGAGAGGAGGCACTCGCTCGTCCACTACAGGATGCTCTCTGAGCTGAATGAGAGGAGAAATAAAAAGCATGAAGCTTGTGATGCAGTTGTAGGTCGTTTCTTGCCTTGCTGCAGATCTAAGAGAGGGATAATGAGTCAGCTTCTCTGTGCTGTTCTCTGAGAAAGAGAATTGCTTCGTCGACACAATGTCCCCACGAGGGAAACCTTACAGAAGTCACACAGTCCGCTGTTCAGAGAGTGCAGCTCCACCGTACTATCTGCTCTGAGAGAGGAAACTTAAACTGCTGAATAAAAGTGGAGAAGTTTCCCCACTTTGTACATTAGGTGGACAGTATGCGACAGTGTGTGACTGCAGGGAGCCTGCAGGAGAAGATAATGTCATCATCTGCATGAACAGCTCAGACGAGTGTGCGTGCATGTGCATGTCGAGTAATCTATGACTATCTATGATGTGCAAGAAGCTCAAACCACGACAAGTGGGTCATTTCATAGACACACACACACTCCGGACACGGAAACACACACTTCCCTGACTGACCTATATTCCAACCCTGCAGCCCCTGGAAGGCTGCACCAGGAGTCGGGATAATCCTGAAGATTGGAGCGGACTTCTTCAGGGGGAATATCAGAGTGGACATCTCTTCCATTTACCAATGCAGTCAGTCCTCGTTCTCTTAAAGTCTTCACAAATTCGTTCTACTCCTTCATCCGTCCTTACACATCAAACTCTGACTCATAACGAGGGCTACAACTACTCGTCTTTCTCTCTGTAACCGTCTGTTGTTTTCTTATGTAAGCCCTCCTTCTCCTCATTTTCTCCGTTTGCTCAAATGAGAGAAGAGAAATCACCACAAAAAGCAGATGACTTCGAATAGAAAGTCTATCTGTGTCACTGCATAAACAACGGTTGAAGCACACACTCCACTGCAGTGTGACACACACACACACAGTGTTTCGGGGTTAAACCCTCGCCTTTCACACTCTGCAGCACTGGGAGGAAATAGGACTGCCGTCACCATGGGAATGGTGGAAATGGAAAGCAGCCATTCTGTTCAGCCGAGGCGATGAGACTGGACTGCAGAGTAGGAACCAGCAGCTAACCCATTTAACATAATACTAATTCAATCAGGGAAAACAACAGCCACAGCCTGTGCAGCTGAAACAGAACGACGACAACAACAACAATCTGTTACATCATACGGATTTTATGAGTATCAGGTGATAGAAATACCCCCAAAATGTACGTTATTGATTTTAAGTGTCATATTATCTTGTGTTTTTATACATATGGGGCTGAAAACAAATAGACTCATTAATTTGCCTCTTAAGGTCGTCAAAAATATCAATACTACATGATTACTGCTTAATCTGCTGATTAGTTTTTACGTTGATCAACTAATCAATTTCCAAACTGCAGTAAGAAAAAAACTGCAATTTTTCGCCACTTCGAGGCAGCGAACAAGATGAGAACACATCAGTGACTGTACAGATCATGTCATCTCCTTTTAAAGGTACTTTTTGTAAGATAGATCATTGAGTCTTCAGGTCGTCATATGTTGAAACTTTGTGTTGGTGGCCAACCCAGAGACCTGGGGATGAGACCGACCAATCACCTTTTGCAATATGGTGAACATGTTGGAACATTTTCCTTTTTTACAGAGCAACATCACTCATCATCTGATTTTTTGCTCTATTTTTGGTCTCCACCACCTAGTGAAGGAAATATCTGGCCCTTTAGCTGCTAAATGCTCTGCTGTGTTTATTAGCTGGTGGCTAACTTTGTCAACTCTGTCGGAGTTTTGAGACCAAAAACTCTGTTTTATATGTAAACTAAAAGAGAAAACAAGCTAGCAAAACATTAACATGAGCGACTCAACTGGGTATCCATTTTCAAGAAATCAGATTAACTTTCGTCAATTTTACAATATCGATGAAGCTGCTTTAGTTACATTTAATTGTCACATGGGATTGATTTGACCGGATTGTGAGATATCCAGTCATTTCTGCCTCCACCCCAACAAAGAGGAGGCAAACAGAACATTAAAAATGTTCATTTTTCTAATTTGAATATTCTACACTGACAGACACGTCCCAATCACAAATCTTGACAGCAACAAAAAATGCTTGGGGGGGTACAGGGGCGGTTCTAGGGGGGGGGGCCAACAGGGGCCAGTGCTCCCGTAACTCTGAGTCTGGACCCCCCTGTGGACCCCCCGACAGGGAGTCTGCATTAATAATACAATGACAGATTTCTTGCAATGATTTTGTTCTGATTATTATTCTCATCATATTTCTATTCTTATTTTTTATTTATATCAATTAATTAGAAGTACTTCTTATAGATTTTATGTTATATCTGCCTTTTCAAAATATTCTGATCAGGACACCCCTGTAGGAGAGATTTTTAATCTTAGTGGAATCATTTCCTGGTTTAATAAAGGTATAAATCCAGTGCAGCTTGTGGAGTTTTGTATTTGTTAAAGCATTGTTCTTTTGTCTGGCTGAATATATGTTATTGATACCATAAATAAACATACTTTCACTGACTCCCTCTGTGTTTAATAAGTAACTTGGAGGCATGTTCTTAAAAATAACAAGAAACCAGGGAGAGATGTCACAGACGAAGCTATTTTTCTTAGAGAAGTCGTCCTCTGGCACACGTCAGGTAGAATAAGTGTGTGCTGGATCCCATGTGAGGCTTTATTAGCGCTATTTTCTTCCCGGCTGCCATTAAAATTCAATGAGGCGCCCGGTGGACATTTTCCAGTTGACTGACAACAATGAAGCCTCCCTGCTGAGAGCTGCTCTCTCCTCCTGTCCCACTGACTGCAACACAAATGTAACATGAAAGTCTGTCTGCGCTTATTACTACAGCCCGAAATAACACAGATTATGACACAAAGGCTCGTATCTTTATCATTGTGTGGTATTATTACCTACAGGGTGACATCATTGTGTTAGTCAGCAGAGACTGAACCCACACAAGGAGCTGATCTGTGACCGGAGCGGGTCGTTAAACAGAAACCGTGCTGAAACAAAGAGCTGATCAACAACGATAATGATAGCTGAATCATTGTTTGGGTTAATTATCAAACAAAGCTGCCATATAGCAGCATCTCCAGCTCTTCAAATGTGCTTTTCTCTGTTTTATATGATTGTGAATTCAATAAATCTCAAAATGAGCAATTTAAAGGCGTCATTTCAGGCATTTTCACTGTTGATTTTGTAATTTACACATATTTTCTTTACCTTTTATAGATTTTAGAGAGTTGTGATAAGGAATGAGAATAATATTTAATAGCAGCACACCAGAGCTGAGTTCAACTAATGATTATGTTCATTATCGATGAGTTTGAGGATTAGTAAAAAAATGCTGATCACAATTTCCCAAAGTGACGGCGTCCAATTGTTTCTTTTTTTCCAGCCAACAGTCCAAAACTCAAAGACTCTTAACTTACTGTCATCATCGATCAAGAACAGCAGCAAATTCTTACGTTTAAGAAGCTGGAACCACAAAATAATTTACATTTCTGCTTGAAAGATGACTGAATAGATCAGTTAATGGACTGATCATTGCAGCCCAACAACATCTTAAAGTTTCGACAAAATGTTCACCATTAATCAATCGATCGTTTCGTCCTTTCATCCGATATCTCACCAGAATTTCCCAAAGTAACGTCTTTGAAATGCTTCTTTTGTCTAAAACCCTAAAACTCTTCATTTGCTCTCATGAAAGATGAAGAAGAGCAGCAAATTATCATGTTTAAGAAGCTGGAACCAGCAAATATTTGATAATAACCAAACGGTTAATTTCCTTACGATTGACCGATCAATTAATCGACTGATCATTGCAGCTCTACACTAACAGTATGAAGTCATGCAGTAAAACACAACCACTCACCAAAGACAACTGCTCTGACGGTGTCGACGACACTTTCACGATTGATCAATTCATCGTTTCATCTATTAAATATTTAAAAAAATGCTAAATATGCTCTTCAGAGTCCAAAGTGACGTCTTCAAAAGGCTTATTTTGTCCAACCAACAATCCAAAACCCCAAAAACTTGATAAAAAACTAGAAAAATGTCGAAAATTCTCACATTTAAGAAGCACATTTTTGCTTTAAACAAACAGATTTTCTATCGAGGGATCGATGAATCGACTGATCACTGCAGCTCCACGCTACAGTATGAGGTCATGCAAGTAAAACACAACCACTCACCAAAGACAGCATCTCAGACAGGGTCAACAAAAGTGACACATCATCAGCCTTATTGATCATTACAGATTGTCCACTGGATTACATAACATATCACACACAGTGATCCTGCTGCAGTGTGTTGATCAGTCATAATAAACAGATCAGCTTTGACACATATGTCTGCAGACTCTCTGTAAATGAGGCTGATATCAGTGGATGTATCTGCAGCAGCTGTCAGCAGAAACCCTCCATTGTCTAAAAACACTATGTCACCTTCACCACACTGCCTCAGCGTGCGTGCGTGCGTGCGTAACACTGACACAAATATCCTGCCGTCTTGACCCATTTACAGCCTCTCCCAACACGACACCGCGCACACGTTATAAACCAGTCAGAGGGGGGGTTCTGTGCGGGTCGCATCTGGGCTGGTGGGCGAACCCGTCCACGGGCCCTGACGTGGCCCGGCTCTGACAAAAGGCTTTGTTGCGCCGCAGCGGTGACAGCCAGCCTGCTGTCCCCGCATGCATCACGCACCGCGGAGGAGAGTCCTCCCGACAAGCCTCATAATCGTGTCGTTAATTGGCTCCTCGTCTGTAACCCAGATGTTAAAGCCGCGCAGCGTGGAGGAGGATGAGGAGGTGGAGGTGGAGGATGAGGAGGAGGTGGAGCAGGAGCACCGGGAGGATGGATGGATGCTGTGCAGATCTGCAGAATGAAGCTGGAGGTTCCCCGTGAAATAAAACGCCAGGTCGAGCTCGTAGCTTCATATATAGCGGGATTAATTATTAAGCGCCCCACCCAAGCAGCCCCCCTCGGCGGTGAGACTACCTGCAGAGCCGTACGATTTCGACAGCAGCCACCGGACGCTGGCGCAGATCTTGGCCCGGGTGAAGTCGTACTGGTCCAGCGGCTTGATCTCCGGCACCGAGAAGGTCTTCTTCATCGCTTGGGGAGAGTCCACCATGGCCGCGCCGCGACGCACGGAGGAGGCAGCAGCAGCAGCAGCAGCACCGGGGAAATGTGAGGAGGAGGAGGGATGGAAGAGGAAGAGGAGACGCCGAGGAGGAGGAGGAGGAGGAGGAGGAGGAAAGAGGGAGGAGGACCCTGTGATGCAGACTGCAACATACAAATGATGACACGATGAGAAAGAGTCCGACAGGGAGGATGGAAACGGAAAGACGAGGCTCAATATGTCAACAGAGATCAGTCCGAAATGTGTTAATGGAGATTTAGATACCTCACGCAGGCTGTCAGCCGGCTCCACGCCCCCGTCTACGTCACACGCCGGCCAGTGGGGACGTCACCGTGACAAACTCCTCTGAGGTTCAGATTTACGACACACGTGAAGGCAGCAGCAGCAGACACGAGTCGATAAATGTGGCGAGGAATAAAAATAATCACTGTTTTTACCTTTAAGATAAGAGTTTTAATAAATGTGCTGCGGATGCATGTTAATGTCAGTGACTGTTTCCCCCTTCTGCCACAGGGAGGAGCCCTCGAGCAAGGCATCAGCACCCAGGTGACCCAGTCAGAGGAAGCAATGGAGGCAAACATACATGAATACATACATAAATAAACATAAATAAACAAAAACAGATGACAGAGTCTAAGTCCTGGTTCCTCTCCAGCAGGTTTATATTAATCAAGAACCTGCAGCAGCTCTGTTTGTTGACTTCAGCTCAACATTTAATCCAGTCTCACCCATGAAGACACTCTGGACTTGAGTATTGGACTTCCTCAGAACCAGGCAGTAAAGACACAATGTTTACTTTGGTAAAAGCAGAAGTCACTAAAACAGTGCTTCAATAGAAGTATATTTTAAATTCACTCACAGTCAGTACTGCAAGTATCAGGCCGACTGATTATTGCATCCAGTATTCACATTTTATTACATTTATCATCAGTGTCAGTGTTTGTTTTTATTTTCATTGCTGATAAAAACTGTAATGAGGTTTTAAGTGAGTCTAATGAGGAAATAAAGGTCGGGTTCACAGAGCTGCTCCTGTCCCTGGGATGGGTCAAAGGTGGACAGCCACTCCCTCCTTTCTCTTATCTCAAACACAGCATATATTTCCCTGTTCCCTCCTCATCACATCCACAGTTTGAGGAACCAGCGTGCAGTGAAGAGCAGCAGTGTCCCACGTACACGGCTATTAGATCAAAACTCAAACTAGTTTAAGCTCTAAAAGAAGTAAAACTCAGTCAGCTGCTGCTACCCAAAAAGGTGAAATGGCGCAGAAAGGACTCGGGCTGGACGGGGAAATGATTTCTTGTTCGATCTGTTTGGACCTACTGAAGGATCCGGTGACTATTCCCTGTGGACACAACTACTGCATGACCTGTATTGAATCCCACTGGGACACGGAGGAAGCGAAGCGAATCCACAGCTGCCCTCAGTGCAGGAAGACCTTCACGCAGAGGCCTGTCCTGCTGAAAAACACCATGTTAGCAGAGTTAGTGGAGGAGCTGAAGAAGGACTGGACTGGACTCCAAGCTGCTCCTTCTGATCGCCGCTACGCTGGACCCGAAGATGTAGCCTGTGATTTCTGCACTGGGAGAAAACTGAAAGCCCTCAAGTCCTGTGTGGTCTGCCTGGCGTCTTTCTGCGAAGGACACCTCCAGCCTCATTATGAATCACTGACATTTAAAAACCACAAGCTGGTGAATCCCTCCGAGAAGCTCCAGGAGAACATCTGCTCCCGTCACGACGAGGTGATGAAGATCTACTGCCGTACTGATCAGCAGTGCATCTGTTATCTCTGCTCCATGGATCAACACAAAGGCCACGACACAGTTTCAGCTGCAGCAGAGAGGACCGAGAGGCAGAGAGAGCTCGAGGCGAGTCGACGAAACATCCAGCAGAGAATCCGAGACAGGGCGAAAGACGTGAAGGTGCTTCGGCGAGAGGTGGCGGTTATAAATCGCTCTGCTGATAAAGCAGCGGAGGAGAGCGAGAGGATCTTCACCGAGCTGATCCGTCTCATGGAGGAAAGACGCTCTGACGTGAAGCAGCGGGTCAGATCGCAGCAGGAAGCTGAACTGAGTCGAGTCGAAGAGCTTCAGGAGAAGCTGGAGCAGGAGATCGCTGAGCTGAAGAGGAAAGACGCTGAGCTGGAGAAGCTCTCACACACCGAGGATCACAACCGGTTTCTACACGACTGCCCCTCAATGTCGGCACTCAGTGAGTCCACACGCTCATCCAGCATCAGCATCCGTCCTCTGAGGTACTTTGAGGATGTGACAGCGGCTGTGTCAGAGGTCAGAGACAAACTACAGGACGTCCTGAGACAGAAACGGACAAACATCTCACCGGCAGAGACTAAAGTGGGTGTTTCGCCGTCAGAGCCCAAGGCCAGGGCTGACTTCTTAAGATACTCACGTGAAATCACGCTGGATCCGATCACGGCCCCCTCGCGCCTGTTGTTATCGAAGGGGAACCGAAAGGCGACGAGAATGAGGGAACAACAGTCTCGCTCTGACCTCTGAGAGAGATTCACTAGGTTGTGCCGCGTCCTGAGTAGCGAGAGTCTGATCGGTCGTCGTTACTGGGAGGTGGAGTGGACGGGAGGAGGAGGGGTTTGTGTTGCAGTCGCATACAAGAACCTCAGCAGAGCGGGCCGGTCAGATGAGTGTATATTGGGAAGAAATGACAAATCTTGGGGGTTGTATTGTGACGGTAAGAGTTATTCCTTTTGGTACAACGACGTCGAAACTCCCGTCTCAGGTCCTCCGTCCTCCAGAGTCGGAGTGTACCTGGATCACAGTGCAGGTATTCTGTCCTTCCACAGCGTCGGTGAGACCATGACCCTCCTCCACAGAGTCCAGACCACGTTCACTCAGCCTCTGTACGCCGGACTTTACGTTCGCTCGTTTGGAGACACCGCTGAGTTCTGCGTACTCAAATAGACAGAAGTCACGATGATGACTCTTTTAATTCAGTTTTTCTGCATGAAATTGTAAATGTGCTCTAAATGTTTGTTGAATGTTTGTCGTCGATGTGTTGACGTTGTATCTCCTCACACCGCTTGAGAAATGTATGTTCTCACCTTTTGAAAGAAATCCGTGATAACGTTTATATGAATTGTTTGGCCGACCACATGTTGTCTAAACCAGTAACTTGTCTAACCAGTTACTGGTTTAGACACATGTTGTCTAAACCAGTAACTTGAATAAGTAATCATTATGATGGATCATTATTTTCCTGTATACAACTGAGATCCTGCTCAGACAAACTGACCGTGTGGAAGAATCTGTACATGAAATCATCCAAGAAGAGTCTTTAAACGGACTCTACTTGTTGGTGCCATTTGTGACAGAATAACTGTGTATTACTGCAGTCGGCCCTGGCCTCTGATTGGCTGTACAGTTAACAGGCTTGCCTGTGTTTTGTTTTAGTTGAAGCTGTGGAGCCATAAGAGCACAATAGTTTTTGACCTTGTTTGAAACCACCTTTGTGTTTTATTATTTTTTATTGTGCTTGTCATGCGCTGTTGTATGATTGAAGAACGCCTCAGTAAACAGTAAAAAACAAAGAAAGTGGTCCAGGACCTTTTGTTGAAGCGCGCGTCAACTGCATGCTAGGACTCCATGGTTTAAGTGGGCAAGGAAGAAAAGACGGAGCCACATTAAAACTACTGATGGGATGTGTTAACGAACTGAAGGTTTATGACGAATAAACAAACATGAACAAAGTGTTTTTCTACTTTCTAGCTCCGTCACCTCACAGCGAGACGATCCTGGGTCGTGTAGTTTGAACCCAAACTTCATTCAAACTCGATGTTACTCATTTTCAAATTAGAGCTCCTGACAGCTGTGATTGATTCACTGATGCTTGTTATTCCACTGTTTCCAGTTTATAGACGTACCTTTGGAACCACGTTGGCCCTGTGAGGAAGGTTTTAACTTATTACTAAAATCTTATTTTCTGTGTATTTTAACAGTTTTTAAATAAGAATCATATGACGACATGATTCAAAACGTCAATCAGGATAACATGAATCACTTGTCAAAATATCATATTGCATTTTTCATATCATATCACCTCATAAATATATAAATGGAGACAGTTTTCAATATTTAGAGCTCAGAAAAGTTTCACAATTCTCGTCGTGTTGTCTGAACGTATTGTGCAGTCGATCGCATAACGCGATTATTGTTTTCTCACCTCCATAAAATGTAATTCTGAGTTTTAAGGCAATAGCAATCTGCTTAAAACTTAAACAGAATTAATATGCATTAAGAAAAACAAATAAATCAGTAAGGCTCTACGATGAAGACATTTCTACAGACCAAAGTAAACATTCAAATCTAAATTCTAAAAGAAATTATGCAGTAAAATAAAACTGCCAGTGTTCATAGTTGTGTGTTAATATGACAGAGAATAGAAATTATGCAAAGAAAAGCTGAGATTGTTTGAAAAATAAAATTAATGACAGTAATTTGGGGTCAAAGAAAACGACTGTTTTCATGTTTGAACCTCAGCCGGGTTGTTTAATGATGATAATTCAACCTACAGAAAACTGCAGCCTGACCTTCAACTCCCACGTTCATACAAAAACAAACACATGATCATAAAATCAACATTATGGTAACAATAAACTTGACGTCTTATTTACACTACATATTAAAATAATGGCTGTTGCAGAAGTTTGTTTGATGTTCGACACTTTTTGCAGCTTCTTTGCCTTTCATTTCATCTTCGGGTCCTGACATTTATCTCCTTGTCTAATAATCAGAACTAATAAACAGACATTAATAGACTCAGCACGTGAGTTTCTATAAACATTTTCCTATTTATTTATTTATTTTTCTAAAATAAGGCCGTGTGGCATCTCAGAATCAGGGAACTTGTGGACAAAGACTTCATTGTGAAATTGTCGTTTGAGCATATTTACGATATGAAGGAGTGAGCAGGAGGGTTTTAGAGTCGATAGGGTTGTTTATATTTGTCACGCAGTGTCGAAATAAACCTGTATTCCTAAATAATGGATGAAGAAGAGAAGAAGTGCAGTGGGCAGACAGTCTTACCGTGAATGAATGAATGAATGAATGAATGAGCGGGTTGGCGAGTTTCCTTTAGGATCAATGACGTCCATCCTCATTCGGACACGTTCCACTTCTTACATAGTTGTGAAAGAAGTAAACACAGAATCAAAAAACTGAAGAATCTAGAGGAAAGTGCTGCTCTTCTTTATTTAAAAGTTGAATCTATCAGCTGCCCACATGTGTGAGTGTGAGAGAGTTTGTGTACATGTGTTAGCTACATGATAGTCCTGCAAAATAACCGGTGGACCAACCGTTTGACTGTAATCAGCCCTTTAAATTAGTTTATCTTATAGTATTGCCTTCTCTGGTGGATTGTACAAACACTGGTGATAATAGAATAACGTTGAAAATTCTTTGTGCCCTTTTTGTCGTGTCCCAGCAGGAAAATCACAGGTGTAAATAATGACATTAAGTTTGGCTGAATACCATTTAGCTGCGTCAGTTTCGGGGTTCTCTCTGCTGTGGAAAAAAAGGCCCATTAGATTTAAAACACACACAGAACTTCTGTTCAACAAGTGCAGTCTCCGTGTTCATAGATATCCACTGCTCGTGTCCACTGACCTCTGCAGAGCCAAACAGTTTGGGCTCGCCTGAGTCAGCAGAAACTGAAGCGTGAGAATGTCACAGAACCAGTTTGTTCTCTTCGTGCCTCTCCAACAAAACTCACGTCGACGAGGATGTGCTGTCCCTTCAGCTGATCTCTCCATCGGAGTGCACGTAGGTGTATCTCACATCTCACACCATGAGAAAAGGTGAACACGGGCTCCTTATCTTCAGACTCAGGTTTCAGCTCAGGACGAAGGAGGACGACCACGAGCGACGCGACTTTCTGTCCGACTGTCAGCGGAGGAGAAATTCGGTGTGTATGCACATTTTTGTGTGTGTAGGTGTGTGTGTGTTTGTATGTGACGCGTAAACAAGAGCAGATGTGTTTAACCTCTAAACTCAGACTGACATCCTCTGAGGTCTGATGTTGGATTCTTTCTTTACTCGGTGGTGTTTCTGTCAGCTGATTTTTCAAGTTTACTGACCACACTTAACATTAAGGGGGCAAATCATAAACTTGAGTGATGTTAGAATAACGAATGACTCAATGCACAAAGTAGCAGGATTCATTATGAATTCCTGTTGAAGTTGCTGTAACATTAATATGACTCATTCACGCTTTGATAAATGATCATTAAAGGAATGCTGATTCACAGTTACTGTATACATGAACTGATATGCAACCAAATCAGCTGGATGTGAGTCAAATTAAACTTAATTTCGGACCCAAATGTTTGGACAGTCTTCTTTAAAGCAGAACAGAATCTGTATGAAGCTTTTAAAGATTTAAACTGACCATCAGATTCATTTTAAATGCAGCTATATTAACTTTAATGTGACTGAAACCCAGCTAACGTATTGATCACATATTGATCAGTGTAACAAGTTTGAATTCACGTTCCTCAACTGATGATCAATTGTTATGTAAATTAGTCAAAGTGACTCGACCATTTTTAAATGGTGAGCAGCAGTAATTCATGACACGTAACACGTCCATCATGAGTCATGTATTAGTTCAACATCACTTAAAGGAACAGTTCACCCTAAAATGTTTTTAACTCTTCTAACTGATGCTGATGGAAATTCAGGTGAAGTTTTGGAGCGTCACAACAAAACAGTGTTGCATCGTTCTCCGTAACATCTGAAGTAGATGGGGACTTCTGTTTTTTGCATTAACTGGTCAATTTCACAAACCCATATCCTACAATTATACTCCTAACAGTGTAAAACATTATTTATAACATTATTTATATACAATGTATATGAGAGTTATATTTTGGATTTCTTATTTCTTCCTTTTTTTACTGTATTGTTTATTCTTCTAATATTATTGTTGTGTATTACAAAACCCTGTCCTTTGGCTGCTGTGATGAAGAAATCTCCCCGTTTGCAGGACAAATAAAGGAAATTCTGATTCTGATTCTGAAAACAAGCAACAAAACATGAAATGGCTCCAAACAGCTTGTTTGGTATAATCCAGGTCTACGGAAGCCCAGAGAGCCCAAACTGATTTGAAAAGACAGTGTTCAGACGAGGCAGCTGGAGGGAAAATTAAAATTTTTAAAAAGGGTGTAAATAATGTTGTTTTTTAAGTTTAATTTTGGATCTCAGGGCTTCTGTAGAGACTTGAGCAACACTGTTTGGAACCATTTTTCTTGTATTCTTTTATTTTTCATTCTTAACAAGTTCCCATCTAATTCAGTTGTTTAGGAGAATGATGCAACGCTGACAGAATCTTATTTTAAGCTTAAGTGTTCCTTTCAGTGAATCATTTGTACTCGTATTATAAAATGTTCCTTTATCTTTTTAATAACCTCTTGTCTAACACACTGCATCAGTCTTTTTATCATCGTTGTATGATTACTTTGTTAAGGATGCAATTTTATTTCTCTTGGTGGTTTTATTGTGTTGTCAGGTAATCGTATTTGTTATGTTTTTTTTCTGTTGTACAGCACCTGGTAACTCGTTTTTGAAAGGTGCTATATGAATAAAGTTATTATCATTGGGTCTGTTTGTACTGCTGCTGTGCAGTTTTGTGGTATTACATCTTCATAAGACTATATTAATTATCTTTAGGAACTGTGCTGTGCTGGCAGCAGAGTATGTGGAGTCCTTTATTTACTGATTGTTTATTTAGAACAGGATCATTTTAATCATCATCTGTCTGGAAGCAAACAAAACCCTCAACTACAGAACATATTAAAAGTACAAGGAACTTCAATTTCAATTTAATACTGAAACATTATTGACTACTTCTGGAT
This sequence comes from Sparus aurata, assembly GCF_900880675.1. Classification (NCBI taxonomy): domain Eukaryota; kingdom Metazoa; phylum Chordata; class Actinopteri; order Spariformes; family Sparidae; genus Sparus; species Sparus aurata. The sequence continues at coordinate 8,933,034 of NC_044187.1, read as the reverse complement.
GATAATTCTAGTTAAACTTCTTGAATATAATCTATTTTTAATATTCGACAAAAAATCTGAATTTGAGAAATATTTGTAAATTTGAAATTACCAACTACAAATGAAAAATGGGCTGTTTCCACCCACATAAATGAGTTTATATATATTTCTATTCTCTCCTGCCGTTTCCTTGCTTCTGTACTGAAACAATCTGACCTTCACAACAATCTCTGTCATCGTGTTGATCAGGTGTTTCTTCCTCCTGCAGGTGACCTCCTGATGGGTGGCTCCTCTTCCAAAACATCCTTTTTCGGGAAGAAGAAGAAGAAGAAGAAGTCACCTTTGAACAAGGCCTGGAGTGAGCTGAAGGGGGCGCTGCCCAACAAGAAAAGCAAGAAGAAGAAGAAGAAGAACATCCTGGATAAACTGAACCTTGACAACCTGAAGAGGGAGAAACATTCCCAGAAGAGATTCTCACTGCCGACAGACAAGAAAGAGCCGATATCGCTGAAGAGACTCTCTCTTGGTAACCTGAGGAAGGGCTCGACTCCGACAGCTTCACCAGGGAGGAAGGAGAAGGACGGAGGAGGGCTGGAGAAAGCAGGAGAGCAGATGAAGAGGAAACTATCAAGCTCTGCACTTAAAAAGAGGTTGTCTCTCCCTGTGTGAGCCTGAAGGACACAAAGGGAGAAAACAACAGAGCCTGGACGAGATCATGAGATCCTCCATTCGTCTGGAAGAAAGAACCCAAAGAAAAACGAGACAATTCAGAGAGAAAGAGCCTCGAATTTGGCAGGAAAGTCAAAAAGGAGACAGCAAACAAAAGCCAACAGGAGAGACTGAGAGATTCAAGTTTTCAAAGTTTTTAATGACGTCACTGTCAGTTACTGTAGAGGCAGATATTATCATGGCTGAAAATGAGACACAGGAAACTAAAACATAACGCTACAGTCACAACAGTCCCATCTGAGACAAATCCGGGTATCAGTTTAAGTCAATATCAAGAGAAAAGCTTCATTATTACTCAGCTCAGATTTGTCCTGCTGTCACCTTTAAACAGCTCTGAATGATTTCAGTCTTTCCGTTTCCCTTTGTGGTGTTTTATTTCTCTCTTTCAGTTGCCTATAAGTACTGTACATAACAGCTGCAATTACAATGTGATCATAAATAAAGTTTTATATCACACGAAAAAGAAAATGTACAAGTGAGTATTATGTCAGACTCCAGCACGACAACAATATACAATGCAGACATCACAGCAGCCGCGACAAAAACAACAACTATACATATGTATTTAAAAAAAAACAGCTTATAGCGTCCGTCTGAAAAATGTTTTATGATGAGCTTGAAAACTGCAGCAGAGGCTCGTGACTGACACTGCGTTAAGGCACCAACATGATCTCATCCATTCATTTATTCATGTATATAAGTCAGTGTGTTTATGCTGATACTCAGGAGAATATTTCCAGTAATACATGTACACAATTCATCAGGCACACACCGGCGAAAGAACTGCTAATGCAGCGTAAATCAACTGTTCTGCAGGTGGAGGTTAAATTGTTGAATTTTAATATATAGACAGAGACGTGTTGATTCGAACTGTATGGCGAAGTTGTAGGATATACTTTATTTGGTTGTGCTGCTTCATTAGGACAGGTGTTTCTATTATTTTGTCCATCCTATCCTATAAACCAGTCTGATTAACAGAACACAGCTCAGGAGCTTTCTACTGAAAACGTGTCTCTTAAAATGAACCCTGCTGACATCACGCCTCCAGTGATTCAGTGTGTGTACAAGCTGTTTCCAGTTTATTACTAGGTGCACCAAGCTAATGCTAATGCTAACACAGCATGTTACAACCGTCCTGCAGTAAATCCTCCTTCCATGATGGTTTTAATGTTCCGCTTTTGTTGAAACTGCTTTAGAGACGCGTTGATTTGACTTGTGTGATCATTTTTGGGGAAAGCACTCTATTTAGAGGTGTTTGTTCCATTTTTACGAATGAAAGGAGGCGTGATAACAGTAACATGATCATTCGAAATAACCACAAAGCTGACTCAGATCCAGCAGTTTGACCCTCAGGAAGGGATGATTTATTGCAGGACTCTTGCATTAATCTCAGCGTACCAAATAAACTCACACACACATTCATCCACCGTGAGGTTGAGAAACTCTTCCTCGTGGTCCTCAGCGGAACACATACTTCTGCGTTGCGACATCTTCAGTCATCCCTTCCAAACGCTGTCGACATGTTGTAGCTGTTCTGCTTCTTCTTCTTCTTCTTCCTCCACCACCTGTTTAGGGAAACCTGGTGGTTCATGTATGTCCAAACAGGAAGTGATTGTTTAAAAGTCCCAGTTATGGACGGTTTGCCTCCCGTGTGTCTGCTGCAGGAGCGCAAATGAGCCACTTGGTTTATTAGAAGATACGTCCACCATCATGTTGGCCTCTCACTTCTTCTTCTTCTTCTTCTTCTGTAGCTTAGCTTCAGACATTTGCAAAACAGCCGTCGAGGTAAAAAAAAATAAAAAATCTCAAGTTTTCAAACAGAATAAACAGTTTTTGACCCCTGCAGGCTGAGGAGAAACAGGTCTTCAGGACTGTTTATGTGAGCGCACGCAGATCGGTAGATTCCAGCGTTCGAGTTTGTGTCTGCATGTCTGGAGTATGTTGAGCGTTTATTTGAGTTAATTCCACTTCTCAGAGGAGACGGTCGCGTCTTCTGAGCCTTCGTGGATGAGGGGCCTCCCGTTGCTCCTCTCCAACGGCTCAGCAGTACGAGACTTATAGTTCTACGGACAAGAGGTGGAGAGACAGATAAGAACGTGAGGCAAGAGTTGAGATGAGGTAAGAAATCGGGAGAGGGAGAGGGAGAGGAGGGAAGAGGAGGCAGGAAGTGAAAAGGGAAAGAAGAGAAAATGTGTTAGTCGTGTCCAAACTAGCAACAAAGAGAGGAAAAGATGCGAAAACATGTTTATCCCTGAGACAGCTTCACCGGTTATCACAGAGAAGCGAGCATGCTGAGCAGACAGACATGACCAGACAAATCACAGACGTGGGCCAGATTTATGCATTTTATTCATATGAGTTGCAACAATCGTACAAAAATAGATCGAAAATAACTTGGAAAAACTTTTCTGAACTGTCAAAACAAAACAAAACAGCTCGCCCACATCTGAAATCTGACGACGAAGAATATAGTTTCAATATACTTGCATCCCTTTAATAGCTTCTGGTAATAGTATCCCCCCTTTAAGAGTACTTACAGTAAATGATTTGTAATGATTCATAAAAAAAGTCGCTGCATATTTAACTATCAACTCACAGAGAGAGCTGATGCAAACGTGCCCCAACGCTCTCCACGCTGCCTCCCTCTCTAATCTGAATGTCACCATCAAACACTATGTAAAGCGACGGATCTGTGTGCACACGAGACCACACACACACACACACACACACACACTTCCTGCTTGCAGCAATAACAGGGTTCGTGTGTGTGTGTGTGTGTGTGTGTGTGTGTGTGTGTGTGAACGAGAGAGAGAATGACACAGTGCAACATCTCCAGCGTGCACACATGCCAGAGTAACAAGTCAGAGGAAATGTGGCGAGGAGCATGACCCAGTCCAACCCACAAGAACACATCTGGACCCGGTTTATGACTGTACAAGACGAGCACGCAATCGAACACACACATTAGCAAACAGCACAGAGAACACAGAAACGTTACCGCTGTAAACTCCGTAACGATTGCATAAGACAGCGGGGTATTTCCTGCACAGAAACCTGTTTATAGTTCCAAGCAGTTTGACCATTAAGGTCTTGATTTATGAGATTAGACGAGGGCGACTGAGGTCGCTTGATGGATGTTTTTGCTTAAGCTTGCCTCATGGAAATTTTGACATCCCGGGCGGATCAAATGTACATATGTGTGTCGTAATTCTGCGTGATGGGACGCATTACCAGCACGTCCTGAGTTGATCAGCGCACACACACACACACGTGCATTTTGAAGAGAAGTTATAAGCAAACAAAGATCAGTTATTAGGATTAGAGAACAAATACAGCCAATCTGAAATCTGCCATCTCGGGTTCATCGAGTTCAGAAGTGTTTGACAGGAACTGAAGCAATGATGATAAACTTTGCTCGACAGTCGTGACAGCGTTAGATAATAAATCTCAGACAACCGGCACCAAGCTGCAATCCGTTAACAAGATCTGCAGCCACAGTGCCGGAGCACTTCCTTGAGCAGGTTCACGAGAGTTGCATGCGTTTCCCTCTCTGCAGCAGGAGCAGGTTTTTGTGCTCTCTGCTTTAGTTTCTCTGCTAATTCATGTACAGTACATGCAGTGTTTCAGGCAGCACAGAGCTCGACAACAAAGCGCTGATGGCACATCAGTCACGTAAGCATCAGGCGACTGCAGGCTGAAGCGATGCGACACGAACGAGTCGTTACATGTTCACACATTGACACTGCAGCACAGCAGAGACGATGGTTGGAGGTTTCGTATCCAACAGTGTTACTACGCACACACAGACACACACAGAGCACCAAAAAAGCGGAGGCGTTTGTTGATATCCGGTTGAAGCAGCGACCAGGTACGACAGAAACAGTCTGTAATGCACAAACCGCTCGCTTTCAAACAATAAATCACCACATTTTCATCCAATTACGGATGTCTTTAGTCCAGGCTGCCATCAGTGGATCTGCTCTCATTAGTTAATCATTGGGTACAATCATTTTTTAATAAGCAAGCCTCAGAATTTCCAGTCTGTAGTGACGTGAGAAGTGTACAAAGTGTGTTTAAACCCATTTTATGTCCCTGCACATATTTAAAACAAAGGTTTTTGGCACTGATCACTGCACCTCACAATAAATGAGATGCTCCAAGTCGAACTACAGAAACACAAACAGGCTGCAAGCCTGCAATGACTGACTGTTTTGGCCATTTGGGGGCAGCACACACGCTGGCATATCCTCATTAAGTCGACATGATGGAAGTTTTATAGCATACAGTTGCTTCTTTACACATCCAGCAGTTATAACGTGCACATTAGAATTCATTTGGAGTCATATTTGTCTCCACCACGCAAATGTAACACCAACATTCAGTCTGTTTTAGCTCTGTGTTTGGTCTCTACCGCCTCCTGAGGGGAAAAAAATGTCTGCCTCGTTTAAACGGGCGTAAAATCCAGCCGGCGCACGAGTTTGGCTTTCTGGTTTTTTTGTTTTTCGCCTTGTGTGTCGCGTTCATCATCGCGAACGCAACCCAGAATAACAGGGATTAGTGGAAGCAACAGGAAAACACTGACGCGTCCGTCCTCGACAGAAAACATTCAGAGGAGGTTCAGCCTTAACGTCAACATGAGTCATAGCGTCGCGCCGAAAGACTGACGAGTATTGGCATGTTCACAGTCGATCAATAGGAGTGACTGCTGATCATTCACACTGAAGACAAAGGGCTTTATGTTCAGCAGCTGCTTGCTAACTCCGTCTCTCTGCTGTTTGGCGTATGCACAGGGGGCGTTCAGAGGTTTATCCCTGACAACGGCTGTCTGTTGCCGCCAAAAAAATGACACTAGGAGAATGTTGAGAGTGACTCAAAACGCTTGAATGTTGGAAATCGAGCTGAAACTCACTATAAAACTCCTTAAAGCTGACGGGAGGCTGCAGATTTGGGTGATAATTCTGTGTCTCTCATCACGACGAGCGACAGCTTTCACATGTCTAATTATTTTGCACAACTCGTGTGATATGCTGATAATGTAAAAAAAAAAATCAATTAAAGCTGCTTGAAGCGAACAAGGTTAAAAACAAAGACGTGTCAGGATAAGGTGGTTTTTTTCTTTGGATCTGATTGGCAGATGGGTGTTTTGACTTTTGCTTTGCGCTTGTTGTCGACTCGGACAAGTTTGTCCGTGCACAACTGTGAGGCCGTTTCTGTAGCGGCTGTCAAGGTCGCGCTGCATGTCTCAGTGTGTTTTTCAGGGGTTTTATCTCTTGTTTGTGATTGCCGTCGTCGGCTCCGTTGCTCTCAGACAGTACCTCGTGCTCCAGGGTGTTAAAGTGAACTCCGGAGCTGTTGCCGTTGCCGCGGCCTCGCCGGAACAGGCAGCACAGGATCTCCTTGAAGGTCCTCCTCATGTCGTTGTCCCTGAAGGAGTAGATGATGGGGTTGACGAAGGAGTTGCACTCGGCCAGCACCAGGCAGTACTTCTCGTAGCGCAGCACCTTGCACTCGTCGCAGCCCAGGCCGTCGAGCAGCAGCACCACCAGGCCGGGAGTCCAGCAGACCACAAAACAACCTGTTAGTGGGGAGGATAGAGAGGGTGTGAAGGTGGGGGGGGGGGGGGAGAGAGAGATCAAGGGTACATGAGGTCATTAGAAGACTTGTGATAACATTGGAGAGTCTCAGATAAAAGAGGAGTTGCGAAGAGGAAAGAAAATGAGCAGGCAGAGTTGTAAAGAATGTGAAAAAGTAGGGGGTGGCTAAAGGAGACAGGGCATGTACTGTAAATTCCTCTGTAGACAATGCGTGCGCACACACACACACACACACAACATGTCAGCGTGTGGACTGGGTTTAGTCTGTATGATCAGATTTCATTATCATAATACTCGATTAGGCAGCACAGGAATTCATTATGCACACACATTCGCAGCACGCTCAGCGCCAACACATGCACACACACACACGCTGCAGGCGGAAATGTGTAAAGCTATGTGGTAACACACACACACACATACACACACACACACACACACTTGGCATTGCATTCCTCAGCCCCTAAACCATAACCTTTAACTGTCCTGACTGCATGCTTAACTTCAAAACCCCAAAACCAGAGCCGAACCCTCAAAATGAAGCAACGTGAGGACGTGAGGAAGAGCCGAGATGTCCCCACTTCATGTAGATGTCCACACTCTCAGGGTCAAAGACTCGAGTCAGTCCTCACATGCATGGAAGGACGAGATTACACACACACACACACACACACACACACACACACACTGAGAGAGGCTGTTTTCTGTCACAGTAACTCAGCTATGCAGCTCCCTGTCAGGGCATGCTCGGGTCGCTCCTCGCCCTCCTCACATGCCAGAGGTGCTGAATCCCGGCTGCTGAGCGACCGAGAGACAAGTAACATTTTGAAAACTTTGAGGAATTTAATTGAAAGTTCAAAATGCGAGCGAGCAGGGAGAAGGGGAGGCTGGGAAAGAGAGTGGAGCGAGGGAGCACGGCCAGTTCAGCAGAAAACGAGGAGGAATCGATGGGAGAAGGAGTGAACCTGTGAGTGTGTGTGGGGGGGGAGTAAAGTCTGTAAAAGTCTGTTTTTACAAGTACAGACAAGCTAAGAGAGGAGCCTGCATGCCAGCTCGCGTGTGCACTCAGATGTACGAGGCTGTCTGCGTTTTGTCGTTTTCGTTGAGTGAAGATTCAGTCGAGCGCTCCCCAGAAAAAAAAACAAAAAAACGCCCAGATCTGTTGCACAATCTGCAAAATGAGCCGAATAATTTTCAATCAGATATTTTCTGCGGTTTATGCTAGCGGGTTTGAAGCGGTCAGAGCTTGGCTGCACAAAGATGACTTCAGATTGACAGAGGTGCTCGGTAACATCTGATCAAACCACCTCTGCGCAGCCCAGACGAGGCAAATAAGAGGAGTTTTTGAGCGCTACGATGGGAATAAAGACGTCTTCTTCTGGCTTTAAGTTTGGCTGTTGCTTAATTAATCACAAATACTTAATATACAATCAGTGTCTCTCAAACTCTCTCACACCAGCGACCACTTAACCAACAAATACGACTTCACAGGTGACCTTACTTCCCAACAATCACCCTGCTTCAACCCCAAACACCAAAATGTTGTGGTTTCGTGCTGGAAGAAGACCAAGAAAGGTCAAACCCGTCTACAGTAAACAAGCTCGTCTTAAAGAACGCCCCCCGAGTCAAATGTGTTCACAGGACCGAGCAGTACTGGAGCTTTTATCAATTATTTGTAGTGAGGAATAAACCTAAAATCAGAAGTTACAACTCAATAACCTTTTAACAGGTTCAGTATTGCGTAAAATGAAAGTAAGCTTCGGGACTTTCAAAATAAGAGGCCATCTGCGTACGATGGCCGTGAGAAGAGGCTTTATTAGCCGACTTTCTTCTGGCCAAACAACTGTTTCAAAGATCACGAGTGAACACTTCAGTCATTACTTCCATTTTCTCTTACAGCTGTGACTGTTTTGCTCCGTGTTTCCTGATGCCAGACTTTTACCCACACGAAAGGGATTTTTTTTCCCTGAGCCGGTTATTACCCCAGAGGCAACTGACAACATCTCGGCCAACTGTCTACAACATCTGAGTCATTGTTAACGGCAGAGATTAATACTGCAGGACGGACGGACGATCCTGACTGGATTTCCTTTGTTAAGAGCTGAAGGACGTGCTCAGTTGTTTGTACAGGGTTAGGGTGAGAAATAAAGTCGGTGTCAGTAATTTTTTTGTTTGCAGACGTGTTCCTCACCCAGGATCATGGAGACGGTCTTCATCAGGTTGAACACCGTCTCCCTGTGTCTCATCTGGGTGGTGTGCTGCGACATCTGCTTGCTCTTGTGCTTCACGTAGAGAAAGATCCGGGTGTAGACGGCCAACATGATGGTGAACGTCAGCAGGTTGAGACTTCCCCAGAACACCAGGTAGCTGCGGCTGTACAGCGGCGCCATGGTGGAGCAGTGTACCAGGTCGCACAGGCAGTGCCAGCCCATGGTGGGAACCAGGCCCATGATGATGGCCACCACCCAGATGAACAGCATGATGATGAAAACGCGTCGCGTGCTCATCTTACTGTGCAGCTGCATGTTGAAGATGGTTTGGTGGCGCTCCACCGCCACGGCCAGGAGGTTGAGGACCGACGCCGTCAGGCTGGTGTCGATCAGCCCCTGTCGCACAAACCACTGGTACTTGGACAGCTTAATGGTCCAGGGACCGGTATGAAACATCAAGTGGAGGTAGGAGACACCTGGGAAGAGGAGAGCGAGGGGTTAATACCAGAAATATTCTACACACCGATGTCTTCAGGGGAAGCAGATGAGATAATCTTCCTATTAACCGACACAGGAACAAACCCTCGAGTTTCTGTTCCATGTCTGAGCACGCAGTACGATGGAGCAGAGATAAGCTCAGCTCCCAGATTCAGTAGAAATGCTTGTTATGGTTTGAACCACTGCATGTAAATCTATGTGTGTGTGTGTGTTGTAAGGCACAACTGAGGTCAGTGTAGAGGAATGTCAGTACTACAAATAAAAAGCAACTTCTTCTCAAAATACTGCTGATTCTGTGGCGTTGGTGTTTGGAATCTGATGCCTGCGATGATGACCAGGTCAGGTGAGGTGCGTTAGTTATCTTTCTCAGTGCATGTGGGCCGTTAGAGTGGACTGGAAAGACTGAAACTGAGATTAAAGCGATCCAACTTAAACTAAATGTGGGCCAGCGGGATAAAGTACTTTCAGCAGCCTTGCCAGACTTCCCCCCCCCCCCCCTTCGACGACGGCCTACATTTCGATTCTAACGACACTCCTTTCTGACTGCAGCTTGCACGGTTGTGACGCTATTAAGGTGACAAAATCTGTCCACACCTGGCAGAGTACTTAACACTGCTTCTGTGGTAATCCTCACTATAAAAAAGGTGTGGTGTGTGAGGTGAACACATTGTGCCATGATGACACACACACTGAAGTTTAGGAATGTTCAAAAGATGCTAGACAGCAGATCCCGGCTTCTTAGGTGCCTACAATGTGAGTCACAACACCCTCCGTCACATGGAAAACTTCACTCAGCGTACAGTAAATGTGTCCAGATACCCTGTTGTGCTATTTCCCCAACATACACCCTCGTCACCTCTCCATAAAACCCTCAGATGCTACGTGACGCAGCCTGTGTGTGTGTTGCACTCTAAACACTGTATATCGAAGCTGTGATGGGGTCAAACTGACGAAGCGGATGGAGAGACACAAAGATCCACGTTTGTATCACTGTTGCTGAGAGAAAAAAAGTTGTGCAATTCCCTCAAAACAACATTTCTAATAATTAAAAATCAATAAAAACGACTTATACATATGTGAACATGGTGAAAAGCTGAGAGGAGAGCGAGTACCTGAGAAGAGGTCCGCCAGAGCCAGGTTACCCAACAGGTAGTAGATGGGAAAGTGAAAGCGCCGGTTCTTTAAAATGGCGCCTATGACCAGAAGGTTGGAGAAGATGACGATGAAGCACACGCCCATGCCCAAAGTGACGATCACATAGTCGCGCGGGCGCCAGTAGTCGCTGATGTTCTTGCCGCTCTGCTCGTAGAAAAACTTGACCGTGCGGTTGTAGTAGCATCCCTCCGTGTCATCGGTCTGCGTATCCATGTTGAAGACGTCCGGCGGATTGGATTTTGTGGAGATCAGAGACGAGTTGAAGACGATGCGGGGAAGAGCGGAGCTGCGGACGGGAAGCAGAGGTCTAGGGCGCCATTCAGACTCGCCCTCTCAGGTGGGTTGGAGATCCGCATGCCATCAGCTGGACGGGTGAGGACTGGAGGGATCCAGTTTGGAGTCGGACGCCTTCGATGTCTGGAGATTCAAATCTGTGGATCCACCGGTCGCCAATCTGTGGAAAAATGACACATTAGTTCAAGACGACAAATAGCAGTGTCATGATTATCCGCGACAAAATTACTGCAGTTCACAATATTACAGAAACAGACAGGACACTTCCAAGTCTTCCATTTGTAATCTGTCTGCAACATACGCCCATGACGTCATCACGCACGTAAAAACGCGGTTAGGAAGAGGACGAACGTCTCGGCATCCTGTTGCAAAAACAACAGGATCATGTGAGCGACGCTTCCTGCAGCCATTTTGGAGCAATCCTATGGCGGCACCGCCCGTTTTTTCCCCTGTGCGTCACATGATTTGATGATGTAATCACGCACGTTCAACGTGATTAGGTGAAGGATAAAACTCTGAGCTCCATACTGCAAAAAAAAAACACCCTAGCAAAGTAAATAACAATCTCCTGCAGTCCATTTTCTCAAGGTTAAAGAAGATTGGTCACCCAACTATTAGACGGTTGGTGGTCCGGTTCCTGGCCTTCTGCACTCTAAATTTTGAAGTGTCCTTGGGAAAACACCGAGCCCCAACTTGTGTGTGATTACAACAAAGTTGGTGCTGAGCAAACAGATTAAACTGTGTCAACTTTATAACCCTGCTACAGAATATTCTGTCTCATGGCCCCGAGCACACACGAGCACAAACTGAGCCTGAACACACAAACAGAGCAAACGCCGCGTGACAAAGACGACTTTTCCAGTTTTTTGTTTCCGTTTGCTAAATATTAAAAAAAAAAACAGGTTTTAAGTTTTTGTGCAGAAAGTAAAAGCTGACGTGTTGGAGAATCTTGATCCGAAACGAGAAAAACTTGATCAGCAGCAGCAGTCATCCTCACCGTCATATTGCTCCTGAGCTCAGAGACAACCGACCTGTGCAGGCTGACAAGCCACGACAGGAACGAGCGAGGCTTTATGGCCGCGGTGAAGCTGTAATTAAAACCAACCACGAGCTCGGGGAAGAACGCAGCCTCCGCTCTGAGACAAGCGTGGCCAACAACAACGTGCTTTAATCCTCTATTTACGGTAAACTTGTACGAGCCTCATGGTGCGTTTTGAGTCAACAACACTCCCTCACACGTTCTCCATTTTACCCTGCGAGGAGCCAGCGCAGCACGACGACGACGACGCGCACTGCACCGCCGGCTCCAAGTTCAACTCTCACCAACAATGGAAACAGCAGAGCGGCTCCCTACAGCAGAGACACACCTCACAATTACACAATCCAGCTATGTAACTCAATCTCAATCCAAACATGCACAACACACACACACACACACACACACTCGCAGGCAGAGGGAGGGAGCCTCAGTGACCCACTCTCTCTCCTACCAAGGGTGTGTGGAGAGAGACGCCAAATCCAAAACAGAAAAATGTGGAGAGAGTGGGAACTTTAGAGGCTTCGGAATGAAATGATGGATGAGACGCGGCCGCAAGAAAGGGGTTCGATTGAGGAAACGGCGCAGAACAGTTCAGGGAGGTGGGAAAAATACAAACGCAGCAAGAGAACAAACTTTCAGTGCAGGAGAGCAGAAACGCCTCGCACTGATAATAAAGCGTTTGCGGTGCGTCTGCGCGGGCAAATGTGTGACTGGCTGGCGTTCTCATCCGTGTGGAGTGCAGACAGGAAGTGAGAGACTCATTCTGGGCTGGAAGGTTTTCCCTCGCATGCCTCTGTCGGAAACACGAGCCATCCGTCAAACACTAGTTGATCTTTGACCGCTCAGAGCAAAGTCATGTGCACGCAGCTGCTCCGTTTCCTACCTGCAGCAGGACGCACAACACCTGTGAGCTACTCGCTCGTCTTCGCGCCTCTGTTATGTCACCGCCTTGTGTTTGCGCACCGGCTTAAAGTTTGCAACAACGGCAAATAGTCGCGTGCAATCAGGGGCGGTTCTGGGGGGGGGGGCCAACAGGGGTCAGTGCCCCCGTAACTCTGAGTCTGGACCCCCCTGTGGCCCCCCTGACAGGGAGTCTGCATTAATAATACAATGACAGATTTCTTGCTATGATTTTGTTCTGAAGGGAAAGGCAGAAATAAAGTGTGTCAGCAGTTTACTACCCAATCAAATTTGATGAAATTGTAAACACTGCTTTGTCAGAATGAGGGATTTATCCTTTTTTACGGGTTGCATGTGCACCCTAACAAAAAAGCCGGCCCCAACCTGGCTCCCCTATTAAAACTGGTCTAGAACCGCCACTGCGTGCAATGTCGAGTAAGGCAACTCAAACCTCAAATCTTCTAGAATGATAAATTCTTTCTGGAGAGATCAAATCACAATGTTTGTTGGTTCTCAACGACTTCTGGGGCATCACGCTTTAGCTTACCTTCATTTAACCGTCTTAAATGCAACATCAAAGTGTTACTAATTCATCTAAACGACATCATATCTGATTAATAACAAAACTTTCACTGACGTTACGTTGAAGTCCTAATATACCTGTTGTTCCACAGAGTAAAGACAATGGCAGCTACCTCAAACTCTTTGTTTCTCTTCGTCTGAGACTAAGCCGACTGTTTCGTAGAGGCTGGCAGAGCAGCACAGCGGAAACCTCAGAGGTCGAACCACCATGTTTTACAATGTGACAGTCACAGCTGGTGACGACCACAGAAAAAAAAAGTTTCCACACTGGAAATCGACGACCATTATCTGGTAATAACTCCTGGATGTTTCATGTTGTATGACTCATCTCAGAAAACCAAATATAGCAGTATCAGTTGTTTTTTTTCCTATGTCGTGCAGCCGTAACACACTTGGAGGCGTTTGGAGCCCGGTGATGCCATCAGAGTCGGTGTCACTTCTGGCTCAAGGCGACGGAGTGCAGAACTACTGAGGTTAACACTCTGCAGCAGGTTCCTCGTTTCTGCATGAAAATAGCAGCTCTGGATGACATCAGCTGCTACTGGCATAACACATTCTCCGACCGAAGTGTTGGCGGTCAAGGTGCATTGTGGGTAATGCATGCATCTCAAGTAAGAAAAAGGCATGTAATCAAAACAGATTTTGATCCTTTGGCACGTGTGTTTTCCACAGGCGGGCTGAAGAACCTCAGTCGCTCTTCTTTTAAATCACACAAGCCAATTAGCAACGATTAGCAACATGAGCCGACATTCAACATGTTTAAATGTCGGCTTTTGTTGCTAATCGGGTGCTGACTTTGCAGTAGTTGCACCTCAGTGTTCCCCCAGAGTCTCAAACACGGGCTGCGATCGTCTGTTTGGATGCACTTTGCAAACAGACAATTAAAAGCAGCTGCGCAGCTGTCGGGTCAGCGCCACTTTGTGCAACTTTTGTGCCAAAGGTCACAAAAAAAACGCAGACTTTGAGCTGCCACAATAAAGAGCATATAAAGATAGAGGCCGAAGAGTTTGACGCCGCTCAAAACGAGGGAGAGCTTTCGCAGGCTGAAGATACGGGAGCGACCTGCACACTGCTCACCTGGACGTACACACCTAATAAATCCTAAATAAAAAAACGCAGGATTTGCAGCCGCAGGTTCGGCACACTCGCAGCTGCAGTCACAGGATGTCAAAACCACCAGAAACCTGCTCTCATCACATCTGCTTCCATCTGTGCAACACCTCCACAGCAGACAAACCTCACGACGGTTAATCCAGACGGCCGAGCATATTGAACTAAAGAGACAGATGTTTACCTTATACGCTGGTGGAGACTGAAACGGAGCTACGAGATGAATGACTGCTGTCAAAGAAGATAAACACATTGTCACAATGCACTTACCAGACACTACCACTTCATCTTAATGATGCCGACACATGAGACGTTCTTTGCATCACCTATAGACCTCGAATGCTATCTGGGACACGTAACATAAGTTCCTATATGGACATATGCGGGTGAGGAGTTATTTCTGAACGAGTTAAGGTTGCTTTCCTGTTTCGTGCGTTACAAACCCCCCCTCGTCTCAATCTTGGCGTGAAGCCACAGACGGTAATTTCGTCAAGGGTGGTGAGGTGTATGTGCAAGTTTGGGTTGTGCGAATGATCTAAAAGGCAAACCACAGGAAGCCGCTCTCACAGCCTTCAGCCGGAGCATTTCACCTTGTTGGTTGTTGGTTGTGTTCAGTCTGAAACTGCAGCAGAAGCCGCTGATAACCAGCACAAAAGGGCTTCGAGACGTCGCCTGAAAACCAGAGGAGATCTGGGTTTGATCGAGACAGAGACAGCCCCCGTGCAAAATGACTCCGAATTTGAGCCATTTCGTGCGAAAGTCTCGCAGAGTTGGGCTGTTAAATGTTTTTTTTACTTCCATTCAAGTTAGCGGAGGGCGACACCAAAACGTTAGCCGCTCAGCCGCACAAAATGAGGACGACCCAGGTGAGTTTTTAGCTTCACGCACCACTGAGCAGACTTCACTGATCAGACTCATGAGTTCAACGCGTAAAGCCCGGGGGGGGGCGGAGTGACGCAGCGAAAGTAATCACGATGAAGTGACATTTGTTGGTATCGAGTTTCCATCCAGAGAACAAGAATTATCGACCAGAGCGTCTCTGCGCGAATCGGCACCTCTTCATAATGTTGTTTTCAGATAAGAAAATAGCAGCTTCTGCAATCTGGATATCACACACAGCCACGAAACGACTTCCATAATGTTTCAAATTATCGGTGCCGAGTGAGAGTTTTTTTTCAATGCTTATTTTCATACATACAAGTTTAAAAAAAAAAAAAGGGCTTATCTGAAGAGGAACCAGCTCATGTTTCTTTAAAAAAAAAAAAAGGTGTGATGTCTATCGTTATCTACAGTCCGTCTGCTGTTCTCTGCTACTGCCAAGTAGGGGTGGGTGATACTGCAAATTTTGAAATCGATCTGATACCAAGTAATTACAGTGCCAGTATTGCCGATACCGATACTGATACTTTTGACTTTTCTGATTCCTGATCATTGAGTGATTTGCCTTTAATTAGCTGACCATGATTATGATAACGACAAAACACAGGACAAAGATTTTAACCAAATAAGAAAATTATATTTAACTTAATTAAATCTGTAACCCATCTGCATGTAGCCTAAATAGAAATACTGATGTTCCTTCAACAGGTACACAAAAGCACCTGAGTGAGCGGAGTGAGAGAAGTGAAGAGGAACGCTGACTTCACACAAACTCTGTGAAGAAATACGAGTGCTTTGCTGAATTTATAGAAGAGAAACTACAACAAAAATATCAATCTCATCACGCTAGTATCGATCCGATACCAATACTCACCTTGGCATCTATACTATCGATATTTGGATCGATCCGCCCACCCCTACTGCCAAGCATATTTGTATTTTGTCATCATGTTGAATTACTTTTAATAATAAACCTTTCATCTAAACGCCCTCGATGTTGCGTCAGGTTTTACCCGCGGTATCAAAAAGGGTCCGCTTACGTCTAATTCGAGCATCTTACCAGCGCAGCACATTTCTGGATCCATGACTAACTCTGACCTCACTGTGCGTCCCTCCTAGAAGAAGCTGACAGAGTATCGTCTTCCCCCCCCAACCGCCCCCGACTCTGGACGCCGAGAGTTCACGGCGGTGCTTTCACTCTGTGTGGCTCCGGGAAGACTTTGCATTTGCATGACTGTGTGTTTTTCATGCATCGTGATTCTGTGTTTGTGTGTGAATGGACCCGGGCTGAATCAGTAAACACCGGTTTGAAACGCAAACCGGTCATTACCAAGAGCAGCCACACCCGAGCCTCTTCTTCTTCTTCTTCTTCTTCTCCCTCCTTTCCCCTCTCTGAAAGTAGAGCCTCAGCACATCGGCTTCAGCCAGCAACAGGAAAGATTTACAAACACACACACACACACACACACACACACACACAGCTGGGACTTAACCCAATGCAGCGGTGGAGGTGGTGGACTGCGAGCGGCTGTTTGTGACCTCTGATTCCAGGTAGAGGCACAAATTCGGCTCATCTCGGCGGGAGAACTCTCCCCGCATGCGTTTGATTTAATCGACCGCTTCCGCCTGAAAGCGCGTCCGCCCAGCTGTGAAGTCTGGACATGCGACCGGTGGGACTTGACCGGGCGTCGTCCGCACAATGATTACCGTTTAATCACACAGACACTTCCTCTCCGTGGGACATCAATGTGGTCGATCCACCGGAGAGAGAGGGTTTTATATCAGGAAGCGATGTGGAGCATCGGAACAACCGCAGAGTGAACAGACAACAACAACGACGGCAACAACAACAACATGCGTTTAGTTGCTATTCACCTGATCGACCTTCATTAGGGGAGCATTTTAAATGAATGACCTCAAATCTGATCCTGCAGCAGCCGTCTGAGTTGTGTTTTCAAACCTCTTTTTAATCTGACGACAGCATGCTCTGGGTACCTTTGCATAGAGAAAGTCCCTGACACCGACGATCCGGTCATTCAGAATGAAACTTTGACTGCAGGCGGTTTACCTGAAGCAATTAAAATAATATTACAATGAGTTTTGCAGCTAACTTAATGTCAGGAGTTTCCCTCGTCCTCTCACAGGTGACATTTGATACCGTCTCTTTATCGCTCATCAGTTCACTTTACGACCTCCACTTCTAGTAAATCAACAGGAAATATCAATTTCCTGTTGATTTACTAGAAGTGTATACAGCTTTGATAATCAGTTTCTTTAAAGACGATTCTGCAGTTCCAGCTTCTCAAATGTGAAGGTTTACACATTTATCTTTTGAGTTTTCGGCTGTCTGATCGGACAAAACAAGCAGTTGTTTAAAAAAGACGTGACATGTTGAGGCTCTGGGAGCTTCTGATCTCTGACTTTAACAGATATCAAACTGACTCCATCTGTCGGCGTCCTTCTACATCTTTCATTCCAGACAAAAGAAGCCAGCGTTCTTCGCGCCCACACACCAGAACTTCGACAGAGCTTCGACGGAAGAAAAAGAAACCAGGATTAAAAGAAACTAAACCCGTTTCCCACTAAAAGGTGCACCGGCTTGTGCCAAAGTATTGTTAAAGTACAAATACTTAAATTACTGTACTCTCATTTTTGTTTGCAGCCATCTATTCTCTACTTGTGTGTTTTTACTTTTCCTCCCTGCATTTTTAAAAAAACACAAACGTCTGCACTTTCCTCTCCTCACACACTTCCGAAACAATCTCGTTTCTTTACTGTGAATCCATCTGAGGTGAATCATCGATTGTTTTTCTTCCATCACGGGGCTGAAGTTCACGCACAGCAGACGTTTCAAGTAGCCTATCTGTACTTCTACCTGAGTACAGAATGTGTGTACTTATACCAGACTGCATCACATGAGAGTTGAAGAGATGTGGAGCTGAAACAGGTAGTCGAACAAGCGATTAGTCATCGGTCGAACAATGAAACCACCAACTAGTGTGATAATTATTAAACCATTTTACATCTGAAGCACAAATGGCAAAAGAAAATGCCAGTTTCAGGTTCTCCTACTGAGGATTTGTGATTTATTTCTCTATATTTTTGGATTCTAGACTAGAAAAAACTCAATTTCTGAGGCGTAGCGAGCTACTTCTTCTTGGTTTATAAACCAGGCAATAAGGACGATAATCGTTAGTCACCGCATTGTTTCACTTTGGAGCGTAAATACAAGTGGGGAAGGTTTGGATTTACTGCAGCTCAGCACAAAGCCACCACTATTTACAGCCTGAGAAAAAAAAGAAGAAAAAAAACTGCCATAGAGTTGAGTCAACAGTGTGTGACACAGTGTCAACAGGAGCTGAACTGAACAACCTTCACCGTGACAGGGTTTACTGCAGGGGGGCTGTACAGGTGAATAAAAGCTTATCATGGTATTTGGACACATAACTGCTTTATAACTTGAGTGTGTGTGTGTGTGTGTGTGTGTCACCATGGATGGAGTGCTGTGGTTACACCCAGCCGACAGGAGAAAGCAGGATGTGTGTGAAATATTCTCAGAAGACGGGACAAGAAGTGGCCCGGTTGCGTTATCGCTTCTGGGAACAGGGAACGGTCAGACTGACGGTGTTGGAGATGTTCAAGGCTGATAATGAAGTCCAGACTCCACACACACACACACACACACACACACACACACTTCAGATGCCTCAGCACGCTGATGGAAAAGCCCGGACTCCCCCAAAAAACACAGGAACGAAAAAAACGAAAAAGACGCACGAACACACTCACAGTAGAGGAATCTCGCACATGGAGACATAACGCAGAGTGGAGAGCAGAATAAAAAACTGGACTCACCTTCTTCTTCTTCTTCTTCTTCTTCTTCTTCTATCTGGGAACTCGTTTGTCAGGTAAATCCAGGTCGGAGTCCTCGCCGAGCTGAGAACAATGCGCCGTCGGTACCTGCGCTCGCGTCCTGCGCCACGCTCTTGCGCACAAGGTGGAACAAACAATAAAAAAAAACAAAAAAACGCGCGGCTTGCGAGATTTCCAGCGCACTGATCGTCTTCTCTGTGTTTCCACTGAGGATCCACTCCGGCTGCTTTCTCCTCCTCCTCCCAAGAAAAACTCGATGAGCAGTCACCTGTGTTTGGGACTTCTTCCTTACTCTTCCGGTTGTTACCTGTGCGCAGTGATCCGCGCGGGTGAATCCCAGGAGGAGCACAAAGGGCGCGGCGCGGCACGGCACGGCACGGTACGGTCCTCCTCCTCTTTCTGCTGCTGCTGCTGCTGCTGCCGCCTCTCTGTCACAAAGGAGCGGCCTGGATCTCTCTGCTCCGCCGCTGCTGCCAACCTGAGCGGCCGCGCACCGCCCACAGCGGCCCCCCTGCCGGCTGACGAGGAGCGCGGAGCAGCCAATCAGAGAGCAGCTGTGATGTTCTCCAGGCGGGTTCATATGATTGTGACAGCGGCGGTGAGGTGAATGATTTATGGCCAAGGTTAGCCGGAGGTCACCGTGCTATCAGTGAAGTGTCATGATCAAACCACAGGTGATCAGATTTATGAACGTGGCCAAAAACCACAGAAGGCTGCACAACATCCGCTGTCCTCAGAGCCTCCATCCAAGAGAGGAAGAACATGGCGTGGTGACAAATAACTTTCAAAGGGTGACGATTTGTTGAAGAAGAAGTAGAAGAAGAAGAAGAAGGGTTTTTGAGTCTTACTCCCAATTTGTCGCTCCCAGTTTTTGAAGAATTGGGATGTGCCAGTGAGCTCTGATGAGACTCATCTGCTTTTCTTACAAATATTACTAATTAATTAACAGTTTAACTAACTTTTTAAAACACAAATGCCCAAAAAAACAGCTGGTTTCAGATTCTCCTCATGAGGATTTGTCACTTTTCTCTAGACATTTTGTATTTTGAAGGTTGATTGTACAAAAAAAAAAAAATGCAATTTGAAGATTTGATGAGCTATTTTTCACTATTTTCGAACCTTCTATAAACTAAACAATGGAAAAGGTTTGAATTACCACCTCTGACCCTCAGAATGTACCACAGGAGAGATGACAGAGATGTGGAGCTGAAACATTTAGCTGAACAAACGATCAGTCAGCTGAGAAAACTAACTATTATTCAGCCTGTTAACTAGTTTCTGAAGCACTAAGGTCTTATCTATAAAACATGCTGGTTTCAGATTCTCCTCATGAGGATTTGTCACTTTTCTCTAGACAATTTCTGTATTTTTGGAGGTTGATTGTACAAAGAAAAATGCAATTTGAAGATTTGATGAGCTATTTTTCACTATTTTCAAACTTTCTATAAACTAAACAATGGAAAATGTTTGAATTACCACCTCTGGCCCTCAGACTGTATCACAGGAGAGATGACAGAGATGTGGAGCTGAAACTTCTGAAGCACAAATGCCTGAAAAACATGCTGGTTTCAGATTCTCCTCATGATGATTCACCTCTCATCTCTGTATATTTTCAAATTCAGGACTTTTGATCTTACAAAAAAACACAACCTGAAGACACAACGAGCTATTTTTTCTTGTTTTATAAACCGAGCAATAACGATAATAATCACTAGCTGCCTCATTGTTTCTCTGCCCACTTGCGCGCGCACAGAAAAGTGGAGATTTACTGCAGTTCAGCACAAAGCCACCACGATTTACAGCCTCGGATAAACTTTAGTAGAGTTGAGTCAACAGTGTCAACAGGAGCTGAACGGCACAAGCTTCACCATGACAGGACTGACTGCGGGGCTGTCGTACAGAAGCTTTTGTCAGGTTTTGGTGACCCGAGTGTCGTTACTAGACAATTCGGATAAGACTCAGAAATCTACTTTTCTTACAAATAAGGTCCTTTAACGGGGGAAGAAAAGCTCTGGAGGAGCCTCAGAGGAGGGATCGGTCTCTACGGAACAGAGCAACAAACACAGTTCATGAATATCATAGAGAACATCTGATACAAGTACATTTAAAATATGCTGTGTCACCTTTGTGTGGATCCCATTTGACCATTTTGATGCTGAAAAAGGTAACAAGAGGACATCGTCATCCAATCGCCCACAGTTATGAAACACATGTCCACTTCTACGCTGACGATCAAACTGTCTACGTAACACCGATCCTTGCCGTCCTATTCACGTCAGATCAGACGGATCCGTCGCTCCTGGTGACCCACGATTGGTCAGATAAACCTGAGATGTTTTTCATTGGCTCTGCTCGACACAGACACAAAACAAGACCCTGAACCTGGATCGTTGCAACGTTTTATTTTTCGGGGTCTGACGGTCTCAAATGGGTCCGAACGCTGCAGCTCGAGTCGGATCTCGAACAAGGAGGTTTGATCAAGGTCGCACCAATCCGCTCCTCGCTTCACTGGCTTCCTATTCACGTCAGATCAGAGCGCTGAGATGCTGCTGATGCAAAACTGAGAACAGGTTTGCCTGGCTTCATACCCGTCTCACCTCATTAAACGTTTTACTTCCGCGTCGCGCGTTACGCTCTCAGGACTCTTTCCTCCTGACTGTCCGCTGGCTGCAGGGACGCTTCCTTCCATCTGCTGACATCAGACTCGATCGAGGCCTTTATATCCAAACTTAAAACTTAAATTTTAAGTTTAACGTTTAATGATTATATTCATGATTTTGCACCCTACAGAGAGCCGAAGTCACTCATGGGACCTTATATCAGGATAGATTTGTATGACAGTGAGCGGAGACGAACAATATTACTACAATTTAAAAGATAATTTTTCAGGAAAACTAATGAAATATAAGACCCGCTGTTTAAACACTGCAGAGCTGCTCCTGTATATCAGCAGATTTAATGGGATTTTCATTGTTCATTGTCGGCGGACGTGTTGGCGTCGCTGATGTGCGTCGAGCGAGTGGATGTAGTTCCCCGAGAGGTTTGACACAAAACTAGGTGAAACTTTACTTTATTTCCAATAAACCGAGAGTCTTTTTTTGACTTGGAAATTGGGCTGTCGGTCTAATTATTGCTCATTACGTCCTGTAAGTATGGGAGTCGTAATAATTGTAATCCAGAGACAAACACATGACATAAAGCGAAAAGACTTCGAGGGAAGCAGCCCGAGGCGTCTGACCTGGACATTGTTTCTGTCTCTCCCCTCTGTTTCCTGTCACCTTTTTAATTGTCCACTTGTGAATGAAGGGAAATAGCTCGAATACTTTAACGTGACGCAGCGGCCTTAAAATAAACCAACAGAGATGGGTGAGTGAAGTCTTCGGAGCACCAAAACAACCACTGAGAGTACCCACACCACAGAATTATAATTAAGCCGTGTGGGTTTTTTTCCACCACCGTCCATTACAGGTTTTCTGTAAACCTCCACAGAGCAGCTGCATCGGCTGCTGTCCTTTTGTCACAGAGCTCAACTAATCCATTTCACGGTTCGAGCCTCTTCAGTTCTCTGCGTCGCATAAATTAATTAATAAACGCAATTCAGCGCATCGTCCTTATGCAAATACAGTGTTCTCCCTCTGCGGGTTTTAGCTGAATCTTTGGTTTTACTTGTTTCTCTGTCACATTTCTGGAAAAACAGAAATCGAGGTGGTTGCTGATGTTACTTTGGGATCTCAGAGGTCGACCGACACGGCTTCTTTCAGGGCCGATACTGATACCAATTATTAGAAATCAAGAAGGCTGAAAAGAGATATTTGGAACAGATATCTGGAAACAACCACTTCACCTGAGTCATCTCTATTTTCTGCGACTTCCCTCCCACATTACCCGAAACGATCAGTCACTGGTTCCTCTGCAGATTCAGATTATTCAGTGTTAATAAACTATTAATAGAGATCAGATGTTGTTGTGGGCGACACTGTGTGAGAAGATGCTGCATCGAAAGTAGCACATTTGTAAACTAGCGTATTTTATCGGCAATCTGACAGAAAAATCACAGATACAGTTAATGGGAAAACGTTCGAAACCGGCCCCGATAATCGGACAACCCTCTGATCAGAAGCCGTATAACTGATGAGCAGATACACTCGCTGGGTGGAACTGCAGACACATAACAGAGATTGTGTTGCTTTACCTACTGAAGTTCTAACATCCAATCCTTCAGATCCTTCTGCATATAACCTGGTGTTTTCACGATACTGGATATTCTAACTTCGATACGGTACCTTGAAAAATATCGGTGCCATGTTCGATGCCGAAGGGGAAAAATTCAAAACACTGAAGGTCTAACATCTTTACCTCCGATTCATCAGGCCTCCTGACCTCGTCCTCTCATTATAGTACAATACTCACAATGCGAGCCACAGAAACAACACCGCCGCCATCCTCCAGCAACAATAGGCTCTCAGGCTCATGTTTAATTCAGGAGGCGAGGGCACGAGGGCCCGCGGGCGACCCAGTTCACCACCCCGGTGACAGGGCAGCACAATCCAGAGAGCCTGTCACTGCATCGCGTCAGGAGCCGAAAGAAGCTGCTTATCTTTGTTTAGCATGAGCGTGTTTGCACTTGATATTGCTGCAATAAGGTTAATAATAAGGTTTATGGAGCCCTCAGACGGCTGTCTCATAATGACAACGAGCGGAGAAAGGGAGGGAGAAAGATAAGGAGTAAAAAACAGGACCGAGGCACGACAGACAGAGATGGAGGGAGAGTGAAGAAGCAGGGGCGAGGAAGGAGTGGAAGAGTCTTTCCTGTTTATACAAAAAGGGCCCAGCGGCGTGGAGGTTAGCGCGTGAGAGATGTGACAGCCGTGTTTGTTCAACATGTACATACTGCCGTCCTCGCCGGGCGGCTGGCGTGTGTCTGAGCGCTCGGCCGCAGTGTGTTCCAGCGGTCACAGTTTCCATGTTGTGGCATTGAGGCGTCCCCGACAGCTGCCTCCCGTCGCCATGGCAATGAAGATGCTCACCGCCCACCTCCTCCACGCCGCGCACACCTGTTTGTCATCGAAACACGGCCAAACGAATGTGGCATGTCAGGGCGTAATACCCAGCGGGCCAGGGGGGTCACCGGCAGGACAGAGATGTAATGTTAATAATAAGGTCTGAAATGTGCCGTTATTGCACCATGAGTTGTGTTTTATGGCAGGTTTGTTTGTGCGAGCGCACATTAAACAGCTGCTACGCGGCGAGTTGGGTCGCCATCTTGATCAATTAAGGCTCATTCGGAGCCGATGGAGGAAAATGACAGGACAGGATGTCGGGTGATTTCCTCGAATCAGCGTTAATTTGGCTTTGGACCGGCAGTGTTAAGAAGTTGCAGCAAGCTAAAGTAATTTCACTCGACATGAAGTTTTTCACGTGTGCGACGACAGCGTTGCTCTCACTCCGTTGATGGAAGGTTCTGAGTCATCCAGGTGCTGGTCGTTGTAGAAACTGGTAATTGTTTCAGTTTCCTGGAGTTGTTTCAACTCTCACCCGGGAGGCCTCTTCAGCTTTTCTGACTAACTGGAGGAGAGTTTGCACGCTTTCAACTGTGCGTGCTTTCACTTGCACACCAGAAAACCACAACAAAGACGTCAGAGACCTGCAAGGCTCGCTCGGTATTCTTTTGAATCGTCCGCTTCATTGCTTGCTTTGAAAACAAGCCTGCAAAAGTCACAACGGCGACCGCAACCGAGAACAATATGACAGGTTTGTCTCGGCGAGGTGTTGCACCAGAACGCGACACCGGAACAGCCTCGAAGGAACAGTTGACCTGAAAATGTAGAGATTCAATCGCTATCTGCTCAACCTCATGTCTGTTAAACACTCAATGTGGACGATGTGGACCCACGTAACTAAAGATGGCTCCACGCTAAAGCCATACATCCTTTTTACAGCCGAAATCTTCAGTGTAGCCGCTAAGCTAAAAGCGTTAGCGTCTGAAGTGGGTGCACAAGGCAGACCGCTGTGTTTATATTGTAATCTCAATTCAATCTGGGAACTCAGCTGGAGAAAATTTCACTTTTTCAATGAGTATTTTTTGTCCCTTGCTTCAGTGAAAGAAGTGAGGAGTCAAAGGCAACAGGGAGAGAGGGAGGAGGTGACATGCTAAGTCCTCTTCTACTTTCCATTTCACTGTGACTTTCCATCATCATGAGGGGTTTGGGCGGGCCGGTGACGGCTGTTTTCTTAAAAGTGGGCACGAGACAATTTCCAGCCGTGTTTGTGGCGATAAAACAGGCATTTTAAGGCAAAACATGATCTTCTCCTAAACCTGACCTAGTTGTTTTTGTGCCTGAACTGAACCAGATCATAAACGCCGTGTCGTCATAACATAAAACTTGACTTTGGACTTAAAGAAACGCTGAGTCGCGACATATCTGTGGTTTGCAGAAAAACGTGCGTAGGTTGTAAGATGTGCATCGCAACGATTTTGAATCCGGATGTGTTGTTTCAAATATTAGATATATTTTTGATTCGCTTCCTCACAATCTTCCTGCAGAAGCCCCGAGGATGCAGGTACCCGTCGCTGCGGTAGCCAGAAGCTGCTGTGAAACATGTAAGAAGAAAGACAGGAAGTCTCTGTGATCGGCTCACAGGCCTCAATATTCTCCGTAACGTGTTGATGCTATTTATATACTCGGGGGGGGGGGTTCATACGGTGGTCATGAACATAACAATGCAAAAGTAAAGTCAAGAGGTTATTTAAAAAAGAATGCTGTGTTACTAAAAAAAAACAAAAAAAGAGTCAGAACAGACAAAAGAAAGCTCCGTTTTAGATCAGGAAGCAGAAAAGGGAGGAAAGGGAAGCGCTGCGTGCATCCCAAGACAACGACGGAGGAAGAGCCGAGCGCCTCGGAGTGATTTACTGACGAGGGGGGCGTCGACGCTCTCGACCTGTGCGAGTCAACAACTCAATGACAGCCAGACCGACTCCCGCGGGCGACCACGTGCGCCGTAAAACGCACGAGATCCCAGAGCCCCGAGAGCGCGTCGCGTGTGAGCAGCGGCGTGTGTCAGCAGGCGTGCGTTTGCCGGAGTTATGTGGGGTCTTGTGCAACGTTGTTCGAGTCAGAATTGTGACTTAATGTGTTTCTGGCGTGCGCATAAATCCCACATGGAGCCGCTTAATGTCATCTGGCATTGATTGCGGGAGGGCCTTGATGTCCCAGTGATTGCCCTCATCAGTGATTTCCATTTCCACCCCCACAACCCCCAAACAACAACTCCCACCCCGCTCTTAATGCCATTAACAGGAAGACAGCAGCGGGTCTCTTACTCAATCTGAGTGCGGACGGGAAGTCGTACATGTGCAGAACAAGCCGCTGGCCTGCGGTGCCGTGCTGATTACGAAAAATCCCCCTCCTGACCCCGCCACACACGAATGCACACATACTTTGCTGACATCACGGTTCCCGAGAAATGTAAATGAGCGGGATGCAGCCGTCCATGTGGTCCTGCCACTCACAGCACCGGGGGGGAATGTGGGACTTTCTGGAGTTTCGTTTGCTGAATTGGTTCAACTTGAAACGTGTCGATGAGATCATGAGGTGCAGCTGTTTCGGGGCATTTTAGCGTCTTTCAGCTCACAAAAGACTTTTCGGTTTCGGTTCCCCCGACACAGGCCACCTCATATCCAGACACAACAGGAAGTCGTTTATTACTGACAAAGCAGAAAAGACAAAGTCGGCGACGAGCAAGTAAACAAAGTGGAGCATTCAGCATCTTAAGAGCCGATCTGTGGACCAGATCCTTCTCTTCTCATCTTTGTTTACTGTCTGTCTTTTTGTTAAATGAACATACGAGTGGGCGGAGGTTGAGTGTAGCCAGAGAGGACTTTCTTGTCTTCCACATGATTTTGCACAGAAGTAGTAAATCAGTGAGCAGCTGCAAAGTCTTTAACTGCGGCTTTCTCTTCTTGTTTCTTCTGTTGCGTTAAGGCCGTCTACTATAACAAAACGAGAACGGAGAGAAACTAATTTGTGTGATATTTCATTTCCTCAACATCACGCTTGTTTCTTGTGGAGGAAAGTGTTACCTGGTTAACCGGTGTCTCCAAACGAGGGTGTCAAAACCTGCCAAGGATCAGAAAATAAACTGATTTAACCTGTCGGGAGGTAGTTAACCCGATTCTGCGACACAAAACGATGTTTATCTTCTTGATGATTATAATAATAGTCCTCTTTAGGCGTCTTAAAATCAAACATAAAACATGTTTTTGGTGTGATCGGTCACAGCCAGTGCTCACATGCAACCGCGGACATGATGTAACAAGTCGACTTTGCTTTGTATTAAAGGATCAGGAACCAAGAAAAGCCTTTTCCTGCGAGGGCTTCCCTCTGAAACTCACGAGACAAACTATGTATTTGGCCTACATCTAACAAAACAGGACAACACAAATGAAACGTATAAAACTGTGCTTGAACACATGATGAACAGATGTACCTCTCTCCTCTCTGATGAACAGAGGAGGCTGTCAGAGTGCAGATCTGCCTCTCTGCCTCCATGAGAGGATCACATGACCGCTCGGCGAACACTTCGCTGCTCTCGAGTATCTGTTGCCACACGCAGTTGTTAGTAATGTTTCTCATTCCTTCTCTGCTATTCATTCACCGCTCCGCCCGTCACACTCTCACTTCTTTATTCATTAAGCCGCAAACGCTCCCTGGTTCCCTGAAAACGTTTCTAAATCTCACTTCCAGATAACTCTCACTCTGTTTTTTTTTATTCCTTCACATTAAAACACCGTTCGCTCTGCGTCCTGTAGACATTTTGCCCTTCTTATCTAGACGAGGGAGAAGCGAGCCGGCATCCCTTATCTTAACGTTGGCCCCCTTCTCATCCTCACCTGATAAATTCAGGGCCCCGCTTGGCAGTTTTCCCCACATTTTAGTTTCGCTCACCTCTCCTCCAGGTGGGGGTTTTTGGACACGCAGTAAGTTTCCGTCACGCCCTTGTTTGACTTTTAAAAAAGGGAGAGAAAAAAAACAAAAACACAAGGGCTCTCATTTGAAAGTCAAAAGGCGATGGACGGGGGGAGGGGAGGGGAGCTTTTCTGCTCGCTGAGTGAAGATAAAGAGCGTTTGGAGAGAACAGATCCTCTCGGCAGCAGCAGGGTTATCAGCGCTCAAGGCCACAGCAGACACAGTGTTTAGGATACAGTTCAGCACAACAGTCTACATAGTTTCGAGCCGAGGCTGCAGATGCGCGGGACTTGAGGGTCGAGGCAACCAAATGCAAAGCTGCGACATCCGAGCTCGCTTCTGGGATCCGTTTTAACTCCCGTCTGCCGACAGCTGGTCTGAACTGGTCTCAACCACAACATCCTCTGTTTTTTTTTTTTTAACTACATCCTGCACACCGGACCAGATCTCCCCCAGCACCTTGTGAAACCTTGTGTCCACTTAACTTTAGACTCCACTTTAATTTCACTTCCTTTCTGTTTGTTTGTTTGTTTCCTGTCGCTGTCACGCTTCATTTGACGCCATACAAGTCCAAATTCGAGTCACTTTACTCGAGTATTTCCATGTTTGACAGTTTTTGCACCTCTACTCCGCTACGTTTAGTGATCACGTCTCCAAATGTGGCAGTTTGAGACTTTGTGGTAAAAGCTGGAGGATAATGGTGAAACTTCTTAAAGGGACACGTGGTTTCTCAGAGGACACGTGTAGGATCTTATAGGATGGGGATCGCTGCTGTAGATTAAACTAGCCGATAGTATGTGATGAGCTCAACCTTAAAGGGGCAGTTTGTCCCAAAAAATTAAAATTCAAGTCGTTTCTCGTCCCCACCAACAACTGAAATGAGCGGGGACAAGGTTTTTAAAATGAAACAACCGGCCTGAAGCACAAAATGGCTCCGTACGGCTCATCTGGCGTAATCGAAGCATCAAGATCCCAAATTCATTTGAAAAGACGTTATTTACACCCTCGATGTGCAGCTTCAAACCAATTCGAGCCATTTCATGTCTCTTAATGGCAGTCTACATTTTGAAACAAGTTGTAAAATGTTCATTAAAATGCTTCTAAAATAAAAAATAAGAAGTTGGACATTATATTCCAGTCTGCTACTGTTACACCTCCTCTGTTTTGTTTTTGTCCACCAGGTTTTGGAGCCCGGCTGCAGGGACTCACTCCTGTTCAGCCACAACAGCATCAGTGCGGTTCACCAGCCGATGTTGGTTATTAAGTCTAATTCACATTCAGCGTTTCAGTTTTTACCAAGAGGTGTAGGCTGGGGTTTGTGGTTAAGGGCTACTGTGCAAAGTACACTTACTCAGGCACTGCACACATTTTTAAAAAGTTACAAATACTCAAGTATTTACATTTTTCTGCCACTTTTAAACTTCCACTCTACTACAAAATATTCTCCTCCGCTACATCTATTTGAAAACTTCTGTTACTTGGTAGATTACAGAGCACATATTTAGATTAATTCCTCACAAAAACTATACCAACATTTAAAAAAAAAACCCAAATATATTGGTTGATCTTGTGTATACACGCATGTAAATGTGTTTATAATTTACTTTTGTTACTCGAGTACATTTAATGTCAGATACTTTGAGACTTTGCTGTTTGTTGTGGCGAGTGAACTTAAACAACTGCTGCCAAAGAGTCTCTAAAATACGCTGCATGGAGCCCAAAGCATGAAAAACAGCTGTTGTCTAAAAGTTAGCAGAAGTGCATGGATGGGGGGCGTCCACATACTTTTGACTTTATAGGGTATGTTAAGTACACACCAGTGAATCAGAGCTCCATCTTCACCTGACCTCTTCTCTTCTTCACAGCGCCCCCATGTGGCTAAAACGAGCTAACTACAGCAGGTTCATGATTTAAACAGTGAACAACAGCAAGAGCAACTCACAGTGTGGAAGACAGAAGACAAACACAAGGTTCTTACATGTTTGTTTGTTTTTTAAATATTATTTTAATACTTTTCTTAAAAAAAGATGTTGTACTCCATAATCTGAACAAGATGAATCTATTGACCTCAATGTCTCACTCACCAACATACCGACAGGTTGTTCTGGGTAAAATAAAATCAGAGAAAGCAAAAAAAAGAAAAACAGAATACCGGTAAACTCAGAAACAATCAAATATGAAAGGGAGAAAAAAGAAAAAAAGAAATGAATGAAACATTTAGAAAAAAAAAGAAAAAAGAAAAAAGTGATTATAGAATCGAAAACACTCACAGATCTCTGGGCCAATCTAAGGAAACCAGGAAAACCTCCTGCCTCCAGAAACACATAATGGCACACGACATCCCGAAAGAGTTACCACGGACGATGAAATCATTTCTCAAAAATAAAAACTAAAAAGACAAAACAAAAACAAAAAACCTATTATACAGACTGTAGAAGCTGTGAGGGAGATAGTGGAGGACACGACGGCTAAGAGAGGCTAAAAAAACAAAACAAAAACATGTACATGATGTAAGGAAATAATTAAAAAGATGCGAGTAAAGAAGTAGTTAAGTGCAGATATCGAACACCTACAGAATGACGGGGGCGTACAGTGATTTTGGAACCGCTTCTTCAAGCTATTACAGAGCAAAAACTGCTGCATGACTTCGGATTTTAAAAACGGGGTAAAAGGAAAATTAAATAGCAATAAAAACATAGCCTTTAATATAAAGTGAAAAGAAGATGCATTTTACATGTAAAAAAAAAATGTGAATGAACTTTCAGCACTCAATAGATCGGTTTTGGCATAGAGTCGAGAAAAAAAAAAAAAAAAAAAAAAACGAACAGAAAAAAGTTATGAGAGAGAATAAGACCGACGAAACAATCCTCTCAATAGAATCATAAAAAAGTTTTTTTTTAGTTTTTTTTTTCTTCTTTACAGTAAATTCTACAAAATCAAAACCAGAGCTCAGAGATGAACACAGAGACGAGCTTTGCTCCCCCGAAATCCAAATTCCTCTCATGTTCTTTTTCGGTGACTTTTCGTCGTATATAATATATATTCATGTATCTATTTATATATATAACATGTATAATTTGCAGGGTATGATTGTTAGTTTACAGGCCAGAGCGCTAAGGCAAAGGACACACTCGGAGACTTTTTTAAAATGTTCCTTCCTCGTCGCCCTCGGATGTTCACGCAGACCGAGCACCACCTGAAGCCTCCACCTCTCCAATTAGTGACTGCAGAGAGAATTAGAAGGAAGGAAGTGAAGGGAGGGAGGGAGGGTGTCTTAGAAAAGAGTGTAAATGTGGCCGGGGCTGTTGCGTTCCCACTGTGTCCTGAGGAAAACGAACGACTCTCAGATGACCCGCTGGGCCGGACTGAACTAGACCACACCAGCCCACCCCTCGCAGCTAAAATCCAGCTTCAAATATCTTCTTTTTTTTTTTTTTTTTTTTTTAAGAGACATACTTAAAAGAGAGGAAAAAAAAAAAAGAAAAAAAAAGTGATCTGTCCATTTGTAATTTGTTCACCCGTTGCCTTTTAAACCATCTTCTCTCCTCTCAGGACATTAGAGAATAAGGTTTGTCACTTAATTTCTTAAATTAAAATTCAACCTCTTCACCGACATTATTTTTCCTTTTTTTTTTTTCTTTTTAAATGTAAAAGTTCTTATCCCGTCTTTCTCGTTTTTCCTCGAGGGAGCCGACTTATCATTTCACTGTCCTTTTTTTTTTTTTTCCGACCTGCCGTCCGTGGAAACAACCATAAACACCAAACCAGACACCAAAACGTATCTGATGTTGGAGGAAAAGAGGGCATTAATTTAACTCCCCCCTCTCATTCACATGACACAAGCCAGCTGTTTCAACTACT
This sequence comes from Sparus aurata, assembly GCF_900880675.1. Taxonomy (NCBI): domain Eukaryota; kingdom Metazoa; phylum Chordata; class Actinopteri; order Spariformes; family Sparidae; genus Sparus; species Sparus aurata. Next base: position 8,901,365 of record NC_044187.1, on the reverse strand, counting down.
GAGAGAAAGGGACAGTTACTATCAAGTCGTGTGTGTGTGTGTGTGTGTGTTTATTTATGTTTGTGTGTGTGTGTGTGTGAGCAGCGACCAGGTGCATCAGAGCTTTGTGGTTTATATGCTTGTGTTAAACTGTGTATGTGTGTCTATAGGTCCCTCTCTCACTCCCGTCGTCTGCTTTTTCCCTCTCAGAACAGATTCTCTTCAAAGATGGCCATCAGGTCGCTCTGGAAGTTGATGTCGATGGTGTCGGCCATCTGCAGAGGAGACGAGAACAACGAGGAGCGTTAAAGAGAGTCGTCACGAAACAGAAATCGGCGTTTCTTTTAATAGGTAGTTTGGTGCGTACCGCCTCTCTCCTGCGCCTCTCCTGCTCGCGGCGGCGGGCCATCTCCCTCTGCTGGTCGGGAGTGTTCTGTGCAGCCGCGGAGGGCGGGGGCGGGGCCTGTTGCTGTACAGGTGGGGCCTGTGGGGAGTGAGTGGGAGGGGTGGAAGCCGGAGGTGTCGGAGCAAGCGGTGACTGTTGCTCCTGGCGACGGCGGGCGTCTTCTTGTGCTCGACGCGCCTGCTCGATGGTGTCATCATCGTCGCGGCTCCTGGAAAAAAAATTAAAAATTTCAGGGTTCTGTGTCTTCAGCAGGTCTGTGAGCTCTAACATCCACTGATCAAAGGCTATAATGTATTTAACATGCAGTAAGAACATAATACGATTCTACAACCTTTAATAACTCCTCATTACATCCCTCTGTGTCTGCCATTACATTAACTTCAGCTTTCCCTGTTACGAACGTCTCCATCTTCCTCACACCTACCGAAGCTTTTCCTGCTCCCTCCTCGCCTGCTCTGCCTGAGCTTTCAGCTGTCTCTCTCTCTCCTCCTTCTCCCTGGCGGCCCGCCTGAACTGTTCGAAGCTGTCGCTGGAGGAGCGCACGGCGGAGGCCGGCGTCGACTGGGACCTCTGAGCGAGGCTGGCCCAAGAACCCATGTTCTTTAACTTCACATCCTGGGAGAAGACAAGAGAGGGGGTTAAGAAAATGGTTAAATGGAAGAGGAGAGATCATAGACAAACCAAACAAAAGTGCGGTGTGGCTGTAATGTTTCTAAAAGCACCGTCGTCTCTTCGCACACCTGTGTTTTCTTGGGAGCAATGGGAGTTTTGGGCTCTTGTTTGATTTTGATGTCTTGCTGGGTGCAGGGGGGCGCTGGAGAGTCTGGGAGGCGAGAACCAGGGCGAGAACCATCCATTGACTTGAGATCCAACCCTGCAGGAGACACACATTTACAACTTAAATAACCAGGCAGAGGATCCTGAGATGAGATGGAGACAGACGCACAAAATCTGTCTGAACTCAGAGTCACAGAAGGAATAACATGGCTGTGACTGCAGGCAGGAACAGAGATCCTGCTGTTTAAGATTCGGACACCGCTCCAGCTTTGACCAAAAAAAAAAAAAAGGGTACTCACTGTGTTTGCTGTCCGGTTTGTGTGAGTCGTGACGCATGGCAGGGCTGAAGGGCGAGGGCGGCAGAACTGGAGACTGGGAGGGCTTCTCTTCTTTGACGGCCACCAGGTTGGACCTCTGCTCCTACAGGCAGACACGTCACAATGACATGCAAAGAGTCTTTTATCAAGAATCACAACGTCTTTTAGCCTTAAAACAGATGAGTTTTCTTTTTAATATCTTGTTTTGCTGACACACACAGACACACAGCACAGAGGTAGGTGGATGACTCACATGTTTCTTGGTCTGTGAGGGTGACTGTTGTCCCATTGGATGGAACTGAGGCATCTGAGGAGAGTGCATCATCAGGGGAGAGGGGCTCTCACGCAGGCAACCTAGAAATACAGGAGAGGAAATATTGCTTTTTCTTCAGTCTTCAATTCAGCACAGAATTTCACTCAAATGTGCAGTAACGTTTACAATATTTAATGTGTGGTGGTTCCCAAGTCTAAAGCTACATTTTCTACATAAAAATGATCTCAATGTCAGACTACAAGTATCGCAATAATCAGAGTGATTTGAAAGTAACACCGCTCAGCAGATTGCAGTAATTCAGTATGTAATTGGAGCAGTCTATTCAGCACAAGTCCCATATGACAATATGGATATTTCCTGCTTTTCTCTGTTTTTTATCATATCAAACTGAATATCGGTGGTTTTAACCTAAATTAACAGGACATTTAAAGATATCACCTCAGACTTGAGACTGTGATGGACATGTTTCACTATTGACTGTCATTTTATAATTTGTAAAATTAATCATATAATCTATAAAATAATCTACAGATTAATTGAAGGTTAACATAACTGTTAGCTGCAGCCCACTGATGATGAAAAAGGACAAACACATTCCTGTGTTGAATTCCTGGTCTGACTTGACTAAAATTAGTTAACTTTCTTTGACCCTTTTAAGCAAAGCTGCTGTTTAATTTGCCTGTTTCCATTGTGATTATGGGTTTTAAAAACATATTATTTTCTGACTTATTGTTGGTTTGGTTTTGAAGACCTAACTGTACTTTCTTTTTGCAGTGATTATAACTTAATTTTGTGCAACAAAAATATATGTTTTTTCTTTCTGGACCCTCAATTTAGGAACGAGTAATCTATGGTAACAGCTACCTGCTTATGGATGCAGAATCTTGTGGTATTGGACGTGTTCTGGTTTCTGTCTGTAGTCTGACAACTGCTGACCAATCATGTTCCAGCAGCTTTTAATCTATGTGCAGGTAAACAGTCTGTGTGGAGAGCAAAAGGCGGAACTCATTGCCGAAATGATGCAGTCTTGAAACCCACCACATCATCTAGGGGTGTACCAAAATATCGATACTACGATATATCGCGATATTTCGTCTTGAGGTACGTTATCGATACATTGGCACCAAATATCGATATTTAATAATATTTAAGTTGCGGTCAGTGTGTGTGTTAAGAAGAGCCACTGTGCAGTATACACTTTGTTTTACTTGGCTGTCATTCATGTGAAATTGATTGACAATGTTTTGTAATTCCTGTGAAATGGATTCAGTGCAGTCAATAAATTCTGAATTTCTTCAGTGACACAGATATCGTGATGTATCGTGGATGAAATTTCTTGCAATATATCGATTATTGCTGAATCGCTGTATCGTGATACTATCGTCATCGTGGGCAAAATATTGTGATACTATCGTATCGCGAGGTACCTGGTGATACCCAGCCATGACATCATCTGATGACAAAAGGTTCTGAATGACAAATTCAGTAAGCTGGTAATCAGACTGCGCTGATCGGAAATCAAATATCCTGGCTACACAGGAAACTCCAATACTAAAGAAACTTTTGTACATGTAAACCTATTAAAAATGATGAAGTCCATCACTCTGTTTTTTTTAAACTGTAAAACTTATAAAAACCTATCTCCTCCCACAATTTTTGCCCACAGTGCATGAAAATGTTTGACTGTGAACACTACTGTAAACATATACCTGCAAATTGATAAATAAATCTTCAATGTTCATGAAAAAATTTAACATTTTTTAGAGTCATGGTAGATGATGTTTGGCAAATATCAGAATTTTACCTAAAAAAATGAATTTTTGAGAACATTTTGAATTCTGCTCTCGTGAATAATTGCAGTCAATGCAAGCAGCATTTTTAAACATCAGTTATTCACTTATGGAGCAAATCAATCATTTTTAAAAACAAATTACCAACATCTCCATGCTGCAACATGTGTATTTTCAGATTTTTGTCTTGATAACTGAATTTTTTACAGTGGTTTCAAATCTGAATGCACAACAGTGAATGGCTTACTCAATTTGTGAAGCCACTGTTGTATTGCCACTTTCCAATTAGGTCAGAGCCTGGGCGCACCACAGCGTTGAGTTAAAACATATCTTACCTGTTGAGAAAGGCTCCGTCTTGCTGCGCGGTGACGGCTGCTGTTGATGTTGTTGATGTTGTTGCATCTGTTGTACCTTCTGCTGCAGGGCCACCCCCTTCTGCTGCTGCTGCGGCGCCGACGTGTGCGTATGTGGGAACGGCTGCCGCATGTGCGCGTGGCCTGAGCTGTGTCGCTGTGTCAGGGGCGGGGTGGGCGTGGTCACAGCCTGCGTGTGCAGCGACGGCACCAGCTGAGAGGCGACCTGCGCAGGCGAATGGGTGTGCCCGTGTAGCGGCTGGGTCTGCGGGGTGGGTCGAGGCTGGAGCGACTGCAAGAAGGTGTGAACTTGACTGAGGGGCGTGATTTCAGCACTGGTGGGCGTCGGCTCCTCGTCGTCCTCCAGCAGGGCTTGTGGGGGTTGCGCCGAGAGGGTGCCCAAAATGCCATGCGACGGGGGTGAAGGGACGCGGGGGCGCGGGACAGGCTGGGGGAGGGTGAGTGGAAGCGAGGGCTGAAGCTGGGGTGAGGAGGATGGAGGCAGGGTGGGGAGTGAGGACGGGGGAGGCTGTAGGATTTTTGGAGGAAGTGGTGCTGCTCGGTTGCTCGGTCTCGAAGGTTGCTGGGGTAGAGCATTGTGGATCGCTGCAGACGGTACGAGGAGAGGGATGGAAGAGAACAGAAAAAAACAGTGTTATAGTTTTTTCCATTTTTATAGAAAACAAAAGATCTTTGCTGCAACTTTGTCTTGAAGTTTTTTGACGACGTGATGAACAAAAGACCCAAAAACAAAAAAATGAGTACTGGGATCAGAAGTTTACACATATGAAAAACATTTGCGCTGACACAGTAAGCTGATTTATTGATCAATTGACTGGTAGAAGTTTAATCTACAGCAATTTTGATGATCACAATTCTTTAAGTGACTATCTAGCAGTTTATTGACAAAAATGTACCTCTTCGAGCTTCTGAGACGTGAGGATTTGCTCACTGACGATGATTGATAAAGAAAATAATCAAAAGATGCAAGTTGTAATGTGATACCTGAAGTATACACACCTGGTGAAGGTAAGATGGGATGTTGGTTTAGGAAAGGATGCGTCTCAGTGGGCGTCTGGCCGGTGGGTGTGTTCGCGTTGAGGAGGCCGGGCACGACAGGAGCACCGACAGTAGTAATGGTTGGATTTGGCTCTGTGTTCGACTGCGTCATGTGAGGGTTCATGAACTGAGCCAGAGGATCAAATCCAGAGCTCAACAGCTGGGACGAGTCCAGAGACGGGACAGGGACGTGGACAGGCGGAGGCGGGACATAGGGTGGTTTGGACTGGACCACTTGAGGCGGAATCTGAGGCTGAGGAGCGACTGGGCCCGCTCCGCTACTGAGGGGCTGGTGGGGTCTCTTGGTGTCCTTGTTAGACAAGGTCTTCTTCTGCTGCTTGGGAACCAGCCCTGATAGACAAACGGTTTATGAAATTCATGGTAGAAATACGAGGAAAGCTGATGTTATAAAGAACTACAGCTATGTTTCCCAAAATAAGACATGCTGACAGCTGTTGTGTGTTAACGTTACCATTCTCAGAGTCTTCACTATCAGAGGAGTCGCTGCTGTCTGAAGATGAGGATCCTGTCTTCATCTTTGTCACATTTGTTGTTTCCAGAGGCTTCTCTGCTGCGACAAAACACACAAACAACATTCAGAAAGTGATGGACTGACAGCTTCTGTCTCACATGTGTAGGCACAAATAATGGTGCCAGTATGAAGGGAAAAAAAGCAACAATGAGCTGCACGTTTGACAATGTACCTGATGACTTGCAAACAGGGATGTGATACTAACGCAAACGTTTTTTAAAAACACGCTTGTGGAGAACTACACGAGAAGATTCATGATGTGCAAATAAAAAGGCTATAGCAGCCTGGTTATCTTACAATTGTACAGAGCCAAGCTTGCAGTGTCTTGTGGAAGACATCATTATGCTAAGCTAAGTCCAGATAAAACAGCATTTTTGAGAGTATCTAGATGAGTAGATGTCGATATTGTTGGTTGAAATCGGATGATTTTTTTATATAGTTTAAAAGGTGGACAATATGGCTGGGGATGTGATCTAAAATGATTGGGACATTTTTCATCTCGATTTTGACGGACATATATGATTGTATCATCCAACTCGCTTGCCAGAAAGCAAACAAGCCGATTTAGCTAAATACTGAATTATTCCTTTCATATTATCAACACACTGAGTATCACAATTAGGGCTGCCCGATAAGTTGAATTTTCATTGACATCGCAATATGAACATGTGCGATGAACACATCGGAAAAGACTGCCTGACACGGGATAAATAACAAAAATCATTTTGTTTACATGCTCCATGCATGCACCTCGAGCATCACAGATTTTCCTCATATCGTGCAGTCCTAATCGCAATATAACAAACATGATATTTACATGCAATGTAGCAAAACTGAGATTATCTGAAATCAACTGTTATCTGTTACTGACACTTTTAAAACTGACACACAGTATGTACAGTAGGAAAGGTTAAACGCATTATTTAATCCCGAGTGGCAGAACAAGACCATCCTGTACAAGTGCTGTGACTCAGGGACAACAGCACTACTGGAAAGTCATATGACAATCCTTAAAAAGAGGCGTGGATGAACACACACGAACAACCCACCTGATGGCTTTTTCTTCTTCTTGAGGCAGCTGGACACGTATTTCTCCAGCTCTCTCAGCGTGGAGGGCTTCAGAGTCTCAAAGTCGATCTCGATCTCATCCGGGTTGGAGTTCTTCAGCGAGGGCTCGCGCGTTTGGATTATGTGCACGACGCGGCCCAGTTTGTCGCCGGGCAGCTTGTTGATGTCCAGGCTCAGCTGGCGCTTCTCCTCGTACGACATCGGCTTGCCCCTCTCAGTGGACACGCCCCCGAAAGCATCTGAGGAGGAAATCAGGTCGGAAGGTTGATATGGAGGGCCGCTTTCAAACAAAGAAAATAAATCCTGCTCAACATGTCTCTCTCATACATACCCATGTCATCCTCTGCTTCCAGAGAGGCGGAGGGGACGAGAGGAGTTGGCCCAGGCTGAGGCGGCAGAGGTGGGCGGCTATTTTTAACTCCTTCTTTCTTACTGTGATTGACAAATGTTCAGATTAGCTCCAGTTATTGCAGCCACAATAACATCATTTATCTTATGACCTCTCCAACACCTACCCGGGCTTCTTCCTCTCCTTCTTAACAATGTTCAGCTCCTTGCTGCTCTTGTTTTTCTTAGAAGTCTGAAGCACGACAGTTGGAGGTGTCTCCACAGCTTCCTCTGCTCCCATCTTCTTCTTGTGCTTTTCTTTCTTCTTCTCCTTCTCCTTCTTGTCCCTCTCTTTCTTCTTGGGCTTGCTGGCTTGGGGCTGCGAGAGTGCTGCGAGCTGCTCATGGACAGCTTTGAGCTACAGGACACAAACACACACACAGTTGTGGTCTTAGGAGATGGAAAGACAGCAGCTTGGACATTTGTCTCTCCGTGTTTCAGCATTCACCCACGTTCGGTAAAGCTGTTCTGCGTGGCCCACCCACCTGTCGTGTCTCATAAGCCTCCCTCCCCCTTCATTTTCCATCCTCTAACCTGTTCCTGTAACTCAGCCAATCGCTGTTGCCTTTCGTGTTCTGAGTCTCCCGCGGAGGACTCCGACTCGGAGGTACTGGAGCTATCGTCTTCCGAGACAGCAGAAAGAGGCGGGGCTTGTCGATTGGAGGGGGCAGGGTGGAGGGCCGACGACGGGGTGGGAACAGGGACGGGCTCCTCTGGCTCATCAGGCATTTTGGCAAAACGCATCTCAAACACGTCCTGTCGGGACAGAGGATGTCAGGAAACGGAACCACAAACCACATAAGGCACAAACAGCGCCAAAGAGCAACAACAAACATGACATTCAGAATGTTTGTCTTCATACATATTAAATATTTTATATATTTTAAAGGTCTAGCCGTGAGTCTTGTGCATCTACATGGAGACGTTAACCATGTTTCATTGACTGAAACTGAATACTTGTAAATAAGAGACTCATTACATGTTTTTAATAAACATTTACTACTATTATGACTACAACTACTACAAATTATAATAATAGAAACAATAGCAAATTAGTAAAAGTAAACTTCATGTAAAAACATTTAAATAAAGCTATAAATCAATAAATTGTGCAAAACTGCTTTCAAATATCTTCTGACACACAGTGCACAAAGTGCATTTTCACCATATATCATAAACTGCATTAGCTGACACGACGTTGCAACAATACTGAGTTTTACTTTATCGGTTCTGCATTGTGAGAAGTCAGTAAACACACTGAACGGCTGTGTTATCGGCCACGTGAACAAACAGAGGGAGAAACAAAGATAGATTTGTTTAACATGGGGAATAACAAACTCGGGTGTTTGCTGACTCTGAGCTGGATCTCACATGGTGCCAGGTAACAGCGCCAAACCACTGACATTATGTCGACATTACACCCACGTGAGCTTGTTTAACATCTTACTTCTAAATAACAGGCATCAATCTGCTGCCTCCATCCTGCCGGGAAGGATTCCCTTGAAGGATAAGTTCACCCAAAATGTTTAATTCAGTCACCCTCATGCTGATTGATATGTGGGTGAGGTTTTATAGTCCAGGAAACATTTGTAGAGCCTCATCGCAAAACAATGTTGCAGAATTCTCCTAAACAACTGAAGCAGATGGGGACTTAGAATAAGTAAGTAAATGGCTACATACAGTTCGTCTGGCATAACCATGAATCTCCAGAATACCTGAGATCATAAACTGATTAGAAAGTAAGTTATTTACACCCAGTGCATGCAGTCGAGCTCGTGCACCCACTTCGGACGGGGTGTTGCTAATGCTAAAGCTAATGCTAAAGCTATTACTAAAGCTAAAGGGTAGCAGCTACAGTGAATATTTCAGCGAAGAAGGGGTGTAAATAGCATCTTTTTAAAAACCAATTTGGGATTTTGCAGATTATGGAGATTTTCTATTGCGCAGGATGATCTTTATGGAACCACTCAGTGTTTTTCTGTTGTTGTTTTGAAGTTAACCTAATCTACTTGTCTACTGTTTGTTTAGGAGAATGGTGCAATGCTGGTTTGCTGTGTGAAGTTCCACAAATGATTTAAGAAAAATGAAGCTTCACCCGACTTCCCATCAGCATGAGAGTGAGCAGATAGTGACTGAATTCTCCTGTCTGGATGAATTTATCCTTTAAATCTCCATATACATTTGGATTGTATGCACAACTAAAGGACATAATACACTGAAATAATAAAAGTAACTGCATTATTATCATAGCTTGTTGAAGGGCCCCGGGTAAAATTCTTTTAAAGACTTAAACAATAGTGTGGGAGAAACAAGTCGGTCAACAAGGTGTTGCGTATTGTGGATCATCATGCCGATCATTATGTTGCTTACCTGTAATTTGCGCGCCATGCCAACCACATCGTGGTCTGGGGGATTGTACTTGTAACAGTTAGAGAACATCAACCGGACGTCTGCTGCAAACTCTTGAGCGTCTCTGTACTGTCTGTTGTCCATCTTTTTCTGAAGGAGACAAACAATTAAACCGCCTGGATCAGAACCCATCCAAATTCTTTTACTTTTATCACCTTCTTTATGTTTTAGTGTATAGCGAATGGCGAGTTTTCAAACCATTTTATTTGTACCAACCACACTATATTCATAAAACAAATATTCGGAGCTAACAAGTACAGAAAAGTGAAACAGATTCTTTATTCTAATATAAACAAATGTTAATGAAACTCTTGTTTTTCTTTACCTCTTTTAAATGATACATTTTAGGTTAAGATTTCACATGGGAAAGTTATTTTGTTAAAAAACAAAAAGGTTTGTTGTAAAGCAAATCAAATCATTTACATACAATATATAATACAGACCAGGTGTTGCATTAGCGGCCACACGAGATCAATTACACATGTTACCGAATCCTTGTGAAATCACCTTGATAGAGCTGAGATCCATGGGGTGCTTGATGATGTCGTGGTAGTCGTGGAGGCCAAGAGCTCTTACGTCAACAGGCTTGTAGAAGGGCCAGGCGTATGATACGTGTTTCTTGGACAGCATTTCTCTGACGAGGCGCGCGCAGAAACGCAGCTGATCCTGCCGCTTCTGCGTCACCGTCCCTCCCGTCTCCAAACCGCCTCCCAGGTGATGCTGAGAGTCCGGCTGCAAAGGTTCTTTTTTGGGTTGCTTAGACGGACGACTGCTCTCTCGGCGCGGCCGAGTCTCGGCAGAGACCGGAGATGATTCACTGAGCTGGTCGTTGGCCGTGGGTGTGGTGGTGTCTGCTTTCCTCTTCTGGCTCTTCCTTTGCTGCTGGTGCGTCACAGATCAGAGGTTAGAAAATGACAACAAATCAACTTGTGATCATTAACAAGGCGTCAACAGTTATCGCGAGTTTTCATGCTTTCAAAGACCCTTCAAGGTTATCAAATTTAAGATGAACCATCAGAAATGTTTCACGAAGAGGAGCTTGACTAAAAATTAAAAGCTGAGATGAATCCAATCAGACCAAATGTGGCCATCAAGATCTCACAAATTCAAATGTAAGACTATTGTGTGACTTTTTAGTATGAGATATTTGAAAACATTGTAAAAGAACTACAGACGCCCTTAATAAGAGTGCCTGCTGCCTTCTCCTCACCTTGATGAGGGAAGGGCTGCTCTGCAGCATCGGGGCGGGATGGAGGCCTTGGTGCGTTGGGGCTGGAGGGGGAACAGAGGTCATGCCCTGGGCCAGGATGTCAGGTGTTGAGAGGGGAAACGCAGGTCCCAGATGGGGTGCGTGGGAGGGTGCGTGGGATGGTGCGTGGGAGGGTGCGTGGGAGGGTGCGTGGGAGGGTGCATGGGAGGGTGCATGGGAGGGTGCGTGTGAGGGTGCGTGTAAGGGTGCGTGTGATGGTGCGTGTGAGGGTGCGTGTAAGGGTGCATGTGAGGGTGGTGTGGGAGGCACACGTGGGGGCGGAGGCTGGCCCAGAGACAGGGCGGGAGGGCCTTGAGGGACAGGTGCAGCGCGGGTCTGCGGGGTGGTCGAAGGGGACGAGAAGCCTCGTGTGTGCGGGGTGGTGGAGGGGGACGATGACTCATGGCCTGAATCTGACTTGATCAGACCTGGAAGAAAAAAAATAAACACATGAAGATCACAAATATTAAATCAAGGATAAAAAAAAAACAAAAAAACAGTGCTGTCGTGTCCAGGAAGGAACTTAAACCTGTCGGACAGATTATGAATGATTCACCCACGGGCATGAAGCAATTGAGATTTGATTTAACAATAAATGCTCCGTGATAGGTGTAGCTGATGAAGAGGAACAACCAGAACAGACAAAAGAAGAACTACAAGCTCGACTGGTTAGGTTAGTACAGTTTACTCGTCATTGCAATTAAGTCACGGCACCTCCTGATTACAGTCTCGCGAAGGACACACATAAACAACATTGCTACTGAAAGGAAGACGGAGGCTCTAGCGGTAACAAAAGCAGCATCATAAAACATCTGAGATTCATACCTGGCTCACGTCTGCCCCCTCGTCGTCCCTTGGTGACAACAGCAATCTCCGTCTCCTCCTGCGGCATCTGTGTGATCATCTGGAGAAAGTGCTTCTCCAAGGCCTCCGCCATTAGGACGATGTCATCTCCAGGCTAAACACACAAACACCCACATGTTTAGAAGGCATACGCTCTTTGGAAGGAGGCTTTTCCACCTGAACTTCAAGTGACACCACGCAGTGGCTGACCTTGTTGTAGATGTAGCAGTTTGTGAACATCGTGTTGAAGTCTTGGATACACTCCTGGGCATTCCAGTAGTAGTTGTTCTCCAGGCGTTTTTTTATCGTGCCCATGTCCATAGGGGTCTTGATGATCTTATAGTAGTCCTTCAGGGAGACAGGGAGCAGTATTAGATCAGTATCCACTATAAGCAAAAGCAGGCAAAGAGACACTGTATGTATGACTCTCATCCTCTTTCATCAGTCCCCAAAAAAAGATTCATATTAACTGCGCCATTAGTCAACATTAAAATAACCCTCGTTATCCAGAAAATGTATAAATCAAATCAAAACCAAGAATGACTTTATTCTACTAACAAGAATTCTCCGTGTAGCTAATTAAAGAAACGCCATACACAAGCTAGTGTAAGCCGAGGAAGATGCCATTAATGTTTACGTCCTGCGCTGTCATGAGCACGAGTCTCACGTCCATGAGCAGACGCAGGCTGCTTTGATACGGTTCGTGGGTGTAGTTCGGTCGGAAGAAATAGTTCCTACGTGAAAATGCTCACTACAAGGACTGGGGACTATCTTGATTAATCGGGTCATGATTTCTGGAAACAGACAGAGTTTTTCAAATGTATTTTCTTTTGGCGCTTTAAGCACCACAATCTGAGTGCCGTCTTGCTCCGTTATATTCAAGAGGGGGCGAACATCTCTATGTCTGATATCTCCAAACCCTGCAACCTGCAACTCCAACCAAAATCAACTAGATGGATAAACAGCACTACAGGTAAGAGGAAACATTTGAATTTTTGATCTTTGGGTGAACTGTCCCTTTAGATCGATTCTACATGTTGTTCTACTGCTGTAAATATTTACTAGTGCACCAAATCCAGTTAAAATACAACATATCGCACGCCATTTCCTTTAATAGGATGATGAAAAACACAAACACAAAATGAAAAGACACATAGCTCAGAGCATACAAAGTGAATCTGGAGTGTTCTGCGTGTTGTTTCACTTTCACATTCATCCCCTGAAAAGCCAAACTGTTTACCTCAGAAGACTAGCTGCTGTTCTGGTTACAACTAATGGGGGATACAAATAAATAAACAATAAACGACCAAAGACGGACTACGGAGACCAATGGGACTACAGCACCAAGTATTTTCCACCTCAGCGAGGTTCTCCTCTTTGACTGCGATAATCAGTAGTGTTTTGCATTTGACTGAAGAAGTCAAATCAGCCATAACACTGTGCCAAAAGAGGAAGTCAAAAGCTGATGTCAGAGGAAAATAAGGTCCAGGAGACTGTTTCTAGGCAGAGAGGTGGCAGGGTCCGCCACATATAAACAAAGTGAAACGGTTTAAAATCGTTTTTTTGCGGTTATTCAGTCATGAAAACTAGGTGAGTTTGTTTATTTAGTTTGTCAATAAAAATCAGTCAATGAAGACCTTTATTTATGTATTTCTTCCCCAAAGCAACACTGTGTTCCTTTAAATAAATACTTCAGCTATCTGGATGCTGTTGATTTATTTTGGACTATTCACTTTTATGTCTGGCACCCGAACACACACAAACATGTGACTCACAGGCAAATTGAGTTTGATGGCATCTACAGGAGCTTGGAAGGGCCATGCAAAGTGGTGTTTCCATAATGGCTTCAACACCTCTTTAAGCAGGTACTGAAAAAGAGAAACATCACATAAAAAATCAATCAAACTGACGTCCAAAACACCAGAAACAGTTCAGACATACGATCAAACAAACAGAGACCCGCCTGTACCTGTAGCTGGTTGGTCTGTCGTTTGGGCCTGTTGGGGTTCCATGTTTCAGGGGGTGGAGGGTTGAAGGGGAGAGGCGGTGGGGCAGAGGGAGGGTTCTGGCTGCTGCCTGCCTCCAGTCCGTCTCCCATCGCGGAGGTGCGTTGCAGTGGCTGAGCAGACAGTTTATGCAGATTGGACCTGGCAGGGGCAGGCGGGACCGGGGGAAGCCCCCTCAGGCCATTACACTCCCCACTCGACTCTCTGGAGGGACGATCGAGAAAAGCGTCATCACAGCTGCCGCGACAGTTTCGGGCTGCAACTACCATTTTTAATATTCAGTATTCATACGACTATTTTCGCGATAAAGCGTTTAGTCCTTAAAATGTCAAAATATTGTGAAAAAGGCTCATCACAATTTTCCAAAGCTGAAAGTGATGTTTTCAAATGAATCATTTTATCCAGCCAGTGATCCACGATGTTTCATTCAATATCATAACTGTCAAGCAAATCCTCAGATTTAAGAAGCTGAAACCAACAAATGTTTGACATTTTTTCTTGAAAAATGTCTGAAGCGATTAATCGATCATCGATACAGTAATTTCTTTCGATCACTAAAGAATGAATCGCTCCACTAATGTCGCCGTTCCCGTGCTTTTAATTTAGCTCAACTCTGATTCAACTTTCTCAGGATGCAGTCAGCGTCGTTATCAAACCTCAAATCTGAAACCAACGTACTGTCAAACCAACTCAATATCAAGCACTTTCCTTCCCCCTCTGTCTCGGTGTCAGTCCACTGTGTCTGCACGTTGCTCTATAGCAGCGGCTTCAATGGCATCGGTGTGTGAGAGGGCAACAGCTTGGCAAGGCATCATCTCATCTTTGGCACTGACAGCTAACTGCTCCGACAGCCATCAAATTGGCCTTCATTTGTTATTCTCTCCTTTGTTGTCGTGTGTCTTAACAAATGGTCTGTGTAAGGCAGGGATCATGCATGATGTCTTTTAAATGCGCATACTAATATCTGCAATCCAGACCAGCTACAACTTGTTACATCTTTAAATATTAAATATTGAGTCATGGCTTCAAATCAAATGAAGAGCGTTTGCCTGCAGCCTTTCTGCCTCATCTTGGTAGCTGTAAACACGTTAGAGATTTATGCACTTAAAATAGCCCCGGTCAGCATTTAATCAAGCTATGAGACGCTGGGTACAGTGTGAAGCTTTCAAAATACAAAATAAATAAAATATTCTGACTACAAGAAGCAGTATTGTAGGTCAATAGTTGACTCAAGGTTCACAGCTAATCTGAAGCAGCTATTAGAAATAAGGTGGTAATATACTGATACTGTTGATATACAAATCCTTTTCACAATTTAGGGTAAAGAAACGTTCAATAATGTTGGTATGGCACTACCAGAGGAAATGAGTTTTAGTTTTTTCATGTAAAGTCAAAGCCTGTGTTTGCTGTTGAATTGCAATACTATTCATATCAACCATTCCCAACACAAAATGAACCAACCTGCTCAATTATGGATGCACAAAAAACATCAGCGTCGAGCTCCTTTTCCTCTAGAAATGGTAGACGCGAGAACAGCCCAAAGACACATAAATAAATACACTCTAAAAAATAAATATGTTTTAAATCAGAATGGAAGAGAGGTTCAAACTGGCTGCTGATCACGCCAAGGTCGCATTCCTAGAAATGCATCACCAGAAAAACTATTTTCCCCCGTGGTACACATCACGTTTTTTGGCGTGCATAAAAGTTAAAATATTCTCCGCTTTCCAGCGAGGTTCTAGGAGTGACACCTCTCATTGATGTCACATCTTGCACCAGACAGTGTGCGCACGCTGCCCTGCTCCACGGGCGTACCACGCATGCCACTGAGCCACAAAAAGGTGGATGGAACAAAATGTTCTGCACCATTTGTGAGAGAGCAGGTAGGAAAAATCCGAGGAGATCATCAAGAATTTCCTTGGATAAATAAAGTTATCTTATCTTGTCACATGGCTATTTAAAACAAATGTGCAGTAATTGCTCTATATTGCCAAAATTCTGTTATATCTAAAGCCAAACCCTTATATATGTGTCTGGCTAAAAGGTGAGGAAGGATCAAAATATTGTCATTGGGGAGCTCAATGTTTCTGATGGACCAAAAAAGAAGGTTCATTCTGACAAATCTAAATATTAAGAAGACAATTTATTTTCTGAGGACTCACATGTTTGTTGCCGTGCAGCTGTTATCTAATCCAATTGTGTGATCATATCTCAGTTGGTGAGGCGGCGATTTCCTGAGGTAACACCGGAGGATTATCTGTGACAAGGCTGTGGGGGGCAAGGAAACCACAACACACAGATGTCACACCTGAGAGAGAAAGACATAAAAGGGGAATGCCTGATCAAAATTAAGGTCACCACGTGCGGGCTGTTTCCATATACGTTGAAATGCGCTGCTAGGCACACGTTTGCCCATAATACAGGAAAGAAATCAACTGTGTTTTTGGAAAAAAGACAGAAATAGCACAAAGAAGTGCTGCATTCCTTCATGACGTGCTGATGGCTCTTTGATGCCACCTGCACCTCTTTATCAAACCACTTCATCTGGAGCTGCATCTGTTTAGATAATTCCTCCTGTGCAATAGAATAATAATAATAATAATAATAATAATAATAATAATAATAACAACAACAATAACAATATACAACTGTCCAGAATTATCTTACACAATACACATAGCGCCCAACTATTAGTCCTAGTTCATTACACCTTTAACTAAAGGTTTTTGAGCAGGCATACACCTTCACCTTACTTCCTTTCCAGTGTTTCTACCCTCCTGTGAGCGCATCATTTATCTGCACCGCAAGCAAGACACCCATTAATTAATCAGATTTATTTTTATTTTTTTTTTTACTCCGCCGACAATCCAAGTCTTCCAGAACTTTATTCCTCCATAAAGAGGACTACATGCATACATTATGGTCAATTAATATCAACTGTATTGGTATATTCTCTTCTTCATTCCTCAGGGAACTAGACAGTACAATGAGCAGTTTTGAGTGTTTGACTGTTTTTTAATTCCTGTGTGTCACATTTCAACATGTTCACGTCAACGACTTGTTGTTATTTAAAGGTTTTGTGCTTTCGTTTATCTTGTGTGGATTTATGTTTCAGTGACTTTGACGACCTGACCTTGAACTTTGACAGCTGTTAGATGTAAGCTGATAGTGGATGTTGCAGCACTTTGAGGTCCTTTCTGAAGTTTCTCTGTGAGACAAGTTTTGTGCCTCGATAACTGTTTAATTTCTTCCACCAAAGACCTAAATTTCCATAGCAAAATTTAAATCAGATCGATTATCTCATCCAAGCTTGTGTTGTACAATACATCTATACAATGCTTGGTAAATATAGTAAGACAAGTGCTCGTTTAATGTTACAGGACTGTTAAAAAGCTTTCCAGCTGCATTATGTTTGTGACCTTCTCCTAAACTGAAACCAAAACTACAACATGCTTCCAGACATCAATGAATCAAGTGGACTGTGGGAACAAATGACTTAATAAACTACGTACAGTGTTGTGTTTTATGCCATTTTACATTGTTAGCTGTCAATCTACGTTGCCATTAAGATATGCTACATCTAATCTAACTCACCAGCCTACCGTGTATGATGTTTGAGGCTTATAACACACAACCATATCGCGAAAATCTACGTAAAAAACCTAAGCTATTCTGTCTTTACACTGTGCAATCGCGTTCGCAAAGCATACAGTTAGCATGAGGCTAAAGGCAACGTCGCAGCTAACAGGTTAGACTAAAAAAAGACCAAACGTGAAGACAGTGAAGCGAATAAACGTAATTTGACACCTACATCAATAATTCTACAAAATATATCAGCCATTTTGCTGCTATTTCGCATCACGTAGCTAGCTTCTTCATACTGCCGGTAACCTGACATTGTGTGAGGTGAGCAACGGAGCTAACGGCGCTAACGGTCGTGAATAACGTTACTTATCGCCAACTGAAAGACACAGCTGACTCAAAAAACAACTTTGTGCCACACATTCGCCGTGCTAACCTTTAATGTCAGTGCATCGCCATGTCCACTGAGAGCAAGTGACAGCTCTGCACGTAAACGGGCTTTCAGAATACAACTTGGACGGGGTTGATATTCTTGAAGTGACGTACGTCGCACTTCGCATGAGCTCCTGCGCCACTGTGCGTAAACTACGCTGCCGAGAGGACGTAACTTATGTCACGAATACGGCCTACGGGGCTACAAACAAACAGCCTAGCAGCTAACTTGCTAGCATGAGAGCGACCTGCAGCTAACGTGCACCCTGACAACACGGAGTGCCTTATGCTACGAAAACGACGTGAACACAAGTACGAAGATAAGAAAAATACAACACGGAATACGCACAAAAACACCAAATCGCGCTTATTTAAAAGACAAAAAATCATCTATCTCGTGTGCCCGAACCGGTGCAAGGCCTGCGAAGACAGCTCATGCTCCTCTTGCCGAAGCGCACACTGACAGCGCGGGAAATACGCCCCCGATGTCCGTTGTAAAGCTTTTATCGGATCCTCGGAAGTGTATGCTTTCGTTTGGTATACTAATGTCATCCACACAGAGGCATAAAATGCTATTTTTACCTTGTTCAGTTGGTTGTCAGCGCTCGCGGACCTTCCTCGCCCCAAATCCAGAACAAACAGTCCCGTTCGACGTCGATGACGTCAGACGCACGGAGGACGGCCGAAGTCTGTCAGGCGAAATGTCAGCCGGAGCTCCGCCCCTTTCCCCTGGGGTGATATCATGCAATACTTTGTAACGATTTCAACCATTAAACAGGTCGTTGTTGATCGGGCGAAGTCTGGTTTTGACCCATTTGTTCAAATAAAGAGCTTTTAAATGAATAACCGTGTAAATATTCAGGAATTTCAGTCCTTACGCATGTTTTTTATCCACATAAGTGTGGTGTGGTATAAATGTTGCACAGTCCTCAGAACGAAAGGGAAAGAGGAAATGGGAAGACTATCAGAATAAATTATTTATTTTAACAAATAAATAGTATAACAAAGAATGTCAATAAAGCCCGTCTTTACTTTGCAGCCTTCCTATTAGTTTCCATTGTTATTTTTTTATTACTGCTGACACTCTTTACAGAAAGCAGAAAAAAAAATGTTGCTGATGAATACACACTGCTCAAAATTAGATAGGAATATTGGCATATTTTATTGTTTCACTTGATTGTTTAATCTGAATTTTTATTTTGTGTTGTGTGAATAATTTTGGTCCACAAAAAAAATGCAAAACATTTAATTGGACTTTCATTGCATATCCATGCACATGCATGTATAAACCCATATCCCCAAATTCTTAACTAACCTCAGTTAATATTTACGCACATAAAACCAGTGTTGTACAAAGTATCCAGGGGTGATACATGAGCAGAAGTAAAGATATTAAATATGTGTTTAAATTGTACTTTTTTCACCCACACAAATAGTACTTGAGATTAAGTTTTAAAGAATCTGATATTAAATTTACTTGAAGGTGCACGATGTAGTTTTGGAGAAGGAATTTTAATCAGAAGGGAAATATCTGGCTCTATGCATGAACCAACTGAATAAACAGATGGTCTTGTTTTCAGGACTGAGTAAACTTAATAAATAAAATGGCCTTAAAAGACAAACCAATTTCATTCTTATATCTGGCGGACCCTGCCACCTTTCTAAGTTCAAACTGTTTTTAAACATAATGAGAGTGTTTAGTTATAATTCAGCCAAGCTCTGAACTTCTGTCTTTTGTCATTTAGACAGTGACTTTATCATTGGTGGTCAGTCAAACTACAGTTTTAACTCTTCTTACACTGACTTTAATCAACACAAAACAACGAAACAGTGATTTATTCAACAAATTTATTTCATACTCAGTGAAACAAGACTGTTACATGACTGATATGAATATTTCATACTTATTCTACAGATAGTCCCCTTAATTACCCCAGCTGTAGAATAAAAGCCCACCAACTTTCAGACTTTACCAAAGGGTTGGAAAATCATCCATTCACCATCAACACTGGCAATGGACTGATGCACTGATAAGTACACAATATCTCTCAACTTAACAATACTTAAGATTTCTTAAACAATTGTGAACAAATTCATCTAAACCAAGAATACTTTGAACAAAGGCACAAGAAATAAAGTATCAAGAGGAATAGTTTTAATTTTTTCTAAATTGTGGGAAATACTGAATTGCTGCCTTGCAGACTTTTAATGAGAAGATCGATATCGCTCATGTCTGCAATAAGAATGGAGCTGGAGCACGGAGGTGATTAGCTTGGCATTAAGACTACAAACAGACTCTCTCCAAAGTTCAAAAATAAGTCCATCAAAACCTCCAAAGACAGGTCATAAGACAGTTACTTAGTGCAACTACTTTTTAACAGTTTTCACATGTAGCTCTTGGCAAGAAAGATCACAAAATGCTATTCCTTTAACAAAAAAATTAAATTATACAAACTCAGTCATTTAACAGTAAAAATGGTGGGAGCAAGTATGGACATTTCTTAGTTTGCCTGAAAATGAAAAAGGGGTTCATGGGACTGTGGGGGTCACTGACTGGTCCGGACAGATGTTATGGATGAGGTGTCACACACACGGGGGGTGCAAAAGTCATTCATCATTCTTGTCTTCCTCCTCAGCCTCTGCTACCTCCACTCCCTCCTCCTCCTCCTCCTCCTCATCCAGCTCAGCCTGTAATCCCTCTTCGTTGATCTCATCACGCACCACATATCCCTCTTCTTCCTCCTCCTCTTCTCCAACTTCAAAACCTTCCTCCTCTTCATGATTCTCCTGCTCCTCCTCCTCTCCCTCCATGCCTGGCTCCTCCTCCATCTTCTCCTCCTCTGATGCTGCTACCGCTTCTGCTTCTGCTGCTGCTTCACCCTCTACTGCCTCCTGGCCTGTCTCTCCCTCAGCCACTGGCTCATCCTTGACTGGTGCATCTGCGTCTGCGTCTGCATCTGCATCTGCATCTGCATCTGCGTCTGCGTCTGCATCTGCATCTGCGTCTGCATTCGCGTCCGTCTGGTTGTCTGCCGTCTCACTGGTCAACTCCAGCTCAGACACGTCCATCACCATGGAGTCCTCTGGATCCTGGTCGTCTTGGTTACCAGTGAATGGGTTTTCACCCTGACAATAAAGAGAACATTTCTAAGTACATTTGTCTGTTTTTGTTTTAAATGATCAGTTGGAGTAAAATCGGCTAGATTTAAGTCTCTACATATGAATGTCTCAGACGGTTCTTTGCACAAAAAGCTCATCTCTACTTGTCACTTGATGATCCCTTGAAACATTAACAACCCCAAATAAAAAAAAAATACAATCATGCGGGTCACAAACTGTTGAACCTCCTATCCGACCCGATTCATACTTGTGAACGACTGAGGATGACTTTCAAAGATGGTGCGTTTACTGGTCTCACTTGTACTGTGGTTACACACATGCAATTACAACGTGACCACAGACTCTGTTCCTTCGATTTGCAAAGCCCAAGGTTAGATACAAAACAGTGTACATACCTTGAGGTAGCTCTCCAGCTTCTTGCCAATGAGTTTGTGGTTGAGGATGCTGCGAGCAACTGAAAGACTGGCCCTCTTCGACTGCTCCATTATACCCTTGAGAGACAGAAACACAGAGAGAGAGAACGGTTTCAGGTCAAACACAGGACAGAGTGCAAAACAGCCAACAACCAACCATCGTTATTGGAAGTCATCCAGCATTGGACACATGGTGATGTTGTAATAAGTCAGGTTTTTATCCCGACAGCATTAAATTACAACGCGTCTTCATTTTAACAGAAAGAATCACAGCTGACGAGCCACTGTTTAATGTAGGGCTCAACATTTTAAGGAATATCTGACGGCAATTAGTTTTTTAACCAGTGATGCACTTTAAACTCCAAATGTTTACACATCCAGGCCTGGATGTCTCAAACAACATTACTTGGTGCCAAACACACTCAAAACATGTATTTAGAAAAAAAAACATGGCAGGTTGCTTGTACTGCTGAGGAGGGTTCTCATGTCAGTGCATTTAGTTTTATATTTCTGGGTTATCTGCCATACCTTGCGGTTGTAGTTATGGTCAGGGGACTTTATGTGCTTCTGTATCAGGTGGGGCTGCATGGGAATGAAAAGGTCACACGCTGCGCAGTGGGCGGCTTCCACCTTCCTCATGAAGTGCTCCATGCCAAGATCTTCACAAGGAAAAGAGCAGGAACAGCGATAAGCGATCACTAAGACAAGATTAACTCTTTTCTTACTACACACACCTGTTGCGGCTGCTTCTTACCCCTGGTGAGGTCCTGTTCTTTGTACATCTGGCAGATGGCAGCGCTGTGGTTCTCCAACTGGCTAACCCTCTGATCTGTCTTCTTGAACTTGTTCTGCAAATATTCCTAAAAAAAAGCAAAACCATAACGTTTTTATTGGTTCACACTTTATGCAACAAATGTTTCATTAGTAACTATGGCGACCCTGCTGCGCTTGTAAAAATAAACACAACCTCTAAATTTCACACATGAACTGTTAAAACCAGTTTTGCCTGTGTGGGCAGCTCTTGTCTCCTTCAATCTGAGGAGTTATATTGTTTGCTTTTGCAGTAAAAAAAGACAAAAATGGAAAATATCATGCAATTTATACAATAACCTGGAAAGAAAACTACCATTGTGAACATGTTCTTATTTCTTTTAAGACTCAAAAGCAAGGCTGCACGATATTAACAAGAAAGGAACAAATAAACAAAGATTATAGTGAAATTGAATCAGATTTGTCCTTGAAATTCAAGACTTTGGTAAAGCCCCGTTACATAAAGAACTACACTCTTATTTCAGTGCGTTAACAATGAGCACACCCATTGAGATTTAACCCCAAATTATAAAATACAAAGTGTCCAAAAGCATACGACTGACAGTTTGCGTTTTCTTGATTTCATATTCCACTGACAGAACACATATCCCATGCATCTATAGACTGAATGTCCAAGTGTGATAAGTCACCTGTAGGAAGTCTGTAGTGGGCTTGGACAGTTGGCCTGAAAGGAACTTAAAGTGGTCCTTGTGGAAGCGACTCTCAAGGTGAGTTTCCATTTCTTCCTTGTAGAACGAACGGAACTTGCACACAGAGCAGGCAAACATCACCCTGAAAAGAAAAACGCACATTAGAAAGAAGCACTGTGCAACATCAGTGTATGAAACACAATCTGATAATAAATAATCCAAATAACTGCTGCAAGATTGAAGAACCCCGTGGGGAAAATAGGGAATTGTGGTGCTGCTATTACATATAAAACTAACTTGATTACTCCGTTAGAGCTCAGTTACAATGAAATGCACCGTGGAACACTTTAAAACAAAAGGCAATAAAGTGCTCTGACAAACATTAAGAAAGCAAGACAGAGAGATGAGATGTTGCAGTAAATCTTGATCTGGGTAATCTCCTCTCACCTTTCCAGGAAGCCCCTCCTCTTCCTCATTTTTGGGTGCTTGTCCTGACCTTGGGTTGGCGTCTGTTTGCCCTGTGGACTTTTCTTCTCATCCTGTTTGGGTGACACTAAACACAAGCACAGAAGAAAATGTTAGGTATGCTAAGATTTTCATGGGAGGATAATAGTGAGGTAGACTTACAAAGCAGTGTGTTATGAAAGGAGAAAAAAGAAATAAGAAATTAGAGAAGAGCAACTGTATTTAAGCTTACCTTTATCTCCATCTGCAGCAGGTTTCGTCTCCTGTAAAAGAAAGTATCCAATTACTTGCGTTATTGAGAAAAGGGTGCTCAACTTTTCTTAAATTTTCTTGGGGACTAAAAATTGTGTTATATTTCTTTCTTATTTGGTTTTAACAAAATATTCCAATCAACTATGAAAAACAGGTGATGCTTGGATACGTCTGTCCAAGCGTAATGACATGACTAACTCCAGCTTAGACCTGAAACAGAGTCAACACGTTTTCTGCCATTAAAGCTGGTGGTTGGTTTAATATTATATTTTAGACGCATTTTTTTTTTATATATTTGTAAAAAAATCTTATCACAGGTTTCTTATAATTACTATCCACTCATTTTATTTGGCCTGTGTGACATGACTCGATGGCCCACCTTTCTGTACCTGTGTGCATTCTCCCCGTGGTAGTCAAACATGAATTGAAAAGTTTCCCAAGCTAACAATGCTAGCTTGAAATCGGTGAGAATAAAAAAAGCCATGTTAGTAGTTCGCGTTAATGTTGTTTAAGGTGGAAAACCTTTTTGAGCTGAGGTACGTTCAAGATAGCTGTTTTGTTTGCATTTATGTCATTGAGGCATTTAACAGACTTCTTATTTATGCATTTATGAAACTAGTAATTCTAAGAGATTGTTAAACATAGCAAACATCTCCCAGCTGGCCAGTGAGAGCCACGGGGCAGTCAATGTAGCGGAGCAGTGTGCATGTTTGATTTGGAAGAGTGGCATTGGCGGGAGGCCTGAAGAGAGGGGGTGGGATTTTTTTTTTCAGTTAGATATTTCCAAATTTAGCTTGCTCTTGCTGGTTTCTACAATCACATCAATCCCAGCATAAACCTTGGCTACCATTTAAGTTGGCACCTCTGTTGGACGTAATCATCGTGACTGTGCCTGTCAAATCTGTGCAAAGCAACGACTGAAAATGAAAAACGCCCTTTTACAGGAAAACACACAACAGTATTTATTTCAGCCTTCTCTGTCAGCGAGTCTTTTAGACAACTGCTGCAGTTACAGAACAATATGATGTCACCCTTACTTGCATTTCCATTTAAATAACACTCATTGAATACATTTGAGGAGATAGTGCTGTTTGATTAAATCAAGTGGTTTATTCATGGGGAAAGAGATAATGTAGCCAAATATGGGCACAAATAAGACGTCATAGGCCAGATAAAAAAGAAAATCAAGAGTTCCTGCCAATGAGCTCGATATACTTACAGCAGCATCAGGCTTCGTTTCACTGCTGTCGCCATTCTTCTCTGCTTGTTCTATGGAAACAGAACACAATCAAATCAGACCAAGACAGACATAGAAATGTTGTCCCCCCCCCCCCCACTGACAACAAAGAATTTGTTTAAGTACCTTGGGTAGCTTCTGAACCTGAACTTTCAGTCTTGTTCATCTTTGACTCTGGCTCATCACCTGCAGTTGGTGTTTGCTTTCTCTTCTTCTGGACATCACGTTGTGGTTTCACCTGCTACAGTCCACAAAATCAATTTGCACTCAAACACATTTTCTGACAAAAACACGAGAACTTAACATGTGAGTGAACTTTAAACTTAATGCTTATTATCCTCCTTCTCTGGGCGTATACTCATCAGTAGTGTAAGCCTCATCTTAAGACTACCCAGGACTGGGGCAAAAGAAAAAGAAATCAAAATAAAATCCACGGTGTGAAACCATTCAACAACCCGACAGGTAAAAAAAAAAAAAAAGAGACAAAGACAAAGAGCTGGGCAGGGAGGGTTGTCACTTGCCATTACTGTAGAAAAAGGGCAGTTCCAGGTGGCATTTCTGACCACATCAAATAAGGGCTGGGCGGAGTAAGAGGGGCAAGATATGTGTATGATGTGTTGGGGAATATTTGTCACAAACTGCTATAAATGGCACATAGCAGGCACTAGCACTTAAGGCTGACTTGCCAGTTGGCTGAAAACACAAAAGGAGGGAATCAGAAAGGGCTAAACGTGTGCCCAGTGTCTGAGGAGGTCTTATTTGGCTGGAGGTACTTACTTTGTTGAGGGGTCTCTTTCGGCCTCGCTGGCGGCCAGCCCGTGGGCCCCCTCCAAAATGCCTCCCAGGAAAGTCGTGAGGCCCTTGAATGGAACCCTGATGGAAGCCCCCACTCTCAGGGTACATGCGGTTGGACAGGAGGGATGGGAGCTTGCCTCTACCACCTCCTGGAGAGTGGCCGCGGTGGGACTGGCCACCACTACCACTTCCCCGCCCACCTCCGCCTAATGGAGTGGGGTCAGACCTGCGGCTTCCAAAACCTCCTCCAGCTCCTCGGCCCCCGGTACTTCCACCCCTTCTGGGGGAACGTCGGCCGGCTCCAGCCCATCCTCCACCTCCACCTCCAGAACCTCCTCCCTGGGCACTGCTGAAGGAGTCCCTGATATTCTGTCGCATCTTAGCGACTCCATAGGAAGAGGAGGGGCTGTCAAAGCCTCCTCCTCCCCCTAGCCCAATTCCCCCTCCGAAGCCCGAGCCTCCTCGCTGACCCAGCAGCATGTTGTCCCCACGGCCATCGCCATAACCATAGCTACTGCCGCCAGATCTGTAGAGATCTCGGGAGGAGGTGAGAGCGGAGGAGCGCGAGTCGAATGACTCGTACTGGTCATACCTGTGGGAGGGAGGGAGAGGGTTGATAGAGAAGAGCAGAGAGCAGGGGAGGCAGGGAGGGCAGTCAGGATTGGATTTCTCCACCTGCTTTTCCTTCTCCTCCATGGTCTCGCTTTCTCCTTTCATTTTTTCTTGTCACTCCCAGCTTTATTTCAGAAACCACATTAGATCAGAAATGAATGATCCAAAACAAGTTTACACCCCGCGTGTGGTCTTTTATAAATCATGATTTTTTCTTATCATTTTAAGTTATTACAGAATCTCTTCCAACCACATTCTCTGTTGGAGGTCAAACAGTGTTCTGCAGATTAGAAGAAATGCAGTTTCTTGGGCTGTGAAACCTGAGACATGAGCGTGGTCCATCGGAACCAGTGATGTCTTGAGACAGACGCAAGAGGTGAAACATCTTGGGATGTGACTGAATTATGGTAAATACTTTAGAAAGGGGATGAAACATAAATTGGGCCTTTTTTCATTGAGTGTTTTTTGCAGATACCACAGGCAGCCTTCAATTAACAGTTTGGCTTGAAGGTAATATCAAGCTTACACCTGCAAACTCATCTCTCTTGCATAACCTAAAGCCAGAACACAGGGTTAGGTCACATGGAGGATGAGAGAAACAAAGTGGTATGAACAAATAAAACAAGTCAAGACAAAGGCAACGTTCAGCGAGTGTTGGGTAAAGATGGACTGGCTTCATGCGCAAGGATGTCGATCTGTTACGAATGGAAAAGTCGGTCTACGCCTCCAATGAGTGGCCATGCATTTTCACGACGCCTTGGGCTTTGAAGAATCACAACAACATTTTCTTCCCAGCAATTGGACAAACCACAACATGGCAAATGGGCACAAATGAAAGCTTCCTCGGATGCTGGGGCATTCAAATGCAGCCGGTGAGCAACTCACACCCTTTTCATCAAACAGGACATAAAGGCATACTCATATCCACCAATGCCGAGTGTAGGTGCAAGTTAATGCCACAGCAGGCTAAAAAAAAACTGTCCAACTCACTCTAGCAACCTGACAAGTCTAAAACAAATACTGAGTTTCCAACCACGTGGACATACGCTATACTCTTTGTTTACATGTACTTTACAGAACCATCTACTACTATTCAAGACATGTTTGACTTTAAATCACCTTTAGCATGCAAAGGCCTGAGCATCTTTTATATCACACGAAAATATGAATCAACATTTACAGCAATACCTTTTGAGAGGACTCTAAATACAACATTTAATTGGTTGGATATTATTCGGGCATACAGCTACTTTATCAACCAATGTTCTCAACCAACTACATGCCACAAATAAGATGTTGTGTTACTAGGGGTGTCACGATTTCAATTCCAACTTGAAAACTGATCTAAAATGAGTTTTGTATTTAAGTTATCGAAATCAAAAGCATGATCGGTAATTCTGCAAGTATTTTCCCCCTTTCCACCCAAACCTAGCTGTACAAACAAACACTGGTGACCTGCAGCTGCACAGATCGTTCTCGTCTGAATAACTGGGTGTATTTTATCTAGAGATGCAGTTATCTGTTTGGGAAGAGTGTTTACCTGAGACAGATTTGAGAAACCTGACCAGGTGAAGAACTAAATTTCAATCTTTTGGTTTATTTGTTGAATTCCTGAAGGGTGGTATTTTTGTTGAACCCTCAAATCTTTATTTTGGTTAACAGTATTTTTACAATATAATCCAGATGTGATAAACAAAAGGCATAGTCTTCAGGGTTGAGAAAAAAAAGTTTAAACTGAAACAAACTATGACCTTACAATTAAAAATAACAATTTGGATTGGGGATTTGGAGAATTGTGACACCCCTACTATTTCTTTTTGAATGAAAGGACGTTACTAGTAAATGTAGCACTTGCACTGACATGGACGTGTGGATGTTGTATCTGACTGATGAATTGTAAAAGATATAACGTTATTACCTGTCACCCCGAGACCCTTTTCCAGCCTCCAACTGAGTGAGCATGTCCAGGCGCTGGTTAATCTTGGCAATGACTGCATCTGCATGTGTGCCTGTTGAGGACAACAGGGAACCTCCAGACAGACCTCTCTTCATGTGGCCGCCACCTCCTCCTCCTCCTCCATAGCCCCCGAGCCCGGACATCGAGTCCTTGTAACCTCCTCCATACAGGTCAAAACCACCAGAACCTGGTTAAGTGGGAAATTAAAAGATGTGAAACTTATCACTATCAGATCACTTACTAACTATAGTAACAGATCATAGTAAAACCAACACTTATTAAATCAACATCTGAAAGATTAAAAAAATTAGCAATTCATCTGCTCATAATAGAACAGAATTTATTAAGTGCTAATCTGCACAGTGACTGAAGAGAAAAGTGTCTGATCATCATCTCCCCAATGTTTATTTTCTTCTTTTGTCCCCTCACAGCAAGACCGTTTTATCCCTCTGTGCTTTAAATAGGCCCAAATTACTGTCACATGTTTAACTCAGTATCACTTAGCTCTGGTTTCACTTGAAATTACAACAACAACATTGTGCTGGCTGCAGCCCTGCAATAGAGCATAAAAGTGGGGTGTCATTTTATCATTGTGCAGTGCAGGAGAATATTCGGTCTTTCCTCACCTCTGCTGCCTGATCCTCCTCCTCCTCCTCCTCCTCCACCTCCCCAACTGGAGTAACCTACAAAAGGAGAGAATGCATTGGTACAAGCGGCCTGGGGTGTAACAGAAGCTGGTGTTCAAACTATTCAAACAGCCGATTTTGACCATTTTCCTCAGAAATAGCAAGAAGAGTCCATTGAACATGCAGGTTAATGATGAGTGAACGATTTCAAATGAGTGTTCAATTCTTCAATAGTAAGCTGGCTGGTATTTCTCCAACTTAAGATTCAGTCAGTGCATCTGTTCTACTGGCTACACTTGATGTTGATGCTAATTTCACAACTATGTTTGTTTGTGAAGGTAACGTTAATGTTCAACCGACGTAAGTTTTGGAAGCATATTTGTTGAGGCGGCCATTTTATTAACCTGCATTAAAAGTCTGCTAATGCCACGCTGCCTCCATTTTAACAGAATTGGGAAGCCAACTTATGCAAAGCATTTAACACGCCCTTTAACAACCGAAACAATGGGCCTCCCAGTGTGCTATGCTAGCATGTTAGCAATGGAAAAGCCTGGTGGCGAAACGGCTAACCCAGCTAGCTATAGTTCGTTGTTATTAGCAAACGGGCTTGACGTGCAATTACTTCTTTCTTAGTTTGCACTGAAATTACCTACACAGTATATATGATAACAAGGACAGTGTAGTCAACTACCTAACACTTACTAGTTGCAAGCTACAGCCGGCTATGCGTTACGGGGAAGCTAACGTTAGCTACCTGAACTAGCTAACAGCTAACACACTGGGCCTATGTTTCACGCTAATAAAGCATGTGGCTAAATTGGAATTTCTGACCATTAACGGAAGCCATGGTTACTGTATTTGCAGCATAGGTGAGGGTATAAAACATCAGTACGATGAGAAGTAGTTAGTGTATAGCTACCTGAACCGTAGCCTCTGCCGTCCATGGTTTATTAGGGCGCTGTTGAAACGATCCGATCGCAGAAAGCAGCGGTGGCTCCGGTGTTGTGTCGAGCTCTGTTTCCACTGCGAGCTCTGCCTCCCTCTAAGCCCCGCCCCCCTCCAGACAGCAACGGAAGTGCACGTTCACGAAAAAGCCCGCCTGTGGGACGCTGTGCTCGTGATCATGCCACTGATTTTCAATAAGATTTTTTGAGTATGGAAGCTCATTAATGCCATCAAAGACAAGAAAAATCAATAAATCAATAAATAGAAATTAAAAAAAAATTAAAATCCCTTGCTATGTCATAAATATTATTTTAAAAAAGTCAAAACTTTAGATAAAAAAATTATGATATTAAAAACAGTCCAAATTATATCCTCAAAGTAATTATTACAAGATATATAATCACAATCACGAAATAGAAAGTCCGAGTTATGACATTAATAATCATAATTACGGAATATTATGAAATAATGACATAAAAAGCTCTACATTCATAGCTGAAAGTCATGATTATAAGATAAGCAGTCAAAACCATGAGATTGAAAATTAAAAAGACATTTATCTAATATTCTAACTTTTTAAACTCATTATCATAACTTTTTTAATCTAAGAATTATGATTTATTATCTCACGATTTTGACTTTTTGTATAACTTTACTTTTTATCTCATAAGTATGACTTTTCGAAGGGATTCCTATTTTTCATTCCTGTTTTTATTCATCCATATTTTTGGCAGAAATGATTTTCCATAGAATAATTAGGTTACTGTTACTTACTTCTACCACAAAGGCCAAGTATCATATATTTATGAGTTTTCATTTTGAACATTGCAGACTGCTGGAACAATATGTCCTTGCTGACATAACTGATTTCATTGGACCATAAACACACCTTGTTGTATTGATAATATTTTTTATTTTTTGTGATATATATGATATATGATGTTTTTCACCACTGAGAAAAGGTACAAAAAAAAATTGTAGTCTTACAAAAACCTTCATGCATTTGTTTTTATTTACAATTTGTTCTTTGTCATTAAACTACTGCCTTTGTAACAGGGGGAATGCTTCCTGACAGCTGAAGATATGATTGTCAGTTCTTTCTGTTAATAGCCTTTTCAATCTAAACAATAAGCTAGTTAGTAAATTAGTTATTTGCTCTCTGGGAACACAGTGTACAAATCTAGCACTCTGGATTGAACGGTGTAGCAGAGGGTGTGTGTCATCCAGTCTAACACAAGCATGTGCTGTCATGCTGCCTTTTGTCTGTGGTATGTGTGTGTTTGTGAGTGTGTAAGTACTTAGTTTTAGGTGTTCTTTTTGACCATTATTGGTTCTTTTTGATCGGTAATGGACGGAAAAAGAAAGCCCAGTTTTTTGCGGGATCAGTTGTCAATAATACTTGAGCACTTCTAACTAAAAAACGCTTTTGGAGGTTCACATCTCAGCCTTTCTTCTGCCCCTCTTGGTACAGATAGTTGTCGTATATACAGTACAGTCAGTCTAACCTCACAGATGTCACAGCTTTAGTGGCCGAGAGTTAAAAAAAAAAAGTCAAAGAAAGAAATCACTGTTTGATTTAATATTAAAGTGTGTTTTTGAAACATTATGGTAAAAGAGATACAGGGGAGTAAGGTAGCAAGCAAGCACTGTACAAAGTCCTACTATATAAAAATATATGAAAACTTTAATTATATCAGAAAAAGACAAAACAAATTAGAATCACAAGATAAACACACCATTAAAACATATAAAATATAGCAAGAAAAATACATGATCATGACAAAAAAACAACCGCGAGGATTGTTTTTTCTAACGGTCGCAAGAGTGAGCAACAATTCTCTAATTTGTTTCACAGGAAGTTAATAAGATCATCTGACAAACATTGGCTTCAGGCCTTCATGACTGTGTTATTCAGCTGCGCTAGATAAGATCCTTGCGTCCGACCGCCGGTGTTTGCTGGAGCAGGGACTAGATATGAAAGGATAACTGTACATGTTTATGCTTTTTGTGACCTTCAGTTGCAGTGCTAAAAACACCTGTCTTGCCAATTTCAACCTAAATGAACATGACAGACGTTGTATCTGCACCCAACAGAGATAACGAACATCCTGATGTTACACAGCGTCTTCCTGCTGCTCCGCTGGTTTTGCCTGTGCTGCAGGATTCATGGCCGAGAGTCCGATGTTGTCGTACAGCGGATCCGTCTGAAAGGGCAGAGAAAGTAGATGATAGTAAAGTAAAAACACACACATACACACATTAAATTCTGTCTCAGGTTTTGTGCTCACCTCTTCAGGCACTTTGTCAGTGAGCTCAGCAGCGGGAGTCCCAGTTCTCTTCTTCCTGGATTTTGGTCATATTATACAAGTTAATACTGACTTACTGAGTCAGTGTAAGACTTTGAATATGAGAAATGGAAGTTGAAAATATGAAAACGTCAGACTTTTAGAATTTTTTACCTGATCGCCAGGTAGATGAGAAATAGAACAATCAGAGCTAACAGAGTCAGTTTGACTGCATTCATTATCAACACGGCTTCCAGAGCTGGAGAGAGCGAAGAAGAAACAGAGACTAACATTCTACAAAACAGTAAGACTCTTTTTTTAACTTTTCATTCAGTGTTTTACATCAATTCTTGTGCGCGTAAAAGCGCTTTAAAGTTAAAAAAGACCAACACCGACAGGAGCTCCTCCCTCCCACAGAAAACACTGCTCCTGAAACGCCTCGTCAGTCGTCCCGCCTTTACTTTTCCGTGACTTTGTGACATCACACTACGTCACCATGTCAATAGTTTGTAGAATTTATGCCAAGCGACTAGTTTGGCACCGCGCCGATGTTGTTAGCAGTGCTGGCTCAGGCGTGTGTGAGCTGACCAATCAGAGGAGGCTTGGTATTCTGCTGGGGGGGGGGGGGGGGCGCCTTAAAGGGACAGGAGCTTAAACAAAGTGTTTTCAAACAGAGGGGGAATTACAGAGCTGCAGTGGTGGACAGTATGAAAAAACTGACGCGTTTCTAGCATAACATAGATCCTTTGAAATCATTTTTGTGCAGTAGAACATAGATAAGTTTACAAATACATGTCATTAAAGTCAGATTAAAGCAACGAAATGTAACTTCCCGGAGAAAGATAGAGATATATATAAAGATATTTGACTCTTGCGTGACATCCGCAGGTTTTATTTGATCTGGGGATCAGACTTTACAATCAAATATCTTTTCTCCAGGAAGTTACATTCTGTTGATTCAAGAGCGGGTTAATGGTGAGATTCAAGTCACACAGTTCTAATAAGATTGAGGCCGTTCCAGTTGTTTAAAAACGTCACTGCTATTTTAAAGCCATACTCACGCAGCACAGTGAGAGTCCTTTCACTGGAGGTGACGTTTTGGGGGGCAGCGGCAGTACAAGAGTAGTTTCCCGCATGCTGTTTCCTGACTGGGTCCAGAACCAGGTGTTTGTTGTTCTGGTTCTCTGGCAGGTTCAGAGGTCGACTGTTGAAGGTCCAGGTGTAGTCTGTGTTCAGAGGACAGCTGGTGCTGCAGGTCAGTGTGACTCTCTGACCCTCTGTCACCACCGCAGAGGGAGTGAACGTCACCTGCACGCCTTGAAAGATACGGACATTGTTGAAGCTGTTGTGCATCTACATGTTCCTTACTCCACATGAAAACGACATACTCATTAAAACAGCTGATTATTTCAGAGAGAAAACAATATGCATGATGTATTCTGTAGAATTAAACAATATAAAAAGCACAATGCAAGCCCGTAGGCGCAACTTTGTCACGACACAAAGCGGAACATAAAGACACTAAAAGGTTCCAATCGTAAGAAAAGTTGATTTTTGAGCGTGTCAAGTACGGACGCTTGAAAAGTTGTGAATGAGACTCAAAAATCTGCTTTTCTCACAAACAGGACCTTCAAAATTACAATGCATCAAATATCAACCCTCAACATGTCTTTTTCAGAAACGTGCATCACCAGCATTTATCCTTGGAAGTGAATTGTGCTGAGGGGAATTTAAGATAAACTCGACTTTTGAGAACACTGTGCAAAAAAAACATTTCTGGAAGCGCACCACCATTAGATCACTTGTATGCACCGTATTGAAGTGTTATGCTGCGAATGTATATTCAAGCTGAAGTATTACCTGTGACGAATAAAGTCACTCCAAATAAACCAGACAGATCTCTATGACTCCATGCATGTATCAATATGTATTCTGCTGAGTCGTCCTTCGTCAGGTTGTTGATCGTCAGCCTGCGTTGTTCAGCGTGGACATGGAACCCCAGAGGACCGGCGTCCTTCTCCTTCAAGATTTCAGGCTTCTCATCACGTCTCTTTACTTTATTCCATGGTAGGGAACTAGATAATTTTGACTCCACACTTGACATGCTCACCGAGGAGCCTTCCAGTTTACAGCTTCTCCTGGTGTTGTAATTCACACTCTTGCAATCATTTTCACCAACACCTGAAATAAAGAAAGTATAAGGCAGTCTGGGATTTTAACCAGTCTCACCTTTTTTTTTTTTTTTTTGTATTCATATTTGAAATGTTCCCTTCTGTGGCACACTACACTGGAATGAATAAGTAGTAAAGGTTGACGAGCTTATTAACTATGAAGAAAAGACTCACAAAATGTTTTCTTACACAACTAAATGGGCAATTTTCATACCCATAGTTATTATTTATTCATAACAATAAACTGCTCACACTGTTTATAGTGACACAGTTTATATTTGTACATACAATGTATACTCAAGTTTATTTCTATTTCTTAACTTTTTATTATATTGTTTATTTTTTTACAATTTTATTATTGTTTATTGTTTTATTGAACTGTCATTTGGCTGCTGTGACACACAAGTTTGCGGGACTAATAGAGGAATTCTGATTCTGACCTCTACAAAATATGGAACAAAGATCGTTTTGAGAGCGAAATGCGGAAATGTTACATACTATGCAATAACTGGTGGACAAAGTTGATTTTCAAAACAATTTTAAGTCACAACAACAAGTTTTACATTCATTACATTGAAGGTTCAGAAATAATGTTAAGAATAACCTGAATCATGTGTTCTAGTCCAGTTTTGATATTTTACTTCTTGCTCACTACATGTATTTGCTAGCTGACGTTGCAGATCGCACGCTGCATCAGATTTTTGCATCAGATATTTAGATTAATTCATTTTATTGTGAAACTTAAGAAATTCTATTTGTCAAAAGAAAAAAAGGTTGAATATTGATCCAAAATTAGTTTTGATGCTTACCTACATTTATTCATCAGATACAACTGTTTTAACAAATTACTATAATATTTCATGTACAACTTTTGGGCGCTTTGTTTTCACGACACCCCCTTCGAGCACGCAGACTAATGATATGAACGGCTAATGATCTTTATGCTCACAGGCTTCCTCAGAGCGCAGATCTTCGTGGCCTTTCACAGCACAGCGGTAGCGCTGGAAAGACGGGCCGAAAACCGTGATATCCTGATTCTCACAGTGACCGTACGCCTCTCTGTTCCAGTACCACCTGAAGGCAGTGTGAGGGTCCGCCTCAGGACAGCTGGTGTTACAGGTCAATGTGATAAAGTCCTTCCCAGGAGTCTTCTGAGCACGTAGTTCTGTTGGGAGATGACAAAAACACGTCTCATCCATCACTGTGATGAATTTGATTGTGTTTGTACGTTTGTAAATGTTCTGGAAACTCCACCTGTTGGATACGTGATGGAGCAGGGCTCGTCCTCTGATTTCTGCGCGTAAGAGCACATTTTCCCTTTAGCGTAGGTCACCCTGAAGCAGCCTGATGTGACAGAATCTGGACAAAAAGAAGCAGAATTCAGTATTCTTCATTGTTCAACTTGACGTGGCATAAGATCTGTCCAGTTGAATGTTCTTAGAAGTAGGAGAATCGATAGAGGAACATAGTGAGTCACCTTCTCCTGCACGATATTATCAACACACTGGCACTAAATTGATATATTTATTTAAACATTCAAGCTCTCTCTATGAATTTCCCTGCCAGTTTGACTCACCAGAGTGACTTCATGACTTTTTGTAGTGGCACTTAATGAATGAGGGCAAAGTAAAGGGGAAGTTAACTCATTTGAAAGGAAAATGTTGGACTGTATGAAGTTTTAAGAGATTAAAAGCATGAATATCCCCCTCATATTTTGAATCAGCGATGCTGATGATCAGTCATAATGTCAAAACCATCCAAGATAGACTTATAATGAGCCATGCGATTGAGAGAGGACAGCGCGTGCTCCTGTAAAGGCCACAAAGGTCACCCTCGATTTTAAGAAAAATGTTTTTATCTGCACCGACATGGAGGAGCTCTGCACTACGCGCAGGTCTCTGATTGGTGGCGCTCGCTGTTATCGCGCAAACCACAGAGAGACCATGACTTCCCTCTCTGACAGGCTGCGTTTTGTCAGAGATGTGATCAAACAGGCGGGTTAAAGTCACTTGAAGGGAATCATTTGCAGTGGTTTATGGGATGAGTAGTCCTTCATTCTTTGCTCATGATTCATCCCGTAGTTGGTTTGTTTTTGTTTAAAACTCTTTAAATAGGGATTTTCTGAAACGTCTGCGGAACGAATGAACAATCACGCTGGAATGACGTTGCACGTGGACATGATGCAGTCAGTGTGCATACTGAAGCAAAAATGCAATTCTGCAAAACTGACACCGCAGTGCATGGAATGAAGATAAAATCCTGCTTTTTTACTTCCCCACCTTCACAAACACCATGATGTACATGTACAAGTCTGAACTGTAAAGCAAGAGGTTTTGTAAAGTCACTCACCCACTGAGACTTGAGGGGCTCTGAGATCCTCGTAGCCTTTGATAGCACAGGAGTATGTGACTGCTTCCTCACTGCTGACCAGCTGTTGGTACCAGGGAGACCAGTCCTCATAGAGAAACTCTCTGTTCTTGTACCAGATGTAGGCTGCAGGGTTTTCAGTCAGAGGACAGCTGCTGCTGCACATCAGTGTTACTGTGTGTCCCTCTGTGGAGGGAATCACCTTCACCTGCAGGTCTGAGATGATGAGGAAGAAAAGTAAGAATTCATGTCATGTCATTCTGTGAGTTATTTCTTCAGAGCCACTGTACCTGCAACACGGAGTTCAGTTCTGTGCTTCCAGCAGAGTTCTGGTTGGTCTGTGTTCTCTTTGCAGCAATACGTTTTAGAATCGGTCTCTCTCAGGTCTTTGATTGTTAGAGTGAAGTCACTCTCGTCCAACGTGTTGTACGTTACACGACTTTGGTCTGTGGAGAGCCTCCTCATGACGTAGCTGGAGTCGTTCTTGTGCACAGTGAACCACTTCATCCTGTGAGGGGGATCTTCAGCGGAGCAGAACAGATGCACTGATGAACCTCTCAAGGCACAGGTGGTGTTTTCTTCTCCCCGAAACCCTTTAACAGAAGACTTCATGAGCAAACATCCGGACAGATTTATGCCTTTGAATAATTGATGTTGGCATGATGAAACTGTGCAGTAAACGTATGAAATGTTAAAATCTCATTAGAGATAGTGTGATATGATGAAATGCAATGTTTTCTACAGTTAATAATCAGATCAACAACCTCACATGGTAACAGCTCAACATCGCGTGAGACGGGGAAAGCAGTAACTCCTACCTGAGGCGCGCAGGATGAAACCCAGCAGCACACATACAGCCACTGACGACGGCATGGCTGCTGCTGTCCTCCAGTTTTCTAATCAGTAAAACTGATTCAATAACAGAGTGTGCGTCCGTCTATTTAACAACAGTTTGTGTTAATACCGTGCATATACATTATAATACGCAACTCACCTCACCACCTTTTAACAGAGCGAAGGCTGAGGAGGATGGTTGGAGTAAAGATGGTGGATGCACAGCAGGCAGCTATGGCTAATTTTGAAATCTCTCTTCCTTCCTCTCTCTTAGCTGTTGAGTGACTGACACGTCTCTGAGAACGTTTACTTAAGGTCCTGCTTGTATAAATCTTGATGCCATTGGCAGGAAGCTCTGAAGTCACCGCTGTTATCTCCTCACGATCTTCAGTGTCATCGCTCCGCAGAGATCACCAGGACACTTTATGCAGAATTCACTTGAATTCAATAGCCAAATGTATTTATGTGTTTATTTATTTGTTTCACATGTATAGAAACCATTCAGCAAAACAAACCTGACAGTGAATCAATGACGCAGATGCTTACTGACCACAAAAAATGCCTCAAAATGATGAACATCTCGCTGTGGTTAACATTTAAACACGTGATTGCTCATCCACAGATCTAACCATCAAAAACAATGTACAGTATTCAGTCAACCCCAAGAAGTTCAAAAACATCGACAAGAAACTGAAGGTAAAAAAGAAAAATGGTTGACTGTGATTAGTTTTAGGACTTTGTCCAACCTTCTAATTTTTTGTTGCACCCCTTTCTGCACATCTCAAGGACTCTTCAGGTCTTGAGCGCTTCAACCGTTCTCTGCCAGAAGGGACCTAAACAAGTGTTCAGTTCCATTTGTAGATTAATACCAAGACGGACATTTCTCAGAGTCCTCCTGCCAGTGATGTGCACAAGGTGGGGGGTAGTGGCCCCCCCTAGTGGCCCAATTGTTGAAAAACGCACGCTAAAGTGCCCTCCTGGGAGCCAAAACGTGCGCTAAAGTGCCTTCTTGGGAGCCAAAAAAGTATGCCAAATTACCCCCTTGGCTGGTTAAAACATGATAAACTGCCCTCTTGGGAGCCAAAACACACGCTAAAGTGCCCTCTTGGGAGCCAAAACGCGTGCTAAAGTGCCCTCTTGGGAGCCAAAACACGCGCTAAAGTGCCCTCTATGGAGCCAAAACGCGTGCTAAAGTGCCCTCTTGGGAGCCAAAACACACACTAAAGTGCCCTCTATGGAGCCAAAACGCATGCTAAAGTGCCCTTCTTTTCGCCCCTGCCCTTCAAAAAGTCTGTGCACGCCACTGCCTCCTGCTGCTTTAGCTTTCCTCCATGCTGCATTCACAGGATTCAAGACCGGTAACGAGATGTCCTCCTTTGACGAGTCGATCTGCAGAGCATAGAAAACAGCGAAGATGAGGAAAAAACAGAGAAAAACACACACGTGGCTGTTTTTTAGATTCCAGATTCTGTGCTCACCTTCTTCTTCTGTCATCAGACCTGGCGGTGGAGGTCGGCGTCGTCTTCGTCCTGGATTTGTTTTGGACGGACAAATCCAAATGCAAATGACTATTGTGAACCCATGTAGCCAGTAAGAAGACGTCGATTACAGGAAGTACAGGTAAAGGCTCCTAAATAGAAAATGTTTTACCTCATCCACAGG
Organism: Sparus aurata; assembly: GCF_900880675.1. NCBI lineage: Eukaryota > Metazoa > Chordata > Actinopteri > Spariformes > Sparidae > Sparus > Sparus aurata. Next base: position 8,862,701 of record NC_044187.1, on the reverse strand, counting down.
TGGAAGAGTAGTAAAGGAATCGGGATCAGAAGCACAACTGTCAGTCTTACTGCGTTTATTATCACCATGGATTTCCCTCGAGCTGCAGAGAGATGGATGTCAGATCTGTGTTAGTGGTTGGACAAATAAAAAGGAGACAGGAGGTTGTGTGTGTGCTATTTCCTGTTGAAACACCCGAGTTGTTATTGCAAAAGTGCTTCTAATGTCTGTTAACGCCTAATAAAACAAAAGGCCATGCCCACCTCGAACTGTGAGAGTGCTTTCACGTGAGCTGATGTGGGTTTTGACAGCACAGGAGTAGTTTCCTGCATGCTGACTGCCGACTGGGTCCAGAACCAGCTGTTTGTTTTGGTTCTCTGGCAGGTTCAGAGGTCGACTGTTGAAGGTCCAGGTGTAGTTTGTGTTCAGAGGACAGCTGGTGCTGCAGGTCAGTGTGACTCTCTGACCCTCTGTCACCACCGCAGAGGGAGTGATCATCACCTTCAGACCTGAAAGACGGTTTGATAGCTTACTCAGTGTAAAAGAGATGTCACTGGAAGTTTGAAACTTTTCTGTGTCATTTGACCAAACTGACCCACATCACGTACACATTATAATAAGAGATGTCCCCAGTTGGTCTTAATAATCAGCATCTATTCCAATTTATAAGACAACAGACATTCACAGTTGATCACATCATCATATCAGAATTAACTCTTCAGACAGGACTTTCATTCAGGAGATCAGTGTTCATGTCCCGGGTGAAACCGAAAGCTAACACTGACTTACTTTCACTTTTGTTTTAAGCTTACTGACTCAACATCACAGACTTTTCTCAACCCGAACTGTGATGATTTTATAAACCGAGCCAGGTAAAGTTTGGTGCCTAAATCTTACCAGTTCAGTTATTTGCAATCATTTCACTGGACACACTCACCGTCAGCGAGTGCTGCTTGGTTAAAGCAAATGTTCAGTAAAGTAATTAGGCTGTTCGGGGAGAACACATAAACACAAATAATCAAATGTCTTGCTAGTGATGCGATGCCATGGCAACGTGTTGAGGGGAAACACGTCTTGGAATAGTAAATTAGCCTAATGGACACACTAATGTGATACAAATGATCTAATCATCATTATCTAATCATGTTAATTTTGTTTTTATATCTGTATAAAAGCAGAAGTGTATTGGACTATTTCTTGGCTGAGAATTGTTGTCAAGCGACCAGCGAGGAGACTCCGCGAAGTCCAAGATATAATCTGGCACATAATCCACCGTTTTCACTAACCTGGCACCTGTGTTGGACGGTGAATATGTGCTGAACATGCAGCACGTCCTTTTATTAAAAATATAATAGTCTGAAGATGTACCTGTGACAACCAAAGTCACTCCCGGCAAATCAGCCTTTTTTTGTTTTCCACCTCGTCGGAGGCTGAATCTGTATTCTGCCGAGTCATTCTTCTTCAGGTTTCTAATTATCAGGACGTGGCGGTTCTTCACGTGGTCGCGATATTCCACGCGACCCGCAGCCTCAATCAGCTCTCCGTCTTCATCCTTCCCACTTATTTTATACCATAGTTTGGATTTTGGCGGCTGGTTGTCAGGATGCGAGTATTTACTTGCAATCATCACGGACAAGCCTTGCAGAGCGCAGATTCTCCTGCTGACATAATCCACACTCCAACAGTTCTTATCATCAAGACCTGAAATATAGATTAAAAAAACCTCATAAATTCACGTCGAAGCTTAAATAAAGATATCTGACTTTTTGCATGAATATAACTGTCAGATTGGTTCATGCTTACAGATGCCATCAGACAGCAGATCCTCGTGGTCTTTTACAGCACAGGAGAATCTTGGATCGGAGAAAGTGTTCACTGAAAAATGTTGAGCCTCAATGTACCTGTACAGGTTTCCATCTCTGTACCACCTGTAGGCAGTTTGGGGGTCAATCAGAGGACAGCTGGTGCTGCAGATCAGTGTGACATAGCTCTCTGTTGGAGTCTGTCGAATGTGCACATCTGTTAGAAAACAATAAGTCTATTTTTATAACATGTTAAACTGTACGACGAAATGAATCTGTGACTCCGAAAGGCATAGACCATATTTACATGTCGGCCATATTTCTCTGTAGGAATACAGCTCAGGGTGGGAAGCTCAAATCTTTCAGGTTGAAAGTCGTTTAAACATTTTTAATTTCAGCACTTCTTATTATTATTGATAAGCAGCAGAAAAGACAATGGAGAGTGAAACGCTGGAGGGACATCGGTCCATATTTCAAAGTAAAACGACATATTCAATAACCACTTAGCTTCGTGAGACAACAGCTAACGCTATCCTTCAACTACCTCCTAGCTAACATTACTGTTTGATAGTGTTACATGACACATTAAATGTATATTCTTTGTTTTTTTAATAGTTAATTTTCGCCTTTGGTATCGTATCATAAGGTGATGTGTGCTAGGACGTGGCTGCTATCGTTAGCTGTTGTCAAACAATCAAGAAGTAATGAAATGACAATGATGCGTAAGGCATCAATTTATCCTAAAATGTCAACATACACCTTGTACGCATTTATTTAAGCCATGGAGTGAAATGCACTGCATGTAATCAAATGGTAATGTTAGCTAGGAAGTGGTTGAATGGGTTTTCAGATATCTTGCACTAGCTTGAAATGCGGCCATCAGTGGGGAAGTGGTGAGATGTTAACAATTTGTAAGAGTTCCCACGTTTACATGACACAGCAGCACAACATTTGAGCTTCCTGCCCTGAGTATGATGTCAGAGGAGAATGGCCGCCCAGTGAATTTGTTCTGTCAGGGTGTGAGAGGAGTTGTTTGTTTGTGGAGGTTTGCAGAAACTACACCTGTTGGATATGTGATGGAGCAGGGCTCATCCACTGATGTCTGCTTATAAGAACACATTCTCCCTTTAGCATAGGTCACACTGAAGCAGGCTGATGTGACAGAATCTGGACAAAAATACATGTGAGACGCAGCGACTTTAGTTCAAAAGGTTTATAATTTAAGGCTCCAGGGTATGATTGACAAAGGTTTTCTAACATGATAAGGAGTTACTGGTTGTCACTCACCCACTGAGACTTGAGGGGCTCTGAGATCCTCGTAGCCTTTGATAGCACAGGAGTATGTGACTGCTTCCTCACTGCTGACCAGCTGTTGGTACCAGGGAGACCAGTCCTCATAGAGAAACTCTCTGTTCTTGTACCAGATGTAGGCTGCAGGGTTTTCAGTCAGAGGACAGCTGCTGCTGCACATCAGTGTTACTGTGTGTCCCTCTGTGGAGGGAATCACCTTCACCTGCAGGTCTGAGACGATGAGGAGGAAAAGAATAAAAGATGCTTCACGAAAGGGGGTTTGTTCATATATCATTCAGAACCTGATTTATATCACATTTTATTCCTAGAAACTTGAAGAAAATAGCTTTTTTTCATGGCTGATAAAAACAGATGTCCAAAATGAACGTCAACTAGGTGAAGCAAGTATTCATTGACTGTTTCAGATGATCTTGAAAATAAATCCAAATTTCTGCATTTTTACGACATCATGCCTCATTCAGAAATTCAGAAAATGTGTAATAAAAAAAGTAATTGTTTTAATGAACCCAGTTCACTATGTTTTACAGACCATCTTCTTGAGATCCTTCCTCAGACTGAAGAGTCTCCACTTCTGTAGCACTTACATAAACTTACCAACTTTTGCCAAAGGTTTGTTCACATATCAATCAAAGCCTGATTTCTATCACATTTCATTTCTGAAAACATGGTGAAAATAGTTATATTTTTATTGCTGTTGACAGTATTGTCTGATTTATGGAGTGATATAAAGAGATATCCTAAACCCCCTCTGTGAATTTAATATGTCAGCTGAACGAAACAAGAAATCCGACCCCGACTTTCTCCCCCCGTTCAGATTTCTGTATCCAAATGTTTTAATTTCCAAATAGATAATGCTTCATTTCGATGACGTATAATCCAAAAAACAATTGTCTTGATGTAAGTAATCAGCTGGAGGAGTTTCATTATGATGGCTGTCAGTTGTTCACCTGAGATGAAGATGAATATCTGCCACTGTACCTGCAACATGGAGCTGAACTCTTCCGGGCCGCGAGTTTTCTGTCCTCTCTCCTGAATTCTCTCTGCAGAAGTAAACATCCTCATCACTCTCAGTGAGATCTCTGATGGTTAGAGTGAAGTTGCTCCCTTCAGACGTGTTGTACGTCACACGTTCACCATGAGCAGAGATCTCCTTCTGGTCGACTTGGTAGTCGACCTGCTCCTCGGTGTACCAGACCTTGACCGAGGTGTGTTTTCCAGCAGAGCAGGGCAGATCCACCCACGAGCCTTTCAAGGCACAGATGCTGTTCGCTCGTCCCCAGAGACCTTCATCAGCTAAACATTTTTTTAATCGGTCTGTGGTTAAATATTATGTGTAACACTTAATCTGTGAATTCATCATTATTAAAGAACAACAGTCGTACCTGAGATGTAGAGGATCAACCACATGAGCGTACATCTAACTTCTGTCGACAACATGGCTGTTTCGTAGTCACTCAGCTTCTGATCTTGAAATCAACCGCAGTCTACATATAATAAAGTCTGAGGAGGACGGAACGGACCACTGAACATGCAGAACTTCCTCTTGATGTCATTGTTATAATTAGGTACCGCAAACGTCTTGTCCACACAGAGCTGCAAAGGTGACAACGATGTGTGTTAACGGACGGTTTGCTGTTGAAAGGTGTCAAACCCGTGAAGAGGAAGCAGCAAACACTCCTGTGTGTGTTCATGTAACACAGCAACGCCTTGATACTGATGTCATGATGTATTTGTCGAAGCGAGATGACGAGACTAATCAAAATACTTTCAGAATCACAGCATCTACGTTGAGAGAGGTAAATGTGTGACATAACAGCATCATGAAGAAGCACCGCACGGCTGCAGAAATGCCACGGCCTACAACTCTGACATGTGTTGGGTAAGGACCCCCCCAAAACGGTTCACACATTGAGATGCTTCTTGGCCGAAACCAGTGACTTCCTGCAGCCGCTGCTGGTTGCCGGGGCAACAGCTCAGGCCCAAAGCTGTTTTTTACGCTTTGGTTTTTGTCACACAGTTGGTCGACCTGCTAGGTTTCCTGTGCCAAGTGAGCTCTTTTCCCCCCCTCTGTTTTTTTTTCAGTCTTCATGCTATTCTAAGCTCGCTAGCTGCAGGCTGTTGCATCAAATTTACCACATGCACCTACGAGATGACTCGTTCCAGTGGTCTGCACCTTTATTCCCAATCAGAGCAATGACAACAACAAGATCCCAGTACAATACAATAAAAGATCCCTGTCGTGACTTGTTTTTCACTACGAAACCTTGGTCTTAATGGATTCTGCTGGATGTGACTTTACTCGACGTATGAGATTAATATGTCTACCCGGCTCGACAAGAGGTCAACACTGAACAACCTGTAGATTTCAATAAAGATTATTATAAATGTTTATTTGGATTTAAAAGACATTTTTATTTGTACAGCTTTATTACAATTCTAACATGACAACGAGCCTGTAAGGAACTTTTAGCTGGTGATGAAACGTTCTCAATTTAAAATTGAAGCCCCTGTATGATAAATGTAAAGAGTCAATCAGCAGAAGATTGTGTGCAGCTACTTTTGTGTCGGTATTATAGTATTTCTTAGAGCCTGTTCTGGGTTGTATAAGTCACAGAAGTAAATCTATTTCAACAGAGGAGTGTCGAAGGACAAAAAAGTACACTTTGTTTCAGAATCATCATATTTCTGTCTACAGGGGTCGCCAGATTCAACAAAAAATAGAAAGTTCCTTGTTAGCTTTAAGTGACATTATTGTTCTGGACTCTCTAGGAAAGACAAACTGCACAACACAATGACAACATCAAAACACAAACTTAATTGAACACACATTTGAAGAATCTCTTTAAGACTACACCCAAATCACATAATTACTACGTCAAAAATGTATCCAAAATGACTTAAAATCATAAAATAATATTATTATCATTATTTGTCCCAGTAAATAACTCCTAATTTTATTTATACATTTCCTAAAAAAACTTTGGACTGGTTCTGCTTCACTTCTGCTGATCATGCCACTTATATTTCCAACTTGTTTCAGATTAAAATGAGTTGTTGCAGCCCAATTTCCACATTTCTGCAGAACCACGGGTCAGTGAATTGAAGCACACAGGTGAATATGTCAAAATAACTGGTTAAAAAATGTGCCTCAGTTTACAGACCTGCAGGGACTTGTGTAGAAACAAGCTGGAAAGTCCACTCACTTGAATTTTGGTGGCCTGTTGAGTGAAACTAGACAGAAACCAGTTGGAAGTTTCCAACTAATATTATAATCAAATCATGTCACAAGACTTTCAGGTGATTATTGTTTGAATTTCAGTTGTATTACTTGTTATTATCACCTTCTTACCATGACATTTCCAGACCTGTAGAATGAAGTGTTACCGTGTTTCTGTTCACTTGACAAATTAAAATCCATTATTCACTTGCAAAATCTAAAAACAACAAAATATACTGTACATGCTGTGTGTCACAATAGTTCTGATGTGAGAGATGCTTTTGCAGCGCTCGGGTCATCTCTCGCCGACTTGATGATGAGGAGATTTTTTGCACACCTCGCGTCAATACACACACTGAACACAGCATAGTGTGTTCCCCGCTCTCTGGTTTTCTGCTGGTTCTGACCGCGCTGCAGGATTCATGGCCGAGTACATCTGCAGGGCGGATAAACAGAGAAGATGATGGACGGAGGGAAACACAGACGCGTGAAGTTTTCACCCTGAAATGTAATAATTTACATGACGGAGACACACAGACACAGAAAGTTTCTAGTTTTTTACTCACCTGTCACCATTTCAGTCGTCAAACAGTTTGTAAGTGTTCAAAGAATTCAAAGATCTCCTGTGCAGAGAGACAAACTACAAAACTGAGTGATATCAAGTGTGTTACCTCGTCCACAGGTGGAAGACGAGTAGAGGGGTCGGGATCAGCGGCACGACCGCCAGTCTCACTGCGTTAATCGTTGCCATTGACGGTGAGAGTTCTGTTTGTGTTTGGACACATTAAAAGCAGACATGAGGTTGTAGAGATTTCCTCACAAAATGCCTGAGTTGAAGATCTTAAAGCGTTCCAGTGACAATGAAAAAGGAAATGCCCACCTAGAACAGTGAGAGTCGCTTCAGGAGACATGTTGCTGTTCTCACTAGTCACAGCACAGGAGTAGTTTCCTGCATGCTGACTTGTTATTGGGTCCAGAACCAGGTGTTTGTTGTTCTGGTTCTCCGGCAGGGTCAGAGGTCGCCTGCTGAAGGTCCAGGTGTAGTTTGTGTTCAGAGGACAGCTGGTGCTGCAGGTCAGTGTGACTCTCTGACCCTCTGTCACCACTGCAGAAGGACTGAACGTCACTTTAAGACCTGAAAGACGGTTTAACATGTCAGGAAATGTTAAAAACACATCTTTGAAACGTGGCTTCCAGTCGTTTAGTGGGGAGCTGACAGCTCAGCTGATCGGACTGTGATGAAAGTCTCACCTGTGACGACCAAAGTCACTCCAGGATAATCAGACCATTTCCATCGTCTGTGTTTTTCTGGGTTTCTGAACGTGTATTCCCCTGAGTCATCCTTCCTCAGCTTTTTAATCCTGAGGATGCAGCTGCCGTCCACGTTGTCTTGATACTCCAGATGACCGGCGCCGTCTCCCAGCTCCTTAGCATCATCCTCTCCGCTTCTCCTCATTTTGAACAATCTTTTACATGCAAGTTGCCTGTAGGGAAGGTATTCACTGGGAACGTTCACGGAGGAGCCTTCCACAGCACAGATCCTCCTGCTGACGTAGCTCTCTGTGTCGCAGCTGCTATCATCGCCACCTGAAATACAAAACAAAAAGGCCGAATGTTGCACAGCGAAATTGAGAACCGTATAGCTGAACATCGTCATCAAGCAACATAAAGATTCAAGTGATGATTCTCTGTCGGTTCATCGAGCGACCCCTTTCACACTGTCGCGTTGATTTCACATCGCCATTTGACACACTAACTGTTGGACTAATTGTTCTTGGATTATGGCAGCTTTAAAAAAAAATTCTGTGCCTGATTTTAACAGTTTTATCTCCTTTCTTTGTTACTTCAAGGTGTCAGTAACATTCAGCACCCCATCTCCCTCCACCACTGCATTCACGTCAGAACGCCTCTGTTGTTCGAATCATCTTTCCCCTCAAGTGGCTGCCAGTTTGTTGCTAACGTTAACGTAATAGCGAACACTATGTTGGCCACATACTGTAGAAATCAGAAATTAAAAACACATCCAAAAAATTCCACCAATTGGCAACAGCCAAGACTGTTGATAGCTGACGATCCACAGACGCCACATGACACCAACAGTGTTATATTTACTGGCTCACAAACAGAAATCAGAAAATGAAACGAAAATGTCAGAAATCATTTTAGACTCGACAAACCTTGTGAAATTATTAATTCACAATCATAATAAAGTTTTTAAGGAAAAGAGATTGTCATTCTTCACCTTTCTACAAGCACTATAGATGTATTATTTAAAAAAAAACCCAAATGATTTGTCTACATACGAATGTTATCAACATGACCTTAAAGAGACAAAAATTGCAGTGTGACAACAACTCAGTTTTGCCGAGACAACATTGCTAATTTACTTATTTTCATCTGTGAAAAAAGGCGTGAGAGGCTGATTGAAGACTATCTAGCTAAAGACAGTCATTATGTGAGCCTCTTGTGGCCAAAATGAATTAATTATAGCAACAATTAGACAAAAAAGAAAAAAAAATGTCCTCTCAAATTTTGGTTTTCACCATTTTTCACAGGTGAAAATAAAGGAAATTACTTGCTAGCTAACACACACACAAAAATTAAAAACCTGCCCAAATGTTTTTCCCACCGGAGACAAATAAAAAAATAAAGAACCTGTTTTTCCCCCATCAGAAGAAAACAGAAGAGGAAACAATTAGATCAGTTTTGCTTCTCTGGTCCTCCGTACAATGACAGCTTTGACTGTTCAAACATTGTTAAATATATAGTTTCAAAGCCCTTCAGGCTCATGACATTAAGCTGGTTCATACTCACAGAATCCAACAGCGGACAGATCCTCGTGGCCTTTTACAGCACAGGAGACGTCGAGCGTGGCGACTGTGAAGTGTCGACTCTCTGAGTATTTGTAAAGGTGTTTGGATAGGTACCACCTGTAGGCGGTCTGGTTGTGGGTCAGAGGACAGCTGGGGGTACAGGTCAGTCTGGAGCGGCGGTTCCCCAATGGAGTACTTTGAATGCTTACTTCTGTTCGGAGATGATAAATACAATTCAGTACAACGTGATCATAGATAGTGTAAATAGCTTCCTATCTCTACTGGGAAAACATGACTTTACAGGAACAGTTCAACCAAAAATGAAAGTGAGTCGTTATCTACTCACCCGCAGGCTGATAGAGAGTCGGGTGAGCACAAACATTTCTGGAGCATTACAGAAAAACATTGTTGCAGCATTCTCTTAAACACCTGAGGTATCTGGGCACTTGATTTAAATATAAATTTTAAAATAATAAAAAAAAAAAAAGCCAAAGAAGAACACAACAGAGCTCGTCTGGCTTGATCCAAGTCTCCCGAGGACCATTAAACGTTGTTTACACCTTTTTTAAAGCCAAAAAACGTAACTGAATGCTACGCTAACAGAAGCGCCACCACATGTTAAGGGTGTAAATATTGTCTATTTCTAATCATTTTGTGTTATTGGGGTTTCTGTAGACTTGGATAACACTGGATAAGCTGCATGGAGCCATTTTATTCTCTTTGTCTTTTTTAAAATTTTAAAACATGTTTCAGTTGTTTAGTAGAACACTGCGATGAGCTCCTGAAATGTTTTGTAGACGACCAAACTTTACCATCTTTTCCGTCAACACGTGGGGGAGATAAAGACTGGATTTTGATTTTTGAATGAACTGTTCTGTTAAAGGAATTTAAGAGACTGAAGAGTACTTTTTTTGGGGGGGGGGGGGGCACAGGTAATCTCATTTGTATGTATGTGGATGTTGAAACTACACCTGTTGGATACGTGATGGAGCAGGGCTCATCCACTGATGCACGCACGTAAGAACACATCCTCCCTTTAGCATAGGTCACATTGAAGCAGGTTGATGTGACAGAATCTGGATAAAAGTACATGTGAGACTTTATTTTGGCTAATGTACAAAGTCACAGTGCTTAAACAGGTTTATGATTTAAGGCTCCAGAGCATGAACAAGAAAGGTATTTTATCATGATAAGGAGTTACTGGTTGTCACTCACCCACTGAGACTTGAGGGGCTCTGAGATCCTCGTAGCCTTTGATAGCACAGGAGTATGTGACTGCTTCCTCACTGCTGACCAGCTGTTGGTACCAGGGAGACCAGTCCTCATAGAGAAACTCTCTGTTCTTGTACCAGATGTAGGCTGCAGGGTTTTCAGTCAGAGGACAGCTGCTGCTGCACATCAGTGTTACTGTGTGTCCCTCTGTGGAGGGAATCACCTTCACCTGCAGGTCTGAGATGGTGAGGAGGAAAAGTAAGAATTCATACAGATGAAATTCTGACGTTAATAAATGACAGCGGCGTTAAAAACTGACCGTACCTGTAACCTGGAGCTGAGTTCTATGGCTCCAGCAGTGTACTGCAGTGTCGTCTGTATTTCCACAGCAGTAAAAATTTGTTTCATTCTCTTGTAGATCATTTATCGTTAGAGTGAAGTTACCCTCTCCAAATGTGTTGTATGTGGTGCGATTTCCATCTGCAGAGAAGTTATTCCGGTAATACTTGGAGTCGGCACCATCCCACCGTACAGTGTACCAGTTGATGCTTGACGTGGGGAGTTCAGGTGAGCAGGGCAGGTCCACTGATGAACCTTTCAGAGCACAGACTCTGTTTGCGTGGCCCCCGACCCCTGCGAGAGGAAACTTAGATTAGCGAACATCTGGACGGGTTCATCCCTTTTCAAATCATAATGTTCGTGATTGTAGAAAACATCAGAATCAGTTCACAGATTACAGTTAAATGGATTCTACAGAGATTTTAGCGTTGCACTGTGACATCACCTGGTCGGCCCGCCCCCTGGAAATGACGCATGTATATTACTCAGTTGTTTTCATGACTATGTTGTGCTGAACAGAGTGATTGCTGCCTGGTTTATGTCCATGGACGTGTCAGTCCAGGGTCTCTAGTTATATTCAGGCCCTTTGGTAGTGGTTTAGTTATTTGTGTTTCCTATTAGTTTAGTGTGTTGCCCATTTTGTTCACCCCTTGGTGGTTTACTTGGTTTGCCCGAGCCAGTATTTAACTTCCCTTTGTGTCTCATTTGGGGAGGTCTGTTGATTCAGTTGCACCTTATTGTTTGCCAGTTTATTTGTAGTTATATTAAGTTGACCTCTTTTAGGGGCCCACATCTTGAGTTAAGTTGTTTGATTTTGCTGTTTTTTTGGGTAAAATAAAAACCCACTTTTTAAAAAAAAAATTGCTCCTGTATTCTGTTCCTTACTGCTTGGTCACTGACAGTTAATACAAAAAAAAAAAAAAAATCCAATGTTAAGTGGCTGCTGACTTTAAGTACTTTAGTCATGTGTGAATTTTCCATCTAATTCTATTACATAATTTTAATGTAAATGTGCTAGCTGTCTGATTTATTATTTATGGAGACAGAAAGTTTAATTGCATTACTTTTATGTATAACACAAAATAAACCCAGAAATAAAAAAACACACTATGTTTATTTTAAAGGTGCTATTTGTCATGACTGTAGATTCTTGTTCGTTGTGTTCTTGTGTCTGGTTTTGTCTTGTGGTTTCTTGTATTTGATTTCCGTGTCTTTGTATCTTGTCTTGTTTTTTTCCATGCCCTCATGTGTCCTTTAAGTTCTATGTTTTCTCCTATGTTCCCTCTGGCTCCCTCTGTCTATTGCTTTGTTCCCTTCATGTTCTCATGTGCTCCTCCCCTTCGTTATCTCACCTGTTGGTCCACCTCACCTGTTCCTCGTCTTGTCATCAGTGTCTGTGTATTTAGTCTCTGTGTTCCTCTCACTCCTTGTCTGGTCATTGTTCTTGTCAGCCCCTGTCTACGTCCATGTTCTTCAAGTCCCGTTTTGGTTTTGGTTTTGGTTTTGGTTTTGAGCTTTCCATGTTTGATTTGAACTTTGCCTTTTTCTTTGTACTTTGTCTTGCTTTTTAGTTGTTACTTTGCCTCTTTCCCCCGTTTTGTCTGCTTCTGTTTTTTTGTCTTCAGCTTTAAAATAAAGCTCGCTTTTTGTTTCCCCATATCCTTGCCTCTCGTGTAACTGCATTTGGGTCCACCTTCCCCTTTCCATAGTCTTCCCTTTAACCCCCCGCCTGACACTATTTGTAAGAAAAGTAGATTTTAGAGTCTCATTCCCAGATTGTCAAATACTGACGCATCCGGATTGTAGGTCAACATCTCGAAGCATCTACTTTTCTTACAAATAGGAACTTTAATTTGTGTAGTAATATAATATAAACACAAGGTTTGCTGAAGTTATCCAATTTATTCATATTGAGAAAACATTCTTGAAAAACTTTGCATGAAATGTTCCACTTTATATTCAATTTCCGGAATAAAGACCATTCAGTATCACTGTATCGACATATTTGCATAATTAACATTTCCTCATTATATTAAATGAAAATGTGAAATAAAATTGGGCGGAGACGTCACTTCGTTCCTTTTAGTTTCAAAATGAGTGCTTTTATAATCATTGAACGTTTCATCTGAACCAGGATGTGTTCAAAACTTCTATTATTCCAGTAATTTGCTTTATGACTAAATACTAAAGACATTCATGGTAAACATTAGCATGAGTCGTACACCACGAGATGAGTGAGGCGAGCTTCATGTATGAAATCAACAGAATGGAATTCAGCGACAATATCACGCCTACAGACCACAGAGTGTCCTGTCAACAATGTGTCGGTGTATAAAAAAGAAGAAACAATCATTCGTACCTGATACGAACAAGATGAAACCCAGAAACAAACATTCTGCCTCTGCCAACAACATGGCCGGTGCAGTCTCTGAACTTAAAACCAGAAAAAAAAACAATCAATGTATCGATCTTAAAAAATAAGATATGAATTATGTCTTCACAATGACTACATTCATGCAAATCCCAAAACATTTAGATATAACTCACCAGTCAAAGCAGTGTAAAGGTCCGGAGGGAACAGATCTGTGATCAGTGTGCACACTGCTCGTTAAGGTGTGTCCTACTGAGAAACCAGATATCGCGCATATCTAATTTATTAAATTTCCTGGAAACTGTTGCTACAGTTTGAAAAAAAAAAAAAATCCGTCCGCAATCAACATGCATCTTCATCAAGTTTGCCTTATCAGCCTCTAACAGCTGACCACCAGTGTTGAAGTGTCACATAGATCAACGTGTTACGCAAGACGTATTAGCCTTCAGCGAGATCTCTGAAGCACAACATCTGATTGTGACATTATAGACTGTAAAACAAGGGACAGAAAATGCAGAGACGGAGGCCAGCAGGTCTGTTGATGAGGGGTGACGGTCAGGAACAGATTCACAGGAAGACAACAGTCAAACACTTGGGCTGGGCATCACCAGGTACCTCGCGATACGATAGTATCACGATATTTTGCCCACGATAACGATAATATCACGATACAGCGATTCTGTGATAATTGATATATTGCAAGAAATTTCATCCATGATACATCACGATATCTGTGTCACTGAAGAAATGCAGAATTTATTGACTGCACTGAATCCATTTCACAGGAATTACAAAACATTGTCAATCAGTTCCACATGAATGACAGCCAAGTAAAACAAAGTGTATCCTGCACAGTGTCTCTTCTTAACACACACACTGACCGCAACTTAAATATTATTGAATATCGATATTTGGCCCCAGTGAATCGATAACGTACCTCAAGACGAAATATCGCGATATATTGTAGTATCGATATTTTGGTACACCCCTATCAAACACAAACACGAGTTATCATCAGGGGCGGTTCTAGGGGGGGGCCAACAGGGGCCAGTGCCCCCGTAACTCTGAGTCTGGACCCCCCTGTGGCCCCCCCGACAGGGAGTCTGCATCAATAATACAATGACAGATTTCTTGCAATGATTTTGTTTTGAAGGGAAAGGCAGAAATAAAGTGTCTCAGCAGTTAGCTACCCAATCAAAATTGCTGAAATTATAAACACTGTTTTGTCTGAATGAGGGATTTATATTTTTTTCCAGGTTGTATGTGCCCCCTAACAAAAAAGCCGGCCCCAGCCTGGCCCCCCTATTAAAACTGGTCTAGAACCACCACTGGTTATCATTACAGCAGGAGTGGTGCTGGAGGCTGGATGCAGGAGCTACAAGCAACACAGCAACACTGACGATCAGGCTGGTCGCAGATGAAGACGAGCTGGTATGAATAATGTACCGCAAAACACACGAGCCTTTTCATTTCAAATATGTACAGTGTACAGGAACAGAAACACACTGAGGCGGTGTTTTCTCACGGGGTGTGGTGCTTTCTTTATGTAGTGTTGTGTAAGGTTGTGTTAAGTTGAGTAATGTTGTCGCGTTTCCTGAAATATCATTGTGTTTTGACCTTCAGGGCCACCGTAGATGGCTTCCTCTCTTCAAATCTAACAGAACTCGATGGCAGATTGTTGTCATTAAAACCACCAAAGAAAAAAACATTCAGAAACAGAGAATCTTCCAAGAAATTCTGACCCGGTCACTCCTGACATGCTGTGGACCTGTGAGGCATTAAGACTAATGTATTAACAAACTGTTGCCACACATCCGTCAGACACAGAGCAGCAGTAGGAATCATGAGGAGTTGTGTTTCTGGACACCTGACTAATTCCAACCAGGCTTATCTGCAGACTCACAGCAGACACAAGACACACCTGCCACAGGATACACTGTTGAAATGTTGGACAACTTGTCCAGGCCGGGAAAAGATCTCAGAGGGTCTCGTCGTGTAGTAACGTGACGTGTCTCAAAGTGAAGACTGGTCTGCAGGACTGAAGATGGATCCGACCTACAAACTCTCACTCCTAATCTTCCTCGTACTGAGTGGATTCCAAACTGTGAGTTCCCACGTTAGATCACCAGAGGGAGACATTATACACTCTCCCTCTATTGACATGATGATCTGCAATGGGCCTGTATTAAAAACACAGCAGAGCAAAACAGGACTGTAAAATGTTTTTTAATTAAAGGCACATTTTGTGCAATTGTGCAAATATTTGTATCCTACTTAAATGGGACGACTGTCATGTGATACATTTTTTTTCCTACATGACCACTTCCCTCTTGACCTTGCATGCGGAATTGCACAACTGTGTGAATGAGTAAGCAGATGTTACAGCCGACACACTGACGCTCAGGCAATTCTTCACTTTCATTAGAATTTAAAAAGATATAATTTAATCTTTGTGCTAATCAGGAAGTTTGCTAATGACGTCAAACATTGGAAAAAAAAAGCCCCAGTCGCGTGATGAGAGCAACTTCCTGGATGGACCTCAGACTTAATGTGAAGTTAAATAATCTTCTTTAAATGCACACTGTGTATTTGACATTAATTAATGGATTGTGTGATGATGGTTCGAGTAGTTTGAAGGGAACATCATGTCGAAATTTAAGAGATCCGTCACAAAAATTCAATGAGTTATAGGTGCTGAGAAACAAAAGTGTTAAACCTGATATTTTGTTAAAATAATAATTTTCTTCATTGGAACAGGAAGTGTTGAATGATTAGTTCACAAAAAAAGAAAGAAAATTCAGTCACGATGAGAAAAAAAGGTAATTAAAATGTTTCCACACGGCAGGAGTGGTGTAATCCGTGACTATGGAAGCCAAAAGATGCCAAATTCAATAGAAAAAGTGTATTTGTTGTTCCAGTTTCTGCTCTGCCTTCTTCTTTTAACTCACCTTAGATGACGCTTCCTTGTGTTTGACTTGATGCGTGAGCATGACGGCGCCTCGTGTGATGTGAATAACATCTTTTTAAATCAGTTTCTGTTTGGTTAGTTATTCTGGAGACTTTTTAGCCATTTGTGTTTTGTTTTTTTATTCACGTTTAAAACATCCAAGTTGTCCATAAGACGTTATTTACACCAAAAACTCAATTGAAGCTGCTTTGCTAAAAGCGTTAGCACGTCTGAAGTGGGCGCAGAAGCTCCACCGAGTGTCAAGGATGTAAATAAAGACTTTTTCGAATCAGTTTGTGCTCTCTGGGCTTCCGTAGACTTGAATAACGCCAGATAAACTGTCTGAACCCATTTTTTATTCCTTTCTCAGTTGTTTATTTAATAAAAAAAACTTTTAAAACAAGTCTCCATGTACTGCAGCTGTTGAGGAGATCGCTGCGGTGCTGTTTCGCCTCGAAGCTCCAGAAAATGTTTTGCAGACTATAAAAAAAACCTCGACTTTCCATCAGCGTGGAGGTGAAGAGATGATGATGATGACTGAATGTTTTATTCTTGGGTGAACTTATCCTTTAATTTCACACAGACACACACACACACACTTCAGACTGTCGTGAGAGTCAACAGCTGGTGGAGGAAGTTGGATCTCCACTCTGGCATTTATTTCCCTCTCTGTTACTCCCCTCCACCTCTCTCTCTCTCTCTCTCTCCCCTCTCTCCTCCTCCTCCTCCTCCCTCTCTCCTCCCTCCCAGCCTCTTCCCCTCCTCTCCGCCGCTGGAAGCTTCAGTTGACCAGCGTCGCAACTGGGCGATGCGCCTCCAGGAGAACCTCTCATAACCTTCCAGCGGCGGATTTGACGTTCACGCGTTATATTTTTAGTGATTCCCTTCAGCTCACGTCTTTCTAACTCGGAGAGAAAAACTACTCACTAAGACAAGAGACACGGTTTTCGGCTTTTTGTGCTTTTATCTGAGAACTGACCCCTCGCAGCAGGCGCTCCTTCCTCCTCCTGAACGATCCCCTGTGGGAGGATTTCGCTTTTTTCCCCCCTGAAATATCACATCCACACAGAGACAACTGATAACTTAATCGGAGATGTTACTGGAGACTGGAGATTTTTAGTCACTCGCGTCCTCAGTTTGTGTGTTGGAAGCATCTTGAGACAGACAGCAGGGAGCAGAGGAGGCTGTGTGACCATCTACAGGCTGTTTGAAAGGTAAATCCTCTTTATTCTCACATTGAAATAATAAAACCTTCACGATCCTCCTCTACATGTGTCTGTGCTGCTCAGCCACAAGTTGGGCTTTTTTTATCTGGTGTGACATCATCAGAGGAAGAAGTTTGTGATACCTGTGCGATGTATCGATATCGTATCATCATCGTGCTGTGTTATCTTTAATTTTCAGTGTCTTTAAAACATATCAGACATCTTACAGGATCATTTTCTGAACTTTACCCGGCTGCTCCACTTGCTCTGAATCTTAAAGAGGCACTGTGTGGTGTTGGAGAAGACATTAAAGGATGTATCTGTAAGGAAAAGTTGATTTTTGTGTCTCATTCCCAACAATTTAACTCAAAATCTTATGCTTTGGGACAAGTTGGACTGGTCGACTGCCAACCAGCGAAGTTAGGGATGTCTTTGTAAAATCAACTTCTCTTACGAACAGGTCCTTTAAACTCAAGACTTTAAATATTTGTTAGATTAATGAGGTAATAAAACAAACTCAGAAATATGTATTTTGTCCATAACTGAATAAATCAAGAAAATAAGGTCCCCAGAACACTGTTTGGAGCTAGAGAGGTGGCAGGGTCAGCCACATATAAACAAAGTAAATCAGTATTAAAACAAAGACAGTTTGTTTATTCAGTCATGAAAACAAAGACAGTTTGTTTATTTAGTGATAGAGTCAGTGAAGATCTTTCTCTCCTTATTAAAATGTCTTCCCCAAAACTGCGTAGTGCACCTTTAACTTCCTCCAGTTAGTAATTATATCCACATTACTGCTGACTATTTATCAGAAAGTCAGTGTCAATAAAAGATTTATAGTTATGTTTGATTTCGCCATCCAGTCGTCACATCTCTGAAGTGTTTTTGGGAGCATTTCATAATATTGAGATCAATTCTGCCACAATATCTTAATATTAGCAATAACTGTGATGCTAACAAATTAAATATTAACGTCTGTTTAATAACACAGATATGAAAAGGGTTAGGGGTTAGGGGAAAATATGGTTCTGAATAATCCAAAACATGTTGGGTGTGTTGTGTTCATGAGTTCATCTCGTTGTCTTTTCACTCTTAATAGTGTAGTTTTATTAGGACACATTACATTTTTATTTAAACACAGTTAAAGATGTCTTGTAGTGGAAATCTGATGTTGTTACAGCCTTAATTGGGATATATGTTGCATATCCTGATATATCCTGAACGTACAGCAGTGTTATTTAAAGGCTACGTATGAATTTAGTTTAAAATTTAACATTGTGCAAGTGTTGCAGTCCGCGAAGAGTTAATGAACATAAAACTTGTAGTTTTGAACATCTGGTCGTGCCAGTGACTGTTACGTGAGCTTGGCACGAGTCAACCGGAGAGATTTTTCTTTTTTCCACTCTCAGTTGTTTTGATTGGCCTCCAGTGACATTCTCCTCGTCCACAGCTCTTAACTGACCGGAGCGCCTCAGGGATCTATCCTGTTCCCACAGACGTTCTTAAAAAACTGGTAAAAGTATAAAAAGTGGATCACTAGTCAATAGTTTTACAATCACAGTTGTTGTACTGACTTATACTGGTCACAGACTGGTTGTGCTGACTGTGATTAAGCTGTTTGACCATTGTAGTGTGTGACTGTGCTCGTTCATTGATGTGGTTTGTTTTTTGGTGTCGTGCTCTGGGCTGCAAAACCAAATTGCCTTTGTGGACAAAAAAAGAATTTGAAGTTGAAAAGATTTAAAAATCTGATTGGCATGTTTGGAAGACGAAGGCTGAATTCCATAAATCTCATCTAAATCATTCATTCATTTGTCAGTCTTAAGAGAAGTAATCAGCAATAATGTCAAGAGCTTTTAGACATTTAGTTGTTCCAGCTTTTAAACGTGAAGATTTGCTGCTTTTATTTATTACTGCATTATGTCTAAAACAACCCATACGTTCAGTGTGACAGAAGTTATTTTCTTGCCTAAACTCTCAGTGGACAGCGTGTCGACGTATATGTGACCCCGTGTTGATCCACAGCGAGACGACGCTCTGACCTCAAGGCTATTAAAGGTCCATTGCGTAGGATTTAGTGGCACCTAGTGTTGAAGTTGCAGATTGCGACCGACTGAGCAGCTTTCGTTTCACCCTCCCCAGGGCCGTCGGTAGAGTCACGGTGTAGATTGTCCATTCTGGGCTCCTGTAGACACATGGCAGCATAATGTGACAGTCACAAAGCTCCTTCTGTAGATACAGAGGGCTCAACAGTCCCCCTGAATCCTACAGACTGGACCTTTAAAATGCTACAGACTGGTGTACCTATAAAAGAAACCCAGTGTATACTCCCACGTACACTGTAGCAACTCCCGAGTGAAACAGGGTGGAGACAGGACCTTTTACTTCCCCTTTTTTTCCTACCAGCAGTTTGGTTAATCAAATCCCACAAGTCCTCCACCCCCATGACACCACTGCACATCAGCGATCACGACTCCCCATCCTCCCTAAAGGATGAGTCCACCTCCCGACTGGAAAAAACCTCCTAACTCCAGCTGAGCTGATGTTAAGCCTCTACTTAAACCTAAAAGCTCTGCAGGGTCCCCAGAGGCAGGGCAAGGTTTAGGGAGTGACCCACTTGAGCCCCCTTTTTCTTGAGTTTGATGCATCAGGGTGGTCAGGGTGAAACGTTTGCTGAGGGGGTTTTCCGCGTGACGGCAGCGCTCTGCAGGTTGCAGGCCCGTTGCATCATGCTGTTCTCTAAAGGTTTGGACGGACGCTCATGGATGGATTATTTTTTTTTTTTTTTAAAGAAAGGCCCGGAGCCAAGCAAACTCTTTTCCTGTTGTTGTTGGGTGCGTCTGCCTTACAGCCCACTTCCACCCACACTGTCTGCTGCGGGGTGGGAGTGTCGCTCAAACATATGGCATACGTGAGTGTGTGAGTGCGTGTGTGTGTGTGTTCATGTATGAGTTTTAAAATAGGTGTATTTACAAACGAAGGAAGGAAACTAGAGAGAGGAGGGAAATAAGAGTTTATCAAATGGAATAAGAAGAAAGGGGAGGTAGTGAGAAAGGAACCAAAAAAAGAAGCCAAAGAAACAAAGAAAGCAAAAATAAAAATAAAGTTGAGAGAGGAAGAGAGGAAGAAAGTGACGAAGGAAGCCAAAAAAAAAAAGAAAAGAAGAAAAAAGGGGCCACATGGGTTCATAACACCAACCAAATGTAATATCCCCGGTCTGAGTCTGGCCAGAAACTGTCATATTATACCCGAAAAAGTACATTAAGAAGACGAAAGGATGCAAGGAATGGCCGGAGGAATGGAGGCATGGAGGAGAATGTGGCACGAGAAGGAATGAAATAAGTAACCTAGAAAAAAAGAAAGAAAAAAGTTGAGAAAGTGGAGTCTGTAAAGTGAAAAGCAAAGGAAGCAAACAATAGAAAGAAAGAAGGAATGGTGGAAAGTGAGGAAAGAAAGAAAGAATGCAAGAGGGAAAGAAAATTTGAGAAGGAAAGGTAGAAAAAGGAGAGGGAAGCAACGAGATGGAGCCAAGAAAAGGAAAACAGTGAATGTGGCAGGGCAAAAGTGAAAAATGAAAGTGAAGGAAGAAAGAAAATCGAGGCAAAAGGAGGGAGGGAAGTGAAGAACTGAAGGAATAATTAAATAAGAACGTAATAAGTTATGAAGGAAAAGGGAAAAAGAAGTGAGTAAGCAGAGAAAAAGTGAAAGGAAAGTCGAGGCAAACAATCCAGAAAGAAAGAAAGAAAGAAAGAAAGAAAGAAAGAAAGAAAGTACTGTCTGAATAACAGCAGACAGGAAGAAAAGAAAAAAGGAACGAAGGAAAGAAACAAAGTGAGGTCGCCAGAGAAAGAAATTGAAGAAAGGAGGGAGGGAGAAAGAAGGTGGAGCGAGTGAAGAACGGCAAACAAAATAAGTGAAGGAAAGAAAGACCAGAACCCGAGCTGATGGTGTGCAGTTGAACATATGAGGATACCTGCAGCCTCCTCCTCCTCCTCCTCCTCCTCCTCCTCCATCACTCTCCTCCTCCATCCCCCCTGTACTCCCCAAACCTGAGACCCCCCTCCTGCAGCCCCCCTCGGTGTGGCTGCTGGCCCTCTCTTGTCTCCATACTCTGCCTGCTGTTTGCACATGATGGGTTCATCGGGTTCAGCTCAGCTATAAAAGCACTTTTCTCCCCTGCGGCAGAGGCAGGAGTTAGCAGGCCTCATATGGGAGGAGGGCGAGAGGAGCAGGCCTCTCCCCCCCCCCCCCCCCCCCCCCCCTCCTGGTTCTCCTCTTTTTACTCTTTTCATATTTATTTCTCTCCTCTCCTCCTCCTCCTCTCCTCCTGCTCTCCTCCTGCTCTCCTCCTCCTCTCCCTTTGGCTCGCTGGCTCGTTGGCTGGTTGCGGTATCGTTTTCGGGCCCGGCCCTGGACCAGACATTCATTTTTCTCCTCTTAGTTTCTAACCGCTAACTAACCACTGGCTCCCTGCGTCTCCCCCCCCTCCCCCCTTTCTCCCCCTCCTCCTCCGCCTCCTCCTCCTCGTCCTCCAGCGTAGGAATGTCTTATTCACCTCCTCTCTTTCTCTCTCTTTCTCTCTGTCTTCCTCCTCTGATTCCTACATGCTAAAAGCTTACGTGCATCTGTGCCAACATCTGCAAATAAACAGACGAGTGCACACGCATGCTCGAAGCTTCGCCAACGTGCACACACACACACTTACACACACACTTACACACACACACACTCGGACTCACAAAAGGCCCCCCCATCAGTATGTGGCGACCACCTGTGAGGGTACACACACATCCATAAACCTCCCTTTCTTCTCCCTCTCTTTTCCATTATCCTCCTGAGAGCCCAGCGCCGGGGCCTTCACTTCCAAACCAAACATAGACCAAATTCCGCAAACCCCACCCCGACACCACCAACCCCCCCTCCCCTCCTCCTCCTCCATCACTCTCTCCCCCCCCCCCCCCTTCTTATTCTCCTCTCCCCTGCCTCCCTCCCTCCCACTCGCTGCCTCTCGCTTCGCTTTCTTTTTGGTCTGTGTTTGAGGACGAAATTCTGGCCTCCACGCACCAAAAAAAAAAAGAAGGCCTGACAAAGAGAGGGAGTGAGCCGTGAGCTGAGAAGGAGAGGAAAAAATGGATAAAGAAAAAAAGATGTCTTGGCAGCTTGGAGGGAGTTATGATTGTAAAGAGGGATCAAGTGCCATGGCAGATGGGCGTCGAGTCAGAAGTCGACTTTCTCCGCGTCCCAGTGGCTCAGAGAATGGAGACTACAATGGATGGACTGTTAGCTTCTTCTTCTTCTTTCATAACTCCCTTTTCTTACGGCTTCTTTGATGATGTCAACCCGTTTTGGTGTCGGCCTCCGCAAGTTTTTAGATCCATCAGAGCTGCAACACCGAATACTTAGTATTCCCGTGTCGTTTTGTGATCTGATGATTATATCTCCCAAAAAAATCAGCTATCTAAAATGTATGGAAATACTGTTAATGCGCCATATACCAGCTCCAAATGTGATATTTTTTAATATGTTTGAAGTGTCCAGAACCTTGACCATCAACTAAAACAGACATGCCATCAGTCATTCTTGTAAATCAAGTGATAGGTTACACATATGCATTTTTGGCTTTGGTAAAATATTGACACTCCCCTCACAAAATAAAGGAAATACTGGTTTTAACCATTTGATCAGTTAGTTGCAACCCGACCGCCAGACGAGAAGGTCATTATTGGATTATTCTCACAATATTTGATTGGTTCTGGAAAGGTAGTTTTTATGGTAAATAAACTACGGTTAAGGCAACAACAGTAAAACGACAAACACCAATTCCCGGTCAGTGATGTAGGGTTGGGCCAATGCAAACATTTTCAAATTTGGTGTGATATGAAGCCAAACGCTGGGCCGGACCGGTAATACTGAAATGTGACAGTCCATCAGGACGACTGTGCCACAGTGTCGACTTTTCTTCTTCAAAAATGTCACATCAGAATAATAAATAGAGACTTCGACTCAGTACAGCGTGAGAAAAGATGGCAGTAGCTACATGCAGGTCGATGAGTTTCCTACAACACCTTCATGCTACTGTTTCACAGAGCTTTTAATTTGAAATGGACACAGGAAGTGGATCAAATCTAGGCTTCTTACTAATGTATCGTAGCGTGTAACATAGACAGCATAATGTACACCAATTCCTGACTGAAAGTGCTCTCTTGTGGACGAAATGGATCAAATCAAAACACAGGGGAGTTAGCATCTTGTTGCGCTGAGCTAATTAGCCATCCTGTGGCTCCTGCTAGCTGGCTGCATGCTAATGGCTATTTGTAACTCCACCTGACATATTGATTGGTTTGCATACTCGAATACTGAACCGGAAACCTACTCAATGATGGTACGGGAACCCGACTCTCCTGCTCTAAAGTCAGAGGACATGTAGAAGATACAGATTGTTTACCTTTCTGCTTGCTACATAAAGCACATATATGTTGTATTGGAACAGCTAGAAGGTGCTCGTGTGTGAGCTACCTTAGCTGCCGCGCTAACCTGGAACATGCTAGTAGCAATATTTATGGTCTTCTACTTTCTAACCAGCAGTCGGGACGTTAGCCAGTGAGATAACTTGGCTGCCAACAGAAAATGAGTGAACACAAGTCATGTAATTGCATCGTTTGCACTTTTGTAGCGGTGGTGTGTAACATTCCTAAGATGAACTTGACCTGGCAGTTTCACATCAGCATGCCAGTTAAAAGTTTTCTGTTTTTAATACAGGACTGGCCCGTAGAGGAAAACATCTGCAGGTCAACACAAGGATTCGAGTGTAAAATGCTGCGTTCAAGACAACTTTAAACCTGCAACAGTTTACCTTTTCTCTGCTGATTCAGTTCGTATCCATCTGTGACTGTTTCTCCGTCGATCTATATTGTTCACTTCTCATCCTCTCCTCTGTTTATCAGTTAGGTTCAGCTCCTTCGGGGTTGAAATTTCTAGGTTACGTTCTCCGACGTCAGGAAGCCAACGTAGCGAGCGATTGTTTTAAGGAAACTGTGGCGTTTACTTACCTGTGTAGCAGAACAACCCCCCCCTTAAAACAACAACAACTTTCTGGCGGGATGGAAAAGTATTAAGGTTATTTGACGCTGAAGCTCCCTGTTGACACGAGTCCAACTGGATTTCTTTCAGTTGGCACGTGACTGTTGTACGTGGAGAGCGCCGACTACCAGTTGTACAGGACTCGTAATGTCTGTTAGCATTAAAACTTTATTAATTCTTCCTGCTTAACTCTCTGCTGACTTTTTTCCAGCTCATTACTCCCTTATTTGATGGAGCCTTTTTCCTCTCTGCCCCTTCTTTGTTTCTCCACGGAGAACCAGAGGAACGGCCTACAGTACAGCTGGGATTGGTTATTATTTACTGGCTTGGCACACACACACACACACACACATGCGCGCGCACACACACACACACACGCAGTGGAAACAAATTGGGTGAATCTGCTCTGCACGTAGGAATGTGAGGCGCATGTGTTTGTGTGTTTTAGGTCTGGATGACAGAGCTGAGGGAATGAGAGAGGGATGGCGAGAAGAAAGAATTTAAAGAGAAAGAAACAACATGAGAGAAAGAGCAGGAGAACGAGGGAGAGGGAGAGAAACGGAGATTGATTTGTGGGATTCAGACGGCTCTCAAAGGTTAAAAACTCTTTTCTCTCTCCGTCTTTCTCTGTCTCTCCTTTCCTTCCCTTTCGTCCTCCCGTGTCTTCATACTTTCAACACGACCCAGGATCCCTTTCGTCCTCTTCTCCATCTTTAGTCTTTCCCCTTCCCCTCGCTCCTCGGAGGGCGGCGGGCGGTGGATGATAGGATCCGGGAGGAGGAGGAGGAGGAGGAGGAGGAGGAGGAGGGATCTGCTGGTCCGCCGATGCGAAGAATTACAGGGAGGGAAAGCAGAGAGGAGAAGTGGAGAGAGTTCTGTGTTGACCTTGTCCCGCTGCCAAAACGGTCGGATGCTGGTATTGGTGGTGGTGCAAGGGATTATGGGTAAGGGGTTATGAGCGAGGAGAAAGGGAGAGAGTGAGAAATAAATGAGGGGGGCTGGAAGAAATACCACAACACTGATTCCCAAAAAGAAAACGTTGGGACACTGTGTGAAATACAAACAGAATGCAGATTATTTGAACTGTGTTTACTGAGGACGTTTTGAAGAACTGTTACAGAGCATCATGAAGTAATATCCTTCATACAGTCACGTGTTTCACAAAGTGGTGAACTGCAACTCATGCTTACTTTTGATCGACTGAGCCTTTCAAAGACGTCCCTTTCAAACCCAGTCATGATATCATCACGTGGTACCGATGAACCCGTTCACCTGTGGAATGATCCAAACAGGTGTTTTTACAAAAAAACAACAAAGTTTAGTTCCTGGGTGGACCTTGTCTTTGACGAAGTGTTCCCAAAGTGTTCCCCTTTGGGCGGCTGTGGCTCAGGGGCAGATCCAGCGTCTTGTTAGCAGAAGGTCGCTGGTTTGAGTCCCCTGGTCTGCATGTTGATGTGTCTTTGGGCAAGAAACTGAACCCCAAACTGCTCCTGATGTGCTGGTCGGGACCTTGCGTAGCAGCCACTAGTGTTTGAATTACATACGCTTTGGACAAACACGTCTGCTCGAGGCCCTGAATGTAAATATAATGTCAAAATGTCAGAAGAAATTGCACTGCAGCTTTGATGACCTTTGAATTTTGTCAGTTTGTCGTTAAAGAAAGTAAAATGGCAAATTAGTTTTGAACGAAACCGCTTAGTGAGCTACGTCGTCTCGCTCGATACGTTGGGAATCACACATATTAAAGGGACAGTGTGTAATATATCAAGTATTTAGCGCCATCTAGCTGTGAGGTTCCACATTGCAACACTCCTTTGCTCACCCCTCCCGTTCTGAAGACGTTGGATACGTTCCGGAGGCTACGGTGGCCCTGAGGGACAAGAAACTCATTTTCAAAATATGGACTCTTTCCCAACAGCGTCGAGTATTTCTACTGATTCAAGTAATGAGGTAAAGATGTAGTTAGTTATTGTTGTTGTTAGTGACGAGCGCTTTCGCTGAGCTCCCTCTCAGTTCCGCAGTCAAGCTAGCTCTGAGCGAAAACGCGTTTAGCCTTGCTACGTAGCACCACGTGGTGCTTTGTGTCCCTCTCGGCAGTCCATAGTTTTTTTAAAACCGGAAAGACATGGCGGCCTCCATAGAGCTTGCCCGTGCTATGTATATTCAGATAGGTAATTCTTCGCTCAGGAGGATAAGTCAGATTGTTAGCAGAGGTAATTGTACACCAATGAGCACTTACTTATGAACGAAGACGTTGATTTGAGTTAATAAATTACTTAACTCGTTACACACTGTCCCTTTAACATGTTGACAGCTGCAGTCAAGCGAAAGGAGAGCAGGTCAGTTCTGTAAGCTAGCTAATAGCAGACACAACGTCACCAAATACATACTTCCACGTTCTTATTCTGATGATACGTGCATTCATTCAGTCCATTGTTGATATAAACATATTGTTTAGAAAACATGATAATGAGGACGATCTACTAAACGATTTCAATCAGTCAAAGTCGTCGTCCTCGGTCCCTCAGTGACGGAGCAGCGACCACTTCAGCAGAGTTGCTCCCTGACAGTTCACATGAGCTTCCTCCAAACTGGTATCAGCTTGGAGTTTGTATATCATGACTATACATGGATAAGTTCATCTTTGAGCTACCAGGGGATAAAACGGGATGATGTGGATTTATCCTTTATTACAGCCCTCTCCACCCCTCCCCCCCCCCCGCTGATCCCCTCATCACATGACTCCAAATACTTCTCTGCTGTCTCCTTATTGTCTCAGAATGACCTTACTGGTGTTTGTCAGATATGTATTTGTTAATTACAGGAAACATAAAGACATCTGCTTAGTTTAAACACGTTACAGCTATGGTTACATCCTCATTATCTTCTGTTTCCTGCAGGAGAAACGAAATATGACGCGATAGGAGACGATTCTGTGAGAGATCTGCTTCACTTGGTTTCATTGTGCAAGTTTCACTACACAGAATTCAATTTCCCTCTTATGGGCATTATTAGATTAACTAAAATCTCTTTGCTGACATACCTGTCGCTGCAACAGAGGACAGACTCATTTATAAAGTCATTTGGAATTTGTGCCAACTTGAGATATCGTTAAATATCTTCTGGTCTTCTGGTCAGACGTAATTTTACCTTCAAACCTGCAGTTGTGCTCAACACACAGCACGCAAACCTGGTTATATTTCTTTCTTATCATATGAATCTGAAGTTTTATGCCCTCGATATTGTCTCAGGTTTTCCCTGCGGTATCCGACGTGGCAACAAATACCGATATTTTTCAAGGCATTGTGTCGAAATTAGACATTTCCAGTTTAGTGGCAAGAGAGACGAACGAGGGGAGGGGTCGTCCATTATTGTTCAGCGGCTCTATCGAAAAAACCTGAAGGGAGGAAGGAAGTCGTGCCTCCGCCTGGTCCATTTTTCAAATTAAAACGACCTGCGCAGACTCCTGATTGTTCGTCACGTCAAGAAAGAAAACAATTTATCAACAGACTTTAAAAAGTCAACCAAATCTAGGAGGGTACGAAGCCAAAAAAACCATGTCGCAGCTGGAAGGCGTCCAGTGGAGTCGAGCCGTTTCATCAAAGACGGAAAGAAAGAGAAAATAGAAAAAGTCACCTGCCACCAAATAACAACCACAGAGCTTGTTTTAGTCTGCTTGACACTTTGAAGCACCGCTAGTTGAAGATATTTCAAACAGTGTCATGTGTGCAGCTTCCCGCTACCTCGTTGTCATTAATTCTTTGGTTCAAGTAGAGAAAGAGACTCTGGCCTCCTCTCCTGTCGCTCTGGGAGAATATTCAGTCCCTGAAGCGGCTGCTGCGGACGAGCTCTGCAGTTTTGAAGTAACGAGCAGCCAGTTGTCAAATCTCTCTGCTGCGAAAAGTTTTTCAAGTGATTCAAAGGGATGTACAGACAGTCTGGAAGGAACATTTTTTAAAGTGAGGGAGTAATAATCCCTCCCCGCCTTGAGAGGACGACTCCCCCGCTCCTCCTCCCCCTGACAGCCGCCACCACCACTCCCCTGCTAAACGGTGAAGACGCCAGTGTCAGCGCGCGAGAGACGCTGCAGGCTCTACTGGTGGCGATTGCAGACTCGCTCTGCAGAGTTGCATCACTTAGCGCTGCCGAGACACAAGCGAGGGAGGGAGGGTAATACCGAGAGGAATAATGGGAAAGAGTGCGAGGAGGAGAAAAAAAAGGGTGGGAGCCCACGTCTGACTCCCACAGTCCCTCTCCTCCCTCCTTTCTTCTCCCTCCGTTTTCATATTTGTCTGTGTCACCGCCTGCTCACTCTCCGTCACCCCCGCGCGTTTCCATTATTTTTTTTTTTTTTCGGGGAAATTCGCTCCCCTGAGCGCTGGCACCGAGAGCGGGGCCGTGAATCAGAGCTGACATAATATACAACAGTGGTTCAACACATTCACAAGCTGTGAACAGTGACAGTAAATTTCCTTTCGCTGCTGCGGCGTCAGAAACCGCCGAACTGCAGCGATGGTGGTAGTCTTTTTTTTTGTTTTTTTTCCTGTGTCTTCAGTTTTGAAACGCGATACGGGTCATTACTGTTTTTTTGGATGCTCTGCGGAGGCCCGGGCCTCTTGTAAACACTCCGAAAACATATTGTTAAAACTTAGATGTCAGTGAGAAAAGAAGAGCTCTTGTTTGTCTGCCGTCTCACGGAAAAAAAAAACAAAAAACCTTTTGCCTCCAAGAAACTTCGGTATGTTTTGCTCGCTGTCTCCATCTCACCGCAGCTTGTGTTAGAAGAGAAACCCCCCCGATGCTTTCTACGTGCTTCTCAACCCTCTCCATGTCCTCAGAATCCCTATTTCCCCCTCCCTTAACGCTGAAAAACCACCCTGTCCTTTTGTTTTTCGCCCGGTTAAACAGGTGTCCAGTTTCAGCCACTTCACATGAATGCACCTCAGCGCTTCAGAGTCGGGTCTCTCTCCTCCCTGTCTCCGTGTGCCTCCGGGTCAGGAAAAACAAAGCCTCCTGTCATCCTCGCTGTTGCGGGGGCATTGCGTAATACCTTATATGGACGTGGGATGAAGGGATCAAAGGATGTAACCCCTAAAGAAACAAGCGCCGACATCGCTTTGACGTGACAGAGCGTCTTCAGCCTCCGCCTCCCACTGAAATCCATCAGTCTTCACCGAAAAAAACCTCAAATACCAGCTTTTTAAAGGCCATTTGTTTTGATGTGAGAGACTTCAGAGTCAGTCAGAGAGACACAGAAACAGAACGAGGGGGGAAATGATTCAAGATTCTGGGGTCTGAACTTATACACGAGGAGGCCCGCACGTCTTTTCATGGAGAGCGACAGAACGGCAAGAAACTGGAGAAAAATGGAAAAAAAAGGGAGTTATAAAAACAAAAAAAATGGGAGAGAAGAGAAGGAAAAAAAAAAAAGGAGTGGGAGGTGCAGAGAGGGCAGAGGAGAGGGGAGGAGAACAGGAGAGGTATGCTCTGCTGGAGGACTGGGAGAGGAAAACCACAGGAAGGACCGAGGGAGGGAGGGAGAGTGAGAGAGGAGTAGAAAAATGGGGAGGGAGAGGCCGGATCAGGGCGCCGTGGAGGCAAAGGTTTCCTGTGAGAGGGGGGAACGACTCTGGTGTGTGTGTGTGTGTGTGTGTGTGTGTGTGTGTGTGTGTGTGTGTGTGTGTTACACCCAGGGGGGGCATCCACTCTGTTTGTGTGTCTGTACAGTTTCACATACGATTGCGTGACTTTAGTTTTTCGGTATGTTTCGTTTCGAATCCGTCGTTTGTAAGTGCGATGTGCTGTGTTTGCACGTTTACGCTGTGTGCATGCAACAGCGTATGTATGTATGTATGCGAAAGGCCTACGCGTGAGAATAACAGACAAGTCGGCACTGTACTTTTCATTTAGTTTCTCCTCGTGTCATTTTTTGCTTCATGTGATAATTCAAGTCCCCTGTTATGAAGTCGTACGAGGTCCTTATCCCTCGTCAGCTCTCCGGCTGTGTGGAGAAGCAGCACGTAGCACCGACAAGAAGCAGAGCATCTCCACCTTGAAATATATTTACGTACGATATGTTTTTAACATTTTCGGCACTATGCACAGGAAGACGGTTGAGGGAATGTACTGCCAGAGAAAAAGGCTTTCTGAGGTGGTTAAAATAACTCTCACCGCTGGTTTCGGTCGATAGGGTCCAATGTTCTTCTTCCTGTCGGTGCTACTCGCTGCTTCTCCGCACAGCGGGAGAGCTGACTGTCACCTACTGCAGGTAACACACTGACTTGGGTTAAATACCTCACACAACCCCACATCAAAACACCCAAATTATACCTTTAAGTATGAATCAATGTTTGTATGGATGGCTTATTAGCGGGTAAGTCGGCCTGTGACGACATTTTGGTCGTTCCTCAGTACTTCACAGGACTGTGTGGTGGTTAAAGGAACAGTTCATCCCAACATTCAAATTCTGTCATCATCTTTCTCACCCGCTGGTGGAAAGTAGGAAGTGGAAGTTTCGTAGCTTCGCAGCGAGAAACAGTGCTGCAGCAGTCTCCTGAACAGCTGGAGCAGATGGGGACTTGATCTAAAATGCAAAATGCTGACAGAAGCAGAGTAGCAACACAAGTTCGGCTTCACTTTAAAGCACTTGTGTGGCCCTGGGTCAACAATCTGTGTGTGAAAAGCCCTAATATGTGGAAAATAGCAGTGTTAAAGAAAGTGAGAACAGCTTCCTGGATCCATGCCTTTATTTGGATCCACAACAACAGTTAACAGGTTCTATTCTGGGCCGAGAACAAACCTCCATCCAAGCTTCCCGCTAATCCTTTCAGCGATTTTTTAATGTAATCCTGCCGACAAACCAACCAACCAACTGACTGAGCATCAGATCGACATGGGTAAAAACATCCTGCTCGGAGAAGGCGAAGTCTACAGAAGCCCAGAGCACCCAAACTGATTTTAAAAAGACGTGAGCCCACTTCAGACGGTGTGCATGCTAACACTTTTAGCTTAGCGTCTTTAGCTTTTTACATTTTAAAGAACAAGCCCCCATCTACTAGGTTATTCAGGAGAATGCTGCGATGTTGTTTGGCTGTGAAACTCCAGAAATGTTTGGTCGAGTTCAAATCTCTCAAAACACGAGGGTGAGTAAGATAACGACTCGCTTCATCAGCGGTGGGCGAACTGTTCCTTTAACGCCGAGTGTTGAGACTGAGTTTAGATTTCGAGTCCGGGTGCGACGGTCGAGATCAGGGTTAGGGGGTCGGAGAACGGCTTACGTCAACGGGGGCGCTCGCGAGTACAGAGAAGACGGATGTGTGTGTGTGTGTGTGTAAGGGCGACTCCTTACATGTGTTTAGAATATACATTAAAGTACGTGTGCGTGCAAGTGTGGACAAGTACATATGTTTGTGTGCACGTGTGCGACTGGTCCAAGTATGTGTTTTTTGCGAGGCGGTAGGGGATCCATAAGAGGGTCCGGGCATGTTGCCCAAACGCAGGTCATTGAGGGAAAAGAGGGGGAGGAGGAGGAGCTGCTGGAGGTGGGAGGAGGGTGGAGGGTGGAGGGAGGGAGGAGGGCTCACGTGTGGTTGTGAGTTTTGCGCATGCCTGCTGGTGTGACTTCAGTCTGCATGCGTGCCTGGATACATATGGTCCTGTATGTGCGTGCCGTCACAATGCCTCCAAATAACAGCGTGTGTGTGTGTGTGTGTGTGTGTGTTGTGTGTGTGTGTGTGTGTGTGTGTCCGCGAGGTTGCTGAGGAATGTGAAACCAGTGTGGTGAGGTAGCTGGCAGGCCGGCAGAAGGACCTAAACACTGACTTCATTGTGGTTTAGCCTCTGCCTTATATTATGCCAGGGGGGATCCTGCCGGTGATTGTGGAGGAATCTGTGGTGACAGCAAGTTTAGGAGTTAAAGAGGTGTACGTGTAGCTGGAGGGTTGCCAGTTTGAGTCCCAGACTGTTTGGAAATCCAGCCAGTGAAAGTAAATTAAGAATGCCCTCGCTGCCAGCTGTCATTAAAGAGCCATACGGCCGGAGAGCCGGTGGAGGTTCTGCAGTTGTGTCACATCCCGACGTCTGGCGCCGTTTAGGAGGTCCACAGGAGGTAAATACTGCAGCAAGTGGCTGGAAAAACAAGTATCTGGAAGAGTTTCTTCAGCCGCTGGTGTAAAGCACCTTAACTAAGTTAAAAGAGCAGTTGGGCAATTTGGGAAAGTACGTTTATTTGGTTTATTTCATGTCCGTGTTTGTGCAACGGAGCCAGAGTCAGGAGGTGATTAGCGTAGCTTAGCTTTAAAGACTGGAAACAGAAGGAAATAGCTTGTCCAAAGTTAAAAAGCCACTAAAGCTTGCAAATAAACACAATATACCCGGTTACAAGTTGTGATTAACGGGGAGGTACAGCAATCTCTCAGTGAACAACAGCCGCGTGCAGTGACGTCCTGGAGTCTTTGCTGCTTCTCCTCCAAATTAAGTTTTTGACAGTTCTGGATCTGAGGAGATCTGTAGATATTAGTCGTCAAGCTGCACTTACAGTAATCAACAAGAAGGTCGATCCAGCAACAGTTTCCATAACGACCCAAATAACTCAATCTACTTGTTAAATGCGAGGGAAATATTTTTATCTTAGGTCTTCTTCTTCTTAGAGTCTTCAGCTGAATAAGCCTGATAGCTGGAAATGTATTTCATTTATTCAGCACGACAAACACGTTCCACGAGGGTTCAGAGAGGCTACAAGCACAAAAAAGTCTTAGAAGAGCTGTGGAATATAAAATCATCCGTCTTCGTCACTCTGTTAAATCACTCCTTAAATCTTGTTGTCTTGGGGGAAGTGCTTGGCAAAAACAAAAATAAAAGCCCATATATGTATATAATTTTGGTAATAATAATGGTTTATAATATCTATATTCTGTCACTTTCAAGCCCAGTTTGCGGCGAGGTAAAGCGAAGCGACGTTTCCACATATTGGTATTTAATGGGGTCCGAATAATTAAACAGGAAGGAAGCGAAGCCAGAATTTGGTTATTAGATGATTAAAACCACGATCAGGTTTGTCCCCTCGTTTCCAGTCCTGTCCAATCAACTCTTTTTTGACACGTGTGTTCTTTTAGTGCCATGTATCTCATCAATCAAGCGACCTTATAAGATTATGATGTGATAAGAATAACACTAAGATAAAATGGTTAATAAATGCTAACATCGGTCATTCCCGTGTGTCAGTCAGGCCTCATTTTCGGCTCTCATTTACCGAAAGATGGTGAGTGATGTCACACCAGAGCCGATTCTGGACTTGAGGTTATTCTGAGAAGAACCGCTGAGTTCGGCCCGGCAGCTCTCAGGTGTGAATGTTGTGTAACCGTCTAAAAAACAGAGCGCAGCCTGTGTCAGGTTTTCACAGCAGCTGTCGAGCATTTGTTCGCACGTTCGGTCCACTTCACTGCAGATTCTTTCCCCCCTCTGGTTTCCTCCTGTGAGTGGTTTTTTTTCTCTCCTTTGAAGGCAGATATCTGGGTCTTGAGTCATTCGCACTAACAAGAACTCCTGAGTTGAGTCACGGACCAGGGTAGCTTTTTGTCTCATGCCTCATCCAGAGTATCATTCCACTACGGGTGGAAAACTACTGCAAAATCTGGTTAAGCCCCTCGGTGAAGGCCGACCACAGAAATGTGGAGGATCGCAGTAACAAACCCACATCATAATGCATCTCAGAGTTGTTTTTTTTTTTTTTTTCTCCCTCAAGAACCGAGCAACAGCTAAAACTCGCAGCACAGGACTGAACCGCGCTGCTCTCAGATTGACTCACGACGACCGGACGAGGACAGGACGGCAGCTAAATCCAGTCATTTTAATGTGAAAGCTTAGATTTCTTTCTGGATTCAACAGACTGATTGAGTTGTGCTTGAGAACGCGGACCCTCCTCGTCGTTATTGACTCATCATTTGATCATCCGATGCATCACGGTTGGCCTTTTCACAGTGGTTGTTTAGACACGGACAGTACACGATCAAACACACATGAGCAGGACAATAAAACTACGCGCCTGTCTAAACAGTTTTTACACAGATCGAGTGAAGTGAGTAGTGAAGTCTTGCAGCTCGAGCACCTCGGCTGAGTTTGATAACCGGGCTGTCTTTGTTTCTTCCTCCTTTTCCTCGGGAACATAATTAGTTCCTACCGAGCTCTGTTGACGTTGAAGCAAAGCTACCAAGTTAGTTTTTTTTAAGTCATCTGTTTAGCATCGGCTCTTTACACATATCAATTACATTTACGCTTCAAGAAGTAATGAAAACACTTGTTTAGACTGTAACAAATAACACAGATCTTATTTTAAAGCTGCTGTTATCATATTATTTTTATATCACAGTAAAGTAAAGGTCCATTCCACAGTGATTTGTCACTCCACGCTGCAGTTCCCAACATGAGGTTAAGTCATAACTCATTGTGGCTCGATGGTACTTTACTGTCATGATTCACTCTCCCTGCTGCAGCAGGCGTTTTCTGATAAACCGACGGCGCCGCGAGCACTCCATGTCAGCATTTAGCAGCTATAGGAGCAGATATTTCCCTCGTGTGCTGGTGAAGACTCGCAACGAACCTTTAATGAATTGCTCGTGTCAGTTTGTGTCTGGTTGGACGTTGAAACAGCGGTTTGCCGACAAATTCATCATACCGACTTTATGAGGCGACGACATGTAAGCGGTGTGTTTGCAGCTCGTCGCAGATCCAAGTGGCCCCAAAAATGATCATAAAGATGATTCTAGCTGGTTTCAGCATGGATCCAAAAACACGATGTGGTGACAGAACTGCTCAAAACGAAGAAAACAAATTGCTAATTAAGTCATTTGTATTGACAGTTGTTTGTGTGGTCTCTCTCCCCTCAGGTGGGCAGAAACAACCAGCAGCCATGCTGTCAGTGGACGAGCCGCTGGACCTGAAGCTTCCCTCCGGACGGACGGATGGCCCCGTGAGATTAGGAAAGAGGGCCTGTCCTTCGTCTATCTGCGCCCCTCTCGGCGCCACGCGACCACGCCTGCTGTGCACGACCTTTCCTTCGCCGCCCTCCTCCCCAGGTGACCGGGAGCGCCGCAGCACGACGTACACATTCCCCTCTCTCCCCTAACACACCCATGACATGCCTCCGCCGCTGCTGCTGCTGCCGTGTCGCCGTGATTAAGACTAGCACCGTGATAATGCAATAGTGTAATAAGTGGATTTTATGTTCTCACTTGCCCAGTAACTCAATATTGTAAATCCAATGAACGGTAGCTCTCCCCTGTCCTCCAATAGACGGGCATTGTCTCCAGATTTGTCAGCGCCGCTCGTCACGAGGAGAGCGTGACGCTGACATTAAGCTGTCCAGAAGAAGACGACAACACGGCCTCTGTGGCGGTCTGAATGGACTCTGTAACCTCGTACTTTACAGCCCAGGGGCTCAGTTATGTGCAGAGTGTTTAATGTAGCCCGTCTGCCACCTGTGATCCTCATTTGTTCAGTGAAGCTAAATGTGCTAATGATCCTAAATGGAGGCACAAGGGGCACCATGGGTTGGCGAGAATTTAAGGGAAGATTCACAGCTGAACGATGAGCTTCACTAGGAAACTGTGCACGCAAGCAATGTTATTCAATACGTTTGTAATGTCGAATCAAATTGCTGCTGTGTGTCGTATCTGTAGTGGTTCCTCCAGGATTTGCAGCCTCGTGATCGTTTCGTCTTTCGAGAAACTCCGCAGACGTGGTTGGCAACTATTCAAACACCTTCCGGCCTGAGACGCAGGTTTTTTTTATTAGGCCGTATAAGAATAGAGCATTTTTATGGAGCGTCTCGAATCAATTTGAAAAAAGAAAAAAAAAGAGAAACATTTTTACACCCTCGACTAGAGAACGCAGTTCACACTTTTAGCTCAGCAGCTGCAGTGAAGATTTCAGCATTAAAAAGGGGGTGTAAATAGAAACTTCACATGTCTAAGAAAAGCTCTTAAGGGCCGAGTATTTATAGAATACGGTCATGAAGAAGAAGAAGAAGAAGAGAAGAAGAAGTTGTTCTCCTGGTTCAACACAAGGAGATGTTGATGGTTGTAACAGCAAAGCCACAGTGTTACACCCACAGACCAGTATAAATAGTGGTCTAAAAAGTGAAGTGCGAGCTCTTTCTAATTGCCTTGACTGGTTTCATAAAGTCTGATTGTCCAGTATATAAGCTTATGAGAAAGTGAGCCTACTTCCCGCTTGGTTTATTACCTCAGCCACGAGTTTCCTGATGAGTTTATGGTCTCGTTCTAGTTTTCATGTCCTCGTTTCTCCAAGTTTTGTAAGTTAATCCAAACTGTGACAAGGTTCTCGGAGACACATAAGGCTCGTTAAATATCCAAATGTGAACTAACTTTCGCTAACTTTCGTTTGACAAATGTAACATCATTCTTCTTTAATCTTCACTCTCCACTCCAGATTCCCGGTCTCCCTCTCATGAACGACACAGGTCCTGCTTCAGCCCTCCAGCCATGGACCTCAGCCTGTCACCCTCGTCCCGCCACGCCTCCTCCCTCTCCCCGTCTCCCTCCTCCCCCTCCTCCCTCTCCCCCTCCTCCCCCATGGAGTCCCCTCACAGCAGCAGGAGCCCTCAGCCACACCTCTTCTCGCGGGTGAGTCCAGGTGGTTCACGCACGGGGGGCGACGTCACATCCGGCAGTCACCACCACAGTTCCGTGTTTCATTTTGAAAGTGGACTTTCAGATTTGATTTCACATATTGAATTTGATGCACAGCGTGGCTTCGTGGAGGATGTGGAGCACTCAGAGAGCCTCGCAATCTCCATATCTGGTTTGGAGATGTGATTAGAAAGAAACCTTATCCGTTCCACTTCTGCGATTTGCAAGCGCTGTTACACTCTGATAGCAAACGGCGGCGAGGTCAAGCCTCATAAATGATTGGCGCTCACGGATAAAGAGTCCTGCGGGGCTCTGGCATCGCTCACGTAAGTCGAGTGTTTGTTTTGATTAGTGCAACAATTCGTGGGAGAGGAAATGATCTCATGTTGCAAATCGCAGCGCGCATGATGCAAATTTGGTGCAACAGGAGCCACGTTTTATGATTTCAGCCGGTTAACGTTTCCACTGAAAAGCACTGAAACATCAGATACGGATGTGTTGCAAAATGAGCACCGTGCAGAGAAAAGACCAAAACAAAGAAAAGACAATAATTCTCACAACACAGCCAGTGTCGATATCCAGAAATGAAAATGTGTAAAATCATAATCAAGCCCCGTATAACTAAAAGATTTTGACAGCTTTTTATTAAACAAAAGTGCAAGAATAACAGATACAAAGCAAAATATATACTTTTATTTATAAGAATAATAAGCAAAAACATGTCTATGTGTAAAAAACTGTTGAATAAATACAAAGTCAAATTAAATCAGAATTATCAAATAATATCACATTTTAGAATTAATTCATGTCCATTGTTTTTGAACGAACCACTAATTTATTTGTGTTTGATTGTTTAATTTTTCTTATTTTGGCAGTTTGAGTCCTCCATACATGACAGGCGTCGCTGCAGGTTAAAGGAATAGTTTGACATTTTCCTGAAATATGCTTCTCTGCTACAAGATCTGCACCACTTTCATTCTTGTGCTGTCAATGTGACGCTACAGCCAGCAGCCCGTTAGCGTAGCTTAGCATCAAGACTGGAAACACTGAGGAAACACATCCGTCTGAGGCTTTTTCTTTAAAATAAGGTTATAAATCAAATCAATAATCAACTTGGAATATGCCATCGTTCTGTTCTTTGTAGCTTCATGACGAGCGATACTTTTCATATCGTCAAACTGTTTACACATCGTCATTTTATGAGATTACGGGTGCTTTAAATTTGATCGGAATGAAACCTTTCTGTCACATAGAGGTAATCTTGAAGGCAGACCGCTCTGTGCGTCTTCATGTCAGCAGTTCATCTCGTCTGTAACCACAGTTCGTCTCTCCAGCCGGCCACTTGATTGTGTCTGAATGCGCTCCGCTCTCCTTCAACAGGACTGAATTGAATTGGGATCCAGGGAGTCAATCTAATTTGTCGGTGCAGTGTCTGCACACAGCACACAGCCGTCCAGTGACTCTGTCTAAATCAAATTCTAGCCGTTGCTCGAGTGGTAAAACATGAAACACACGGCCTCTTTGTTAGAGCATCAAATCCCCTCTTTTGGCCCGGGTCCATCTTTCAGCTCAGAAAGTACCAATTTTAAACTGTCAAACACATTAAAGTGGGCCGTGGGAAGCGCTCATTATATCCCCCAGACATGCCTCAAAGATGTCTTTGAAAGTGTTAGCAGCAGCTTTTTTTATACGTTATAACTCACTTAGCTGAGCAGTGTGAGTTTCCCCTCCGATTGTCAACATGCAGAAGCGCAAACCATCTGTAAAAAAAACAACTTGAATTCATCCTCCGGTTTATGTTTTTAAATATAAGGCAGTGGCATTTAGCCAAGCAGTGAATCTAAACAACAAATCTGACAATATTAAAAGGATCTTAAAGATCTAACAAGCGTGATCATCTCCTAAACAAGGCAAACAAGACTATAACCGCCTCCTATTAGATCATTTTTCTTTTCAGTAAGGTCAAAGTCGAGGCACCACAGGGTCCAACACTAGGCCCACTCCTTCTGGAGGCTTGCAGTTATGTGTTAAAAAAAATACCCGACGTCTCCGCCTCTGACTCACGAGTTTGAGGTGGTTCTCCTCGGGTGACGTGCCTCTCTTCCTCTTCAACCTTTCTCAGGAGCCAGCTCGTCATCGAGGTGTGGAAGGCAGAGCTTCACCACAGGGCTTTCCGTTTTACCTGCCGATCGGAAGTCCGCCGAGGGCGTACAGCTTCCCCTCGTCCATGTTCATCAGCCAGAACAGAGAGAAGCAGGCTTCACCGGAGCCCTCATTGGATGGTCAGCTGGCCTGCCGTTGGATGAAGGTAAATGTACACAGAGGGGCTCATGTCAGCACAGATTTCAGCTGCAGTTCAGCAAATGATGCAAACGGCTGCTGGCTCCATCGCATTCGCTTCACGGTCATCTCACACAACACACAAGAAACAGTCTGAGATGAGCATAAACAAGTCAAGATGCACTGATTTTATACTGCAGGACAATACTGCAAAATAGATCATCCTGAGATTTTAAAGACTTAAAGCGAAACTCTCGCCAAAATGCAACCAAGGCTTTTTTGTGAATGTATCTGAACCTTCGTATAAAAGCATAATCACGACGAAAGAGGCACTTTGAAGATTTACCGTATTTTTGTTTTCGGGTCAAACTCATTTTCAATGGGAGTGCTACGGGCACTTTAGCGACAGCATCAAAATCTCCATTTTTAAAACACTAAGAAGTCTCGACACAACATGAAGTTTTACTCGTAGTATCACCAGGGTCTCTACACATGAGCAAGAGCATTGAGTTTGTGTACACAGAGTTTACTAAAGTTCCCGTAGCACTCCCATTATACGAAGGTTTGACTCGGGTACATTCACAAAAAAAGCCTAAGTTGCATTTTGGTGAGAGTTTCGCTTTAACTTTGAATTGTTCCAAGGTGCTTCACAATACAAAAACTCAAGCAGCAGATGATCAGGCAGTAAGAAAAACTGCAATAAGTGGTGAACATAAAAGTAATTGTAACACCGATAAAGGCCGTCAGTTAAAGATAATGCGTAAACGTTTTTATGTCTCTGTGCATTCATTCAGGTCAAGACACTTGTGTTTTAAATTAAAGTCATTATTATTATAAGTCCAAAACAAAGCAAACACTCCATGTGAAGCCACATAAAACAACATAATGACTGCGGCAGGCATGCAGTCGGTAAAGTCCAACACAAGTTCAACCAGCTGAGCTCAGTCCTGCATCACTTCTCGGTCTTCTGTCCTCTAGTGCCACCTGCTGTTCGACTCGCTGCAGGACTTGGTGGATCACATCAACGACTTCCACGTGAAGCCCGACAAGGACTCCGGGTACTGCTGCCAGTGGGAGGGCTGCGCTCGCAACGGGAGAGGCTTCAACGCCAGGTGTGTTCGCGCTGTTTGGACCGAGCCAAGTCACTCTGAACATGCAGACTGACCCGTCTTAATACGAACATGTGGTAATCTGTCCCGCTGTGCACATGAATCTTAAACCTGGTGACTGAACACAAGCAAATTAACAACATGGAGTTAAAATCCACAACTTTCTTTTATATTTTTTTATTTTATTAAGCTTTATTTTGCAGTATTGGTAAAAAAAAAAAAAAGTCCAGTAAAACATTTATAGATCACAACAACAAAAGCAGCTCATGATAATTATCACTTAGTTATTGTTGATTTGTTGTTTGATTAACTGTTTTATGTTTTAATAAAAAAAAAAATGTCATAAACAGGAAGATGTCGACCATCAGCACCCAAAATGATGTCTGGAAATTACTCATATTAATAATAATAATAACACTAATAATACCAGTAAAATAATACAATACAGTATAATATATGATAATATATATAATATTATGTAATAGTGTTATTTACATAACGGATAAATGACATGTACACATTTAAATATCGACACAATGTGAGATAAGTTAACTCATACAAACACACGTGAAGATAAACACAATTACCTCAATAAATTACATTATTTTTTTTTTAAAAAAGGGCTTTTAGATAATTATTGATGGAGAAGATGCAGATTTTTGTTGATGTTCTGTAAACAGCTGAAGCCAGTTTTCCCAGGCAGGTCCACTAGAGTCAGGAGTTGGACCACCAGGTGTTGTTTTCAGGCAAATAGTCAAAAACACACAAAGGATGAGCAAAGCAAAGTAAATACAGCCTCATATTTGAGAGGCTCAAACCAGAATATGTTATAACTGTATACACAATACAGAGAGTTCTGAATAGTAACATTCTCATTCATTGATGTTTTGTCAGTCAACTTCTAATGATTAGTTTCAGCACCACTGACATCTGCTTTGCACCGTATATTAAGTAACATTTAGGTTTATATATTCTGTATCTGCTTTT
The DNA here is from genome assembly GCF_900880675.1 of Sparus aurata. Taxonomy (NCBI): domain Eukaryota; kingdom Metazoa; phylum Chordata; class Actinopteri; order Spariformes; family Sparidae; genus Sparus; species Sparus aurata. Next base: position 8,821,402 of record NC_044187.1, on the reverse strand, counting down.
TCTCGATGTTTGTTTCAAGTATCGTAAATATCGTCGTTATCCTCCAATAATCTGCTCATCTGCTTTTGAAACTTTTGGATCTTCGCTCAAAGCTTGTTGGTGCTGAGCAGTGATTGGCTGCACAGCACGAGCTTATACCCACCAACCCATCAGTCAGGTTTAAAGGTGCAGTGTGTAAAATATGGTAAGAATTTTAATTAAAAGATTAAACGTGTAGGAAGGCTGTATCTTTGAGTCCCAACTCTCAAAACACTGGCGCTCTGGGGATGTAGATCGCGTTGGCTGCCCGCCCACAGCATCAGAATTTGACTGTTGTTGGGAATGAGACTCAAAAATCAACTGTTCTTACAAGTAGTACCTTTAAAACATTCAGTAAATAACATTAAAAACTTCATGCTAAATGCCCTAAATGTAAATATAATGTAAGAAACAGATGTAAAAGTGTGTAGATTGCTTGAAGCTTTTGTCAGGTGAAGGACACTTGCCAAACGCAGAACAGGAAGTACTGTTGTATCAGCAAAGAGGAACATCGGCTGAAAACAAAGATGAACGATACTGCAGAGTGTACAAACAAAAAAGAGATGAAGCCGCACTTTACGCAATCAGCATTCCTGCTGTATCATGTTTGGTGCAGCTCAGATATCAGCCGCCACGTCCTCAGAAAAAAAAGACCTCAAAAGCAAAGTATTGTGTGTTTGCGTGCGTCCTGTAAACACATTTTTCTTTTCCACGTTTCACGTTTCACAGGTATAAAATGCTGATCCACATCCGCACACACACCAATGAGAAGCCGCATCATTGTCCCACCTGTAACAAGAGCTTCTCGCGTCTGGAGAACCTGAAGATACACACCCGCTCGCACACAGGTGAGTTAAAGAGAGCTCAACCGCTACAGCTCGTGACTCTGTTCTCAGGGGCGAGGGGGACATTCGAAAGATTAGCGGTAGGTTTAGAATCGGTAATGGGATTGAGCTAAAATCTGCATTTAAGTTAAAGAAGCAGAGACATCCTGACTTTTAGTCCCTGGAAGATAGATGGTGTGTCTTCACTTCGTCCCCCCCGTGTACAGAAATGTTACAGAAACAGAGACAGGAGAGTCAATCAGACATCACACAACCTTTTTAAGGCATCAAATAACTAATTAAAACCAACACTTCAGCATACATCAGACTAGAGATGCTACGACAATCAGACGAGAAATCTGGGCGGAGAGATACTCAGTCGATCCCGAAGGTCGGCCCAGATTATCTGTCACCGTGAGGGTTTTACAGGTCCAGTCTTAAACCTCCGGAACTGATCCAGACCCATCAGCCGTGATTTGCTATCACGTCAGTTCTTTCACAACAACCACTGAGAGCGGATGACATCTGTGTGTGATACAGCCCGATCTCACAGTTGGTTAGGACACTAAAAGTCCTGCAGTGTGAGCCCAGTTCTACGTGGAGAGGGCAGGATGTGTGGCCTGCACTGCATCCCGCCACCAGGGAGCGATCAACACTTTATACTGTCACTGGATTAAACCATCCATCTCTGGTGATGGGATGCTGTTTCGTACCTGTAGTGGTTCTTGTATCTGTTGCGACTGCAGACTAGTTGCTGCTTCTTTCAGCCTTGCTCGGGATGTCTGTCGTTCCGTCGATCCAGACCGAACTATCTCAACGACTGCTGGATAGATATTCAATACAGGCATTCACGGTGCCCAGATGATGAATCTCACAGACTTTAGTTAATCCACTGAAGTTTACTCTATCACCACGATAAGGTTGAGCTTTTTGTCCTCTCACTGAACTTTCTCAGTAATTGTTGGATGGAGTGTAATGAAAATCTGGACGTTCAGGGTCCCGCCAGAAGATGAATCGTTATGACCGTGACCCTCTGATATTTCAGCCAGTGTCATCATCAGGTCAGAAATGTTTTCTTGGCCAATTCCTTAACTTTGTGACAGCGAAACGACACTTAATGGTCTTTCAAATAGCATTAAATACAATTCATACCAAAATAAAAGATTGCTGCAACCAACTGACATCAACTTAAAATCTTTCAGTATTCTGTCAGAGCCCCGACATGAAGTTATAAACACGAGAGTTGCATTTTTTCTTACAGATTTGATAAGTTATACATATACATATATATATACACCATGAAAACAGACTTATTTATTCTACATTAGTTTGTTTCTGTGTGTGTCTGTCAGCAAATACAGCTGCAGTGACAAATAAATTAGTCGCCAGCTGTTTTGATAATCAATCAATCAATCTGGTCGAGTCAAATTTCTCTGACTCCAGCTTCATAAATGTGAATATATTTGGGTTGTGGACAAAACAAGACACCTGCTGACGCCTCTTTTGGGAAAACACCGATTTTCTGACATTTGTACTTTTTCTATCTCTTCTCTCACTGTCGAATAAAGGCAAACGCCCAAAAATTCCCTCCATAAAAAACTGTTTTAAATCACTTTTATCTGCGTTTCAGTTAGGGCTGTCTCATAAACAGATTGTCACCATGGTTATCGTGGACCAAACACATTCACAGTAACACTATCATCATGATGTCAGTAAACGAAACAGCTCTAAAAAAAAAAAAGCTGATTCTTCTTTAACTTTGTGTTCTGTGTTTTTTGTCTTCTCAGCCAATAAGTGAGACTCAAAATACGAGTGTGAGGAGTTGAAGGCGAGTCTGTAAACACGACTGTGAATAAGTAATAAATGAATAAATGAATAAATGAAAAAGTTCAACCAGATGAACCGATAAAGTAACAAAAATAAAAAATTAGATCCACAACATCTGTGCTGATTACTCATGTGGTACTATCACATGTGTGTGATTACCAGGATATCAACATTTCATTTTTTAATAATCAAGATTATTGTCGGTGCCGTCATAGCGTGACCGCTCTACTTTCAGTCCGTCAGCGGACACACCAGAGTTTCACACTGAAACAGAGAGGCGGTGAGTGGATCGAGGAACAGGTTTTTAAGAACAGGTTTTTGAGACGTGAGCAATATTTACGCCACACAACGCCTGAGCGGGAGTGTGTTTGAAACCTGATCCTTGACGATGCACTTCCTGATGGGTGGCTCTCCGCCCAAACCTTCCCACAGTTCAAATAGCTTATTTAAATACAAATGGTGCCTTTTCCTTTTGCATACGAGATCTCGGTTTGAGATCCTTGTTCTATTACTTGAAATGAAGGAACTGCCAGATAAGATCGTATACAAAGGGAGTGAAACTGCAGGTTGTTGTAAAAACAGAGCTTTGCCTTTCAAGGCAGTATTTTCTTCTGTTTTCCAGTAAAGTGTGAGCTCACACATCGAGCTTTTACACAACTCATCCATAAGAGAACCACTTTGCCTCTGACAGCAGTTGCGTCATGTCGCCTGTGTGTGCTTAGACAAACAAAACACACAAAGCGAGGAACAGCTTTATCTTCCTTTCACTTCATGGGAAATGCAATACCTTTGAGTACTTACAAAGCAGTGATGCAGGATACAATTTCAGGGAAACGATAATTTCCTAATTTCAGAAGTTTACCCGGAATTTGACAAGGTAGACTAGTAGAGGCCGTGTTGTGTTGGGATCACAGCCGCAGACATGCTGACCTAACAATCCACGACTACTTAGCGGTGATCGCTACATGATCACATGTCATGAGTCTCTGCTCAGAATAAACCTTCTTAACTTCTGTTGCAGATCCAGATAAAGGGACAGATCACTTTTATTTCACATCTTTTCTCAGAGAATAATGTATAGATGGCTGGTATCTGAGTACAAAAGTAGACTTGGCGGGCCTTGGCGGAGGTATGCGCTCTACTGACAGCCATTCTGGTTCAAAAGGTAAAATATTGGCCTCCAAAAAGTAGCTGAGTGGAGGCATGAGGCTGAGAGCAGGAAATGGAAAAACTCGTGTAAAATACAAGTACCTCTAACTCGTAGTAATAAGTGTAGAGCTTGTACTTAGTCACATTCCATCGCTGGCCACAATGGCAACAGATATAAATAATAAAATCAGATAGCAGGGCAGCTTTCTCTGGCTTTCTTTGTATTTATTTTCCAGTAATCGAGTATTGTATTCATTCTGCTGTCCCTCTGACTCTTTGTTTCTTTGCTCTTATCTCTCCTCCTCCACCTTCTCCAGGAGAGAAACCCTACATCTGCCCTTATGAAGGCTGCAGCAAACGTTACTCCAACTCCAGCGACCGCTTCAAGCACACGCGCACCCACTACGTCGACAAGCCTTACTACTGCAAGATGGCAGGCTGCCTGAAGCGCTACACGGACCCCAGCTCGCTGCGCAAGCACATCAAGGCGCACGGGCACTTTGTCGCCCAGGAGCAAGGCGCTCCGAGCAGGCTGGGGACGGGTCTGGGCCTCCCCGGGCACCAGAGCACCGCCGACCTGCCGTCTGTAGGCGGAACCCACATCATCATCCCCGGGGCTGCTGCGGCTCTTCTCGGAGGCCTTGGGACCTCTTTGCCGCTCTCCGCTTTTTGCCACGCCAGAGCGCTGGGCCACCACGGGGCGCCACTCTTCTCCGTGGGTGGAGGCGGCAGGATGGGGCCGCTCGGCCTCGCAGACTCTCCTCTGTTGCACTTTGGACTTTCAGCGGCGTCGATGTTAGGCCTGGGAGCTCTGAGAGGTCTGGGACAGATGGCGAGCAAGGAGATGGAGGGCGAGGAGGAGGAGGATGAGGGAGAGGAGGGGGAAGTGCTGAACCTGTCTGCAGGGGTGGGGTCCAGGCGAGGCGACCCTCTGTCCTGGGTGGTTGTTCCGCCGAGGGCCCTCCTCCTCAAACCAGCTGTTGTCAGCTAGAATGTGCACTCGGCATCGAATAGAACTAGGGAGCGTGCGTGTTTTCTCCATGTTTGCATGAATGTATGTCCGTGTGTGTGTGTGCTCACAGTCATACATGCAGGATTATGATGAGTGTGTGTGTGCGTGTGTGTGTACATGTGAGGGATCAACGGTCGCCTGCAGAGCCATGAAACAAACACTTCAGTCATTCCAGAAGCACCTGAAGACCGACTGAAAGACTAAGGCATCTTTGTGTCGACTGAACAAAGCCTAAACTACCCTTTTGGGTGTTGGGTTGCTAAATAGTGTTAAAGGGCCAACTCACACAAATTTCAAAGAAAAACTCAAGAGGTGTCTCGCCATGCAGATCAGTTTTTATCAGATGGCGTTTTGACTCATCCTGAAAGTCGCGCTAAAACGGCTCGTAATGAGGTGCTCGCTTTGGGCTCCAAGTCCTGTCGCAGTGTTATGAGACTTATAAATCAAATTCCGGAGGTGGAGGACATTTTTCAAGGTGGATATCTCAAATCCATGGACACAAACAACAAAGAAACATCCTCATACTTCATATAACAACTGAATAGGTCAATAGCCAGGCGCAGGATGTTCATAGTATTCTCGCACTTTGGTGGTTAGATCTAGACACTAAAACTACTTGGTTAGGTTTAGGGAAACATCGTGATTTGGATTACGAATCGTACCCAACCAACCATCCTCCCTGTTCCCTCTGCAGACTTTTATACGACTTCACCTGACTTACTCCACTGCTGCCTTAATAATGACCACATCCACTAGAGGTCGCCACCTAATGAGAAACATACATACGGCTCGTTTTAAGCTGTTTTTGAACTATGTGGTCGTTTTTCCCGACGAGGACAGGCCGGACTCAAAACCACATCTATCTGCATGGCCTGATGGGATTTGAGTGAGCTGACCCTTTGACATCCCTCGATTCTCCTCCTGTTTATGGTCAAGAAAACGTTTCACGGCAGACAATCACCTGTGTTAGATTTAAACTAAACCAGGTCACGAAAAGAGCAGGTACACTAACCACTTTGTAGTTCTTATGTCCGACAACCCCCATCGACTGCTTCTACAGACCCACTCATGAATGGATACGGGGAGAGGCAGGAATATGGGGAGCAATAACAGATATAATCCGTACACACAACAAAAAAAAAAAACGTAACGTAACATTTAGGAATATGCAGTGTGGTAATTAAGATCCATCTTCAGTGTTTTTCCTGAAGAGTTTGAGCAGGTGAGGGGTTCAATTTTCATTTAGACACCAACTACCAAAAAAAAAGACAGTTGGTGTTATTTTAAAACAACTTAAAACAAGATACTTGTGTGTTTGAGGAAATTCTACACAGTCGTCTGGTCAGAAAATGGATTTTAGGTGATTTGGACTCACAGTCGTACATCAGTTGCCATGTGCACCGTGCAAAAAACCCCTTACCTGCCTCACGGCACGCTTAAAGTTCCCATATTTTATGTTCAGGCTCGTCAATGAATTTTAAGGTGTCTGCTACAAAATGTTCACATGCTGCCCATCGCTGCAGCACCTCTATTCATCCTCTGTTTGAGCAGTAGCAGGCACCACCCAACACGCGTCTACATCGGCTTGTTTCTGAATTCAGGCTGTGTGCATTTCTTTGCAGATCGAGCGTTTTGACGTACTTATAAAACATCTGGACCTGCTCGACAATATGGGATCTTTAATAAGCAGCCCCCTTCAAGGAAAACTGAACCCCAGGAGGTTAAATGCCGCACATCATCATCATCATCATGCTGTAGTAAAGTGATCTCAGTGTTGCTCTCAGCTGATCTCGTTAACACGGAGCGACCTCGAACGTAGTCCGGGACATTAACGACACTACGATGTGTGACAAGAGATTACGATTCACACAGAGCTATCCCCCCCCGGTTCGACCATGTGATTTCTTTCAAGTCGCAAGGAGAAAAAGAAAAGAAACTCTGTTGACGCAACTGAATGTAGGTTTAACGCAACTCCCTCGCTCGCATTTTATCCCAGCCTGTTTGCTCTCCCATTCAATCATTCCCCCGACAATGATCTGGACAGGATCGGCGCTGCCTCTCGACGTGGCATTGGATTGATAAGGACAACGTTCGTCCCGGAACAAGGTCGACAAAGGTGTGTATTAGGCAACAATGAGTACACATTGGCTTCAGGTGAATGTTAGAACACGAAAAGGTACATAAGAAGAAGCCAAACAAACAAAGGTTGCAAGTATTTTGTTAAGGGTGAATGTTTGACAATGGCCACCTGCGGCCAGTATCTGTGTTGATTTATCTCGTATTCTCGTTTGCACATCGATTTATCCTCGTCAGTATTTCAAACGTGTCCAAGTGCCTTGTGTTTTCCGCTGAAATATATCACACAATATATGAGCAAATATCTACACAAATGTAAAGTGTATAAATGTAGCCGACTTTTCATTGCATTTTAAGGAAAACTGAAATTGAATAACTTGACAACAGATGTGATTTGTACATCGGGGCCACCGCAACACTTTCCAAGGTCGTCACCGGTGTCGACGACCATGACAATGACTCCGTGTCAATAAACACAAACAACTGAAAAAAAAAAGCTCAGAATGTCTTTCTCCTGTTGTGTTCCAGAGTCTCATTTATACAATTTCAAAGTAAGTCTGAAGGTCCCTTTTCAGACGGTGTGCTTTTGTTTCATAAAAAAGAAGGTGAGCATGAAAAGCCTTTTGTAATCTCAGGTTCAGATAAAACCCTCACATCTCAAATCAGCCTAAGCCGATTGTCGCCCGCCTCCTGACTTCTCCTCGTGGTGTTTGTGCAGGAGAGGTCATGGTCTTTGAGGAGGATGCGACCGCAGCCAGGATGTAGGAGATCGGAAGGTTTGTCGCCTACGTGTCGACAGGAAAGTGATCGAGGCGGAGCAGAGAGACAGAACTGCGGCTGATATAAAAAAAAAAATCACAAAACCACTCTTTTGGTTATTACGTCTGTTTGCACTGAACTTATTAATTGATGCAAAGTGTATAGAAAATAATCCCTCAAACCTTAAATCAATAAATCCTTTCACAGAGTTTATAAAGCTAATGCGAGGCGCACCACAGGACCGGACATGTGAGAAACCTAAAATCACTTCTGTTAAGTCCAGTCTTCATTTCTACATCGGAGTAAAGTTTCATGATTAACTACTTACATGTGGTCATAATTAAGATCAAAATGAATCGTACTGTAACTTTTTATTTAATCGAAAATGGAAATGTAAAAAGAAATTCTTCTGAAAACATGACTGATTAAAACAAAGATGGTTTCCAGATGGGTTTACGACTCGGTACAGACAAAGTCACCATTGTTTTCCTTCGTTTGATGGCTCGTCACAGGAGATAATTGTGCCACATCTGTCTTGACACTTGATGAGTATAATGAGACGGACTGAACAAATCGTCAGTAAGTGAGGAACACTCCCACAGGAGAAGAACTGAACCACACTGTGCACATATAAAAGGCAGAGCACAGTCTGTTTATGACCGCTGATGTAAAGATTGTTTGACATCCTCTGGATGAAGGAAACACGAGTGTTAACAAGTTACGATGCTGTACAGGAGAAGAATACGAAGTGACAAGTGCGTACCTTTTATTTTCTTCTATCACTTTTTATGAAGCTTCGTGTCTGCTGACTCTCAGGTGTGAATCACCGAGTCTGGATCAGATTTCTTTCGGTTTCAGGTAGTTTTTTAAAAGTGTTTATTAGCTTGATATTTTTTGGGAAATATACTCATCGTGGGGGGTCAAAGGCCACAGATGACGTCGGCTGAAATATCGGTCCTGACTCACTAGATGGCGAGAGGTTTTATTTGTCGCCTGCAATGAAAGGGCAGTTTGTCACACAAACTTTGGAATTGTTCAATGGCTGATCTGTCAGGTTTAATGTTTTGTTATTATGTAATATTCATTTGTGGTAAGATGAAGCAAAAGAGAGCTAATCACTTGAAGGATTTTTTTGCTGACCTTTACTTGGTGGACATAAATGAAGGAGCAAAGGTATGAAATGAGGTAACTCAGCTTAACTAACTACAAAAGTGTGTTTTAAATTCTTAAAGGTCAAAGAATAAGGTACATGTAATATTGGGACGAGTTAAAAAGGCACACTGTTGACTTCTCAGTGTATAAAACGTTTTTTTTCCCTAAATTCCCAAATGAAATGGGGACCGTCTCTTTAAAAAGTCTCCATGTGGTACCTATAAAAACTCCCATCACCAGATTGAACTCAATTAACTGGATGCATATTTGCTCCTTTGTCATTAGCCGACCTTTGTTCTCTTCATGTCAAGTTCAAGCAGATGAAACACTGACATGGGACATCGTGAAGCTCTTCAACGTATGACTATATGATAAGTAAAGTCAAGGCCGACCTGACCTACAATACCAAGAGCTTCTGTATTATCAAAGCTGGAAATGAGACTCATAAGTCTACTTTTTTACAGAGTGGACCTTTAAATAACTATATAATAGGAGGAAAGATCAACACCAGGAGACTGGGATTAATAAACGGATGCAACTATTTCGTGCGCAAAAATAAAGGTGTTAGCACGCGTGGCTAACAGAGAACACTTTTACTCTCCATACTTGAAAGGAGGGGGTAGATAGTGAAGGTTTATCTGAGCTACTGTGCTGAAACAAATGGGGCAGATGAAAGTGATGACGCTGACAGTAAATGTGCACTAAAGCCAAAATCCCAGAGGAGAAACTTGAAACATTACACAATGTACAGCAGGGCATGTGAGCGGAGCACGGAGCACGGAGCGAGCGGGGAGCGGAGTGCGGAGCGCGGAGCGAGCGGGGAGCGGAGCGCGGAGCGTGGAGCGAGCGGGGAGCGGAGCGCGGAGTGAGCGCGGAGCGGAGCACGGAGCACGGAGCGAGCGGGAAGCGGAGCACGGAGCGTGGAGCGAGCGGGGAGCGGAGCGTGCGAAATATAGTCGGAGCGCAGAGCGGGTTTTAATCCAAAGGCCAGAGCGATGGTTTCGTTCCGATACCGCTCTCCACGAGTCTAGGGCAAGCTCAAGTCCACACAGACTCACGTCCACACAGACTCACGTGTACATCAGAGGTCATTCGTTGAGAGATGGAGTTTGTAAAATCTATCTATAGGTCATATAGGTGCAACGTCAGGAATTGCTCCCTCTTTTAAATTTGAGCGAGCGTGGAGCGATTTCACCGGAGCTGAATGTAATTTTAGGTGAGCGGAGAGCGGTCTTTGAGCGGAGCTGTCTGGTATAACTTTGAGCAATGGAGCGAAGGAGCAAAGGAGCGAACACCCACGTAAGCGGGGAGCGGAAATACTCGGCGCTCAGCTCCGCTCACATGCTCTGATGTACAGTAGCTTTAAAGGTTTTCAGTTCTCAGTCATGATCCTGCAACCCGGCGCCTCCCACAGTTTCTGAGTGCGACTCCGCTGGTGTGAATGCAAATCAGACGTAACTTCAAACAAAACCCATCATGTCATGACAATGTTATGTGTTGAAAATCCGTGACCCGACCCTCTCACTGAAGTTACATCAACGTGACTTTCAAACTGTGATTTCAAGGTCATAAAGTGACATAATGTCGCTACAAAGCTCAGTTCTGTAGCCTCCGATGTCCAGAAACTGACAACATGATCGTAGTTCTTGTCGAAACAAAGTGATTTTCTAAATTTCCATTTGTCAGCGAATCAGGTCCGAACCCCTCATCAGTCGTTTGGTCAAACACGACCCCTCGCAGTAAGTGAATAAGTGCACCGGCCGCAGAGATTTCGCAGACGTCACAGTTTGACAGTCTGGATCGGCGGTTGTCAGACTTCTCCGAGTCGAGAACCCCCTCATTACAAGCCTCTGTAATAAGCCGAGGCGGTTCAAGGACACCTGGAGACATTTCCAGACATTTTACCGCCGACAGAACTGGTAATTTTTGTTTAACAGACACCTCTAAAAGTTTTTGTGCATTCAAAGGAGCGCTGCGGATATCTCCAGCCAAAAGCCGCCATATTTCACAGGCAGTCGGAACCATCTCCATCCATACCGTGGCGACCAAAACAGGCACTTTTTTAAAAACCAAACCGTGTCTTCCTGACTCTCACCAAGCGGTTCTGTGCTGCAACTCAGAGGATAATTAGAGAAGTCAACCTAAACAACAGGAGAGTTGCGACATAAAGCAACAGTTTTAACATGACTGTGGTTTTTTTGCAGAAATGCACTTGGCTGACATTGGTTCTGGTGACTGGGTTGAAAATAATTAATCAACATTTTTGCTGGGAGCCCGCTGGAGACTCCTCGAGGACCACACTTTGAGAGCCGCTGGTCTCAACCACAGCCCTCCAAGTCAGGAGACGTCACGCAGCCCCCTTTTCCTTAATAAACAACTCGTCAGCCAAGTGTTTTCATTACACTGATCCTGGAAGACAAACATGAGCATCAATCTGCAGCACAACAATCGGGGCCTGTTGTGTGACTCTCACGCTGCAGAGAGGGCGGCCACGCGCTTTTGAAACAGCGGTTTAGCACTAATCATCCTCCTCAAGGGACACAAGTAAATAACAGTGTGGTGTTTCCAGCCTGAACATCAACAGGAATGTGTCTCCTCCCTTGTGCTCTGTCACTGCGGTGAAGCCCCTTCCTCCTCCTCCTCCTCCTCCTCATCCTCCTCCTCACACACACACACACACACTTGGTGAAAAGCGACCACATGAGGACTCCATGCAGTAAATTTTCAGATTACAGCTAAGTGGTGGTAGAAGGGATGAGCTGCTTTTAATTTGGGGGGAAAACTCCGAACCAGGACCAAGACTGTGTGTGTGTGTGTGTGTGTGTGCGTGTGTGGCATGTAAAACCAGGTGAAAACACTCCCACACAAGACAAACCTGCAAAGTTGACCCAAGATGTGAAAACTTTGAAACACTCCCCCCTCCTCTATCTGTCTCTCTCTCCTCTCTCTCTCCCCCCTTTATCTGTCTCTCTCCTCCCCCTCTCTCTTCTCTCTCTCTCCTCTCCCCCCCCCCCCCTCTCTCTCCTCTCTCTCCCCTCTCCCTCTCTCTCCTCCCCCCTCTCTCCCCCTCTCTCTCTCCTCTCTCTCTCTCTCCTCTCCCTCTCTCTCTCTCTCTCCTCCCCTCTCTCTCCTCTCTCTCTCCCCCCTCTCCCTCTCTCTCTCCGTCCTCCTCCCCTCTCTCTCTCTGTCTCCGTCTGTCTCTCTCTCTCTCTCTCCTCCCTCTCCCTCTCTCTCTCATTAGTGACTCACATCTTATTAGTGAAGTCAGTGTGTGAAAGTTTGTCAGAACCAGCTCGTCCTCACAGCTGAACCCGGTCAGCACCGGTGTTGGGGCGGAACTGGTAAAGAAGCAGGAAGGGAAGGCTTGTCATGGAGGAGAGCGACTCAGGTGGGACTGCGCCGACAGGGTAAGCGCTCAAAAATGTTTTTCTTTCAAAGTCAAACTTGTGGTCTGAGAGCAGCACACCGGACAGATAACTCGCTCTGTAGTTTAACCATCGAGGCGGACTGAGAGGAGATCTGCTCATCAGGTGCGGATCGGTGCGCACAGAGGCGCGCGTCGGAGAACAGAAACTCAATGAATGAACCAAAAACTTAATTTATCTGTCGCTATGAACCCCCCGCGTCTCTGTCTGCCCGGGAGAAGTTGTCCGGCTGTCAGGCTCCGCTTCCCCTCCAGCTCCGGGTCGTTCCAGCCGCTGGCTGAATTCTGTTTTTTGACAAACCTTCTCACACTTCCTCCTTTTTCCTGCCTTAATTTTATTACAGTATAGTCACTCAAAGATACTTATTATTATTAGTAGTAGTAGGACAACAGGATAAGATGAGCCACTTGTTGACAACTGTTGATTTTACTATAATAAGGTGTATTTGTTTAAATAACAGTTATATATAGCCTACACTTTAGGTTGTTGTGTGCCCATGGAAACTAAAAAAAAATTTGTCATATGGCACAACGTGCCCAAAGGTCAGGGTACACTGAGCTCTCCAGCTATTGTTTTTACTTCCTTACACGCAAATCAAACAGTTTTGAGATCAATGTGAACATCCTGTCAGCTGTGTTGGGGAGACTTACACTACTAATAATAAACTTTATTTCTATAGCACTTTTAAAAACACGGTTTACAAAGTGCTCTGACAGACAAAGCAAGGATACAATTTACTATTACAAAGGACGAAATGGTTGAAATAACAGAGGTAATGATACAAAACTGGTAAAGTGGGTGAGATAAAAGAGGTGAAATAGATAAAGTAGGCGAAATAAAGGAAATGTAATAAATAAAATAACAAAAAAAAATAATAAGTAGACCAGAACTCAAAGACAGTTGGAGTAGAAATAAACATACAAGGACCACATCACATAAAGGCAAGTCTATAAAAGTGGGTTTTAAGAAGTGATTTAAAAGAATTTACCAATAGTTGAACTACACAGCTTAACTACAATTTGCTGTAACTTGCTGGTAGTTAAACTACATTCATATTTTGTGCTGTTTCAAGTATTTAAACTACTTTTTGAGTCATTTTTTTTATAGTTTAACTGCTCAATTTACCAACTTTACAATTTTGGCCAATAACATGAAATATTAATACAAATCTTATTTTATTTTTCTTTGAAAAAAGGCATGAAACATGTCATGACATGCTAAGCCATCGCTGCCTCTGATTGGCTCACCCTGGCAGCACTCAAATGCTTCACAGAGTGGGCGGGTCTTTGTGCCAAGGAAGGCAGTGCTCATATGGCACAAGCACGTCATGGACAACCCTCCCGCCGCCCCCGATGTGCCCCCGAACACGCCAGCTCAACCACGGCCATATTTGATTATGCACATGTTGGATATAGATGCATCTACAGACACGACCTACGTGTTCACATGTGAGCTCTACAAGCCGAAAACAACAAACGTTTCTACTTCAAAGAAGTCACCAGATGAGTCCCCACAAAATGCTTTCAAATCTCGACCCAAATCTCTAAGTGTTTGTGGAGTTCAACACTGGTGTCCCAGCCAGTGCAGCATGTGGGCGGCTTTTTAGTGTTGGTAGAGATGTTTTTAGTGCCAAACGGAACCGGCTGTCTGATAAAAACTTTGAGAGACTGCTCATGTGTCGTGTCAACAAGCGATTCTGCCCTGGCATCTAGTTCTAGTGCCTAAGTGTTAGTGCCTCTGAAGCTCCTGTGATGTTGACCAAACATGTCAGCTTTTGTTCTTTAAGAAATGAAACTTGAGTTGAGAGGTTTATTTATGCTGGCATGTGAATTTTTTGTAGGCTATTATATTTTGTTTCACATACACCATATGTTGATTTATTTAACGCCAAGTTAAATGAGTATAATGAGTATAAGTAGTTGCTAAAGCTACTTTTTTTAGCAGTAGTTTTACAAACTACATTTCTCCAGGGGTAGAAATGCAGTTTGTTCAAACTACTGCCAGGCTGAACTACATGTAGGTTTACAAGCTACGTGTGTGTGTGTGGCGTGTGTAACCCCATTTTGACAAATTTGTTTCGCTCGGTGGCTCAAACCCACACTTATAAAACTTTATGACCTTGTTTTGTGGCTTAAACTGACTTAAATTAACATGTAATGAAGTCCAAAACACGTCTATTGTATTTAAGATGCAAGATTAAAAACTTAAGAGACATTGTGAATTTACTCGGCATGACTTTTCCTTTTTTCGCTCTGGTGTGGTTACCACTCACACTCATGTGCCTCAGTCCAACATGGATTGAGTACTGTGAGTATATACGTCCGGTTACTTCATAGTTACCTAGATACAGGGAATGGCTCATTTAACCCACCATGTCGATTTTCACCGTTGTCCCCCACCATGTGTTGGTTTGCTTTCCTTTTGTTTTTCCCTCTGAACTTTGCTCAGTTTGGTCATGGATGTGTTGAGTTGTTGGCACCACTTAAGCACCATGTCAGCCGGTGGTTCAAACATTATCAGCTAAAAGTTAAGACTAAGACATGTAAAAGAGAGACGGGCCATCCAAAGGTGAATCTGGTGAATCATGTGAAAGAAATAGATTAAAAAAACTACCTAAACTGAAGACACAGACACTTCTGAAAGCTGCAGGCGGCTGTGTGTCTCTATGGTCCTCTTGGCTCCTCCGTGACTACACATTGCTAATTATTACTCAATCCCACTGGAACGTGCGTCTTTTCGCCCAATCAAAAGCTAAGACGAAAATGTGTCAATGTGTCCAGCCGATAGGAGAATATCACACAACACAGCACTGTTATTTACAACTTTGGATTGTGTGGGCTCTTATTTTGAAAACACAAAGCCATGTCCCAGATGACTCTTGAGATACAGTTACTGTGTTGGGCTTTTATTTTGGAAAGCAAGGATAATCCCTAGCCTCCTACACTCTATGGTGCTTTTACTTTGAAAGGAAAGGTTCTAAGGACACATCTGGGGCTTTTATCTTGACAAGCCTGGCTCATGTTGACTTTTCTATTATGATAAGGTTTTTATTCTGAAAATAGGAATAGGCAGTGTGTCAGTGTGTTGTTTCAGTTAACACTTCAGTATGATTTGAATGTATGTAAATCATGTCCCGTACGTACAGTCTGTATTCATCTGGATACAGCGTCAGTGGCAGAGCCCTGTTAATTAAAATGGAGGCTGATTAGTGGCACGTGAAGCCCAGAAAAGTTTGACTTCCTGGTTGTTAAGTTACAGGTATAACTTCCTGGGTAGCCCACCCCTAACCTAAAGTTCTTCTTCTATACTTTCAGAATGTTATCGGAACAAACTGATCAAAATCACGATGATAACGTGAGACATGTCACAGCTGCGCCTCTCGTCACGATGTAAACTTAAAGGCGAGTGTGCGACACACCGCGCTGTAATTACACGCTTCGGCCACTATGTCAAATCGACCTCAAAGCTTGGCGCTATTCCCGGGGTCTTGGTATGTACAGTATTTACAGCGTTTATGCATGCGTGTGTGTGACTGAGTGTGTGTCGTTTGCCTCCATTTACTTACAGTGTAGAAATGAGCAATAGTTATAACACAGTTAGACTTTATTGATCCCCGTGGGGATTGAATCATCTGCATTTAACCCCATTCAAACACATAATTACACAGACACACAGAATTTAACTTGAGCAGCCTGAGGGAGAAACCGCGGCATCTGTCGTCTGAGCTTGATTGTAATATCGCTCCCCACCAGCTGTCATTGGTCAACTAGCCCGGGAGGCGGAACCTGCCTACCTTTTGTGTTTGGCCCATTTTATAGCAAACTAAAACCGGCCCTGTCAGAATCGGCCTCTACGCCCATCAGCATGTCATGCTCCCACCTACGAGCACCAAGTCATTTGACTATTGTTTCACCGATGGGTCGGATCAGACTCATCTTAAAACATTTTGATCTCACCGACACAAATGTAACGTCTTGTTGCATCTGAGCGAACGCGGGACTCGTTGCTTGGACCTCGCTATCTTTGGCCTCGGCCTTCATTTTCAGCAGCTTCGAGATTTCTTGACTGATTCTCGCATAGCTGTGACGCGATCGTGCTGGTAAAACCTGTCCATGGACAGACAGACAGACGGACAAAATCCTTAAAACTAAGCTTTGGTGTCGCTGAAGATGTCTCAGGGAACACATTTTTCTTCTTCAAATTTTTCCAAATGCACGAAGCGCCCTTTTTAATGGAGGAAGTTGTTGCACCTCTGTTTTGCCTATGAATGGGTGATGACAAGATGGCCGTGCGGTGTTTAATCAAAGGGTGAGTGTTGATAATGTTTGTGTGAATTGTGCTACTGACAAACGGTCGAGGGGAGAGAGGGATAGCTGCCAGGTGGTCTAAATACTCGGCGAACGGAACCAAGAAATGTGTAGTCAGTCGGTGATGGAGTCGGTGTCACAACGACACACAATGCCGTAGTCGGTTCTTACAGCAAATTGCATTTAGTCTGTCGAAACTACTTGTAATGAAGCAACAATTGAGAAATGTGAGTAAAGCAATAGTGTTTTAAGCTTTTTAGAGACCGTACACGATGATTTAAACTGAGAACTCCTCATGATTCTGACCTAAATTGGCTGAGAGAAATGTTCCATGTCTTCTGAAACCAAAAACAATTGCAGCCCTCGCTCAGCAGACACCACACTGTATTCACCACAACCACCAGCCTTCCTCTGTTTGAAATAAAAACACCATGCATCAGGAGCTTCTCATGAGCTGTTTGGTGGCATTTCAGCTGTTGATTCACACGCCGGGGTACGAAATGATCAGAGCAAAGATTTCTCCCTCATGTCTGAAGCTTTGTTGAACATGTTTTACATCCCTACTTGAGTGATCACACATTGGTTTCTGTGAGACCAGTTCTTGTTGACTGCACTTACTGAGGTGGCAACAACATTTCTCAGGGCCACTTGTTCACATGGCAGACAGGTTAGGTGAGACGCCAGGAACCCAAACTGGCAGAGCAAACCAAAAATTGCAAAGGGGGGGTGGAGCCTTGTTTTGGTAATGCTACTGATTTGTTGATACTGGTGAACATTTCCCTCTTTATATTCAGTGACAAATACCATTCATCGTCCTTTAACATCAATTACAGTTTTTCCTCAATTGTTTACACACAAAAACTGGTACTTGAGACACAATGACCACAACATGTAACTCATGCACCAACCCCCCTGAACCAATTCTGCTAAACTACAAGCACAATTCCTGCTTTACACTCAAATTGCAGTTCTAAAACACACTTTTTTCAAAACACTACACACACTTCTCTGCATTTGGCACAATTTTCATAAAGAAAATCTCTTGTTTTCACAAGATACACTTTTCTAAAGTGAATTGCCCTACTATGCGTGCTGACTCATCACACGGGCAAACACCTGGACACCCTACACAACACGCTCATTCCACCAGAGCAGCTCAGGTGCGTTGTCATTCGGATCAACGTAAGTTTCCACCGGGCTGCTCTGGCTCGTAACTGGTTCACTGCCCACCCACGCTTTATAGTTATTTATTTCCCTCCATATTCTCCATTTCTCAATCCTATTGAGAATTTTTTTTCCGCCTGGAGATGGAAAGTGTATGACCAAAATCCACAAATGCGTCTACCCCTTCTCCACGCTATGGAAGACGCATGTGGATATGTAGCAGTTGGTGCTTTTCATGGCTGGATTCGCCATGCTAGGTGATGTTTCTCTTGCTTCTTGGTCGGGGGAAAACATTGCTTGTGATGTGGATGAGGTGCTGTGGCCAGACCGAAACAGAGGAGAGCATGCTGCACAGTTCTTTTGTTTGTTTGTTTGTTTGTTTTTTTACTGTAACTGTGTACAGTAATTTCTTCTGTTGTTTTCTATGTAGACCGTATATTGTTGTATATGCACTTTGTGTTGGTTTGGATGTACACTGTGTACATTGTTTTTGTGGGAAAAATAAAATATATCTGTTACCGTGTGTTTGTGTGTTGAGTATAAAAACAATATTCTCAAATATTTTACAGCACACTTGTGTATGCACTGACTGTGGTAAGTGTAACTGAACAAAAAAGGCCTAAGTCATTATGGTGGAGGAAGAAGAAGTGTTTTCCATTCATCATAGTGTTTTACATTGAGCACATCAGTGTTCAGCTGGTTCTTAGAAATGTCTATTCATATGAGGGTTTGTGTGTGTCATTTGAAAACAAAATACCATTTTGAGAAGAAATAACATTGTTTTGAATGTAAAGTTTCATTTTGCAGGAGAATTGAGGGGTTTTGCCCATTGTTTTTTGATTTGTGTGTAGAGTTCAGAGAGCATGAGTCATGCTTTCAGAAAATGTGTGTGAACAATCGAGAAAAACTGTAACATCAGCCAAGAAGCCTGCTCTATCTGTGCATGTCGGTGTTTGTAAGTCGATTGATCGCAACTTTGTTTGAGAATATGCACGCAGGAAGCACAGTAGTAGCCAGGATGGTTAACCAAACTCCACTTCTGTTAAGTAAATTCAGTTAATTGAGTTCACTGCAGAAGTTACGCAAAATCCCCAACTGCGATGCCTTACATCACAGTATGAAAATCAATTGACATGCGTTGAATTTGTGAATTTGACGGAATTCGGGTTCCCATTAGCCATCGCTGCAGCTCATTAATCCAGAGCTGGATGCTTTCATGAGGGTTTAGGGGAGCAGCAGTGTGCACTGTCTGTCTGTATGAGTAAATATTAAATCTATATATTGTTTTAAGCTCAATATCAAAGGAACAAAAGCAAAACATAAGATTGGGTTATTGCTGAGCTCTCACAGAAATACTTCTAACAGAGGCTCTGGCTTTGGGACCCTGGACTTGTGCCCACTGGTTCCTATTTAATAATTTGCCTATGTTTGTGTAAAGGGTTTGGGTATTAGATATTTGCTTTGAGTTTGCTTACACGTCATAAGCTATTGTAACTACGAGCTACATCAACTGTCGACTCATCCTGTTGGGTGAGATTGTTTCTTCTAACAGCAGTTGTAATGAAAACTGTCCTGGGTGTGTCCTGTGAATCATCCAATTTTTAATTAAGTCCTTATGATTAAAAAAAAAAACCAAAGAAACATTTGAGACAAAAATCTCCAAACCTCAGCCGATAAAACCAGTAAAAACCTGAATAAAACCCCAAAACTATCGACATAGGCAGTGTTTTTTGAGTTTTTTGCTCGGTTTTTGAGGGTGAATACTGATAATAAAGATAAAGATAAAAATGCTCCTTTATTGATCCCCCTTGGGAGAAATTTGCAGGTAACACAGTAGTACAGAGGGAAATAAGTAGCAGCACAAGACTCAGTCTACAAAAATAGAGACAATAATAAAGAGATATTGGAAAAAATAAGATAACAGTTTGAATAAAAAAAATCCCCAAAAAACCTATTAGAATAAAGAAACACATGCTATATACAGTATCTGTCCTTGTGTGTACATCCTATCAATATATCAGTCAATATTAATTCTTACACAGTTACATAAACACACTTTTTTTGCAATGATTCCTCAAATGTGGTTTTTGCACAACACTTCATCAAAGATGCGTCAAACAGAGGCGGGAAATTTTACACTTATAACAATAAAGTTATTGTCCAAAATGACACAATGGGACTCAAACACATGTTTTTGCATTATAATCTCAATTTTGCTTATCGTGCTTACCTGACAAATGTTATGACTATATATAAATATGGGCTGTCGAGATTTAGATTTGTTTTCATGCAACAATAACTTCCTGTTTACATCCCCCAATATGTTTTCATCCGTTCTAACTTTACTTTCTTGTCCCTGCAGACAAGTCGTCTCCAGCCTGTTGTGTTGTCAGAAGAAGACTTCCTTTCAGTCCTGGTTCAAGGTCCTGCTCCTGCTCGGCCTAGTGTTTGTCGCGTGTTACACTCTGTCCGACAGCTCTCCATCATGGACTCAATTGTATGAGCACTACCAGAGCTTTATGAAAAGGACCAATGAGGTTAATTCACATCCTGGTTATCCTGTCCATCCAAAACACAGAGAAAGCCTAAGGCATATCCTTAATCGCAAAACAGGCCCTACTCTACCGCCTGCAGGGACTCAGTACCACCAAGCCTATGCACCCAACTACCACTTTATTATGGATAACAAAGACGTGTGCAAGATCTGGACCCCTTTCCTGGCCCTGTTGGTTCCAGTGGCACCTCATAACGTGGCGGCTCGAGACGCCATCCGGCAGACATGGGCCAACAGAAGCGTGGTTCAGGGCGAGGTGGTGAGGACTCTGTTCATGCTGGGCCTCCCTGGAGGTGATGATGCTGAGCAGGTGCAGGAGACGCTCAAACAGGAGAATCTGAAGCACCAAGACCTGATCCAGAGCAACTTCATGGACACTTACCTCAATCTGACCATCAAAACCATGGTGATCATGGACTGGCTGGCCACGCGCTGCCCTTCAGCAGCATACGCCATGAAGATTGACTCGGACATGTTCCTGAACATCGACAACCTGGTGATCATGCTGCAGAAGCCGGGCATCCCCACGGAGAAATACCTGACGGGGATGTTAATGTGGGACAGGCCGGTCGTGCGTTCGAAGGACTCCAAGTGGTACGTCCCTGAGGAGATGTACCCAGACCCCACCTACCCCACCTACTGTCTGGGCATGGGATATCTCTTCTCCAACGACCTTCCGGCGCAGTTTGTGGAGATCTCAAAAAAAATCAAACCCTTCAACATTGAGGACGCTTACATTGGGATGTGCATGAAAAAGCTAGGACTTCAACCCACATCACCACCAGATGCCTCCCAGTTCAAGGCCTACAACTGGAAATACGATCGCTGTGAATACTCCAAGATCATCACCTACATTCTTGCGTCTTCAGAACAGTTGGTGGAGTACTGGACAGACTTGAAGAAGCCAGGAGCTCCTTGTAAGGGAAGCGAGTGAAGACAGAAGTTTAATCAGTGTGCACGTAAACGTGCTCAGTGATGACTGCAGATGTTTTGAGAAAGGACTTGAGTGGCACAGAATTGAGGAGGGTAACTTATTTATAGATTTCATCTGTTCGGGTATATAATTCCCATATCCTCATTTAAGAAATGAGAATGGGCACTTTGGTAAGGTTTATTTGTGGGTTTTTAAAACTCCTTGTGGCTGTCTGAACTATTGTGAATATTGCTTTTTTTTATCTCGACATGTGAAGTGGAAATGTTAACGCCTGGAATGAAAAGGTACCCTGGGGGAGCTTTTGACCACTATTGGAGCTGTAGAGAAATGCTTTTGACAAGCAGGTTATTTATTGTTTGCAACTTGGTCGTACATGTACGTTTACAAAGGCAGACATTAATGCCTCGAGCACTGGGATGCATGGACTCGCATTTCTGCCAAAGTAACTGCAGGACGCTTGCGTGATGGTAACAATGAGTCATATTCTGTGCAGGAAGAGCACTTGAATCTAATGACAACAAATCCAGGGTTGAAAAGGAAATAAGCCATATGTGTTACTTTCTGTTTTTAAAGTTAAATGTACATATCAAAAACTGTGCTATTAAAGGGAGCCAAACTATTGACACTGTTTTGAGCAACACAAGTGTTTCTTGTCAAAGTAAGTATTAAATAGCTCTGTATTCCTGCAGTAATCACCAAGAGTGTTTGGTCATTTATTGATGTTTTCTGGTATCCGGGCCTTGAAGTTCATAAAGAGGCGGTCCTGTCCTTGAAAGGGACAGTGTGTTACGATTTAAGTAATTTATTAACTCGGATCAACGTCTTCGTTAATAAGTAAGTCCTCATTGGTGTACAGTTACCTCTGCCAACAGTCTGACCTATCCTCCTGAGCGAAGAATTACCTTGGCTCTAAGGTCAAGCCTTCACGGTTTGGTCATACTTTGGGTTAAAATGACTACATAAGTTACGTAAGGTACATGACATGAGTGACATCCTTTACGTACATGCACGTACTTGCGTTGTGTATTTTAAAAAACAATTTACTCGGGATCACAGATGGGATGTGAACCCTGGTCCTGCCATAGAGTTTTCCATCCATGTCAGGGAGTCAAATAATTCAGATGGAGACAGATTCAGATAGCTGTGATATATCCCCAACTAGGATGCCTTTAAATCACAGTATGAGAATCAACTGACGTGCGTTGGATTTGTGAATCGTTGAGCACTCAGAGAGCCGTTTCCTCCTGTTTGCTGCTGTGTCGGACAGGAAGTTTAAACTTAACCCTCGTATTGTCCTCCCATTTGCTACGCACCTTTTATACTCTCGGGTCAAATTAAATTGACCCGGTCTATTTTGACTGCTAATAATGCATGAGGTATAAAATGACGACCACATTTTTTTGTTTTCCCTTTTTGGTGAACATATATCTTACATATCTAACATATATTTTACACTTATTTTTGTAACTTATGGTATGATAGACCTCATTTACATAAAGTTACACCTAATTTTGGGGTAAAGATAAGCAGAAATTCAGATGGAGACAGATTCAGACAGCTGTGATATATCAGTCAATATTCACATGAACACACATTTTTGCAATGATCACTCAACTACGGTTATCAAAGATACGTACTCCAACTTTGGAATCCGTTCTCTCACCACTACAGCGAGTGACACACTCACACACAACTATCCTTGTTATGACCAGGTTTTTCCAGTACCCCTGCTCAGAAAACCAGAGGCCTGTGCCAGGAAGCAGGTTTTGCTCACGAAAAGAGCTCAACACTTTTAAAAAAAAAAGTCCAGTCGTCTCTCTGGGAAGCGGCCTTATCATTCATTGGAGTTCCCGTGAAAGTCAGCGCTCGAGGTCAGATGAGGTGTTGAGCTGTGCGCCCACACCCGTCTGTGTCGCTTCACTTTCCCCTGTTGCCTGTGTCGAATGCAATATCAAAGCCGTTTCGTTCATACTGATCGTGTATCATTTTACAACAGAGGCAGATTGAAACACTCAAGCGTTGTGCTTGTTTGGAGATATGACACTGCCGGGGTCAGTCGCACGCCATGAAAACACATCTGACACGTTCATTTAATGGAAGGGACAAATATAACTGGTCAGATATAAACTTGTGCCTGAATGAGGAGGAGACAGTGGTACAATATCATGTATCTGTGTTTTTAGGGTGTCTTTTGCATTTTAACTTCTTCTTTTTACTTCAGTTTGCCCTTGTCCACGTTTGCGATCGGTCACATGCTCCTCTAACGCCTCCTCTTTAATGTGAACACAATCGCGGCTGGTTATGGAAAACCTCGGTTGACTTATCGAGTTGATGACCATCTTCGCGTGACCACTTGAAACATATCCTGAGAGTGCTGAACTCGCTCGAAAGGGATATTTGGCACCTTTTCCAGCTTTCTGAGCATTTTCTGCTGGTAGAGAAACGACTGTTGTTACGAATTGAGACACAAATGCAGACCGGCTGTGTACAGGGCTGCAGGGATGTGAATAACAAGCTTTCACATGTTCAACGTACAAAACACCAATACGACAATAACTGGAAAAACTGGAATTTTTTTGCATGCAAACGACCCGGAGGAACCTGTCGTCTCAGCTTGCTTTCATGTTGATAGTGTGTTATCTGTACTGTCTTGTACAAATGGGCTTATCAGTGGAGTATTGACATAAACTGCAATAGAAATCTGAACCTTAGCGTAGCAGCAGTAAAAATCAAATTAAAGGCGGTCCTGATTTCAGCCCACATGCTGACTGACCGGGTCAAATCTACAGCTCAGTATGTTTTGAAAACTAAGGCTTCAAGGCTGCGTGAATAAGAGGAAGTGCTGTATAACTTCCTCTCAGATAAACTCATCTGAAGGAAGAAGAAGCGCTTGGATGTGATTCGTATGAGCCTCTTCCAAAAGGAAATGAAAATACCAACATCTAACAACACGGGAAGCTCGGGAACCTCCACGGAGCTCTGCTCTGTTCTGGTGTCTGTGATAACCCTTAATCACTGGAGTCTCCGATCATCCTTTAAATTTACACCCTCACACTGGAGAAGTTCAGCCTGATAGTTATCGTCTTAGTACCGTTTATTTGTGGTATTGAGTCAGAGTGGGAGGTTGGGTGATTTTTAAGGAATTCAAAGGAAGAACTGCATCTTGCGGTGACTCATTCAGACTCAGAGCACACACAGCACAGAGGTATGAGGAAGTTTACTTTCACCTTCATTTGTCACCGTCAAAATACTGGAACTTGACCCGCATTTACACTCCTAAAAGCCCGGTGGGTTCATTTGAGCTGTTAGAGAACTTTTCGGGAGCATCACTGCTGATCTGATGAGGGCTGAGGACGAAGGCAGCCGTCGTGTCTGAACAGAGATAGTCTGTGACACACTGTTTTATCTACAGCAACATTATGTGCAGATCACAGTGTCGGGAACATGTGATAAAACGTGTTCTGCTTGCTCGACTGATAGTAACGATGATAATAATAATTATAATAGCAGATTGTGACAGTGAAGTGTTATTTCCCTCTAATTGTAGATGTCAACCAAACAAAGACATCTCTTTCTATAACTGTTTAACCTGCATTTATGAAGTGATAATTATGTTATTTTAGTAATTACAAAGCTTCAGTAGTTTTGTTTTTTGTGGATGATAGAATGTAACTTAAGTACATTCACTTAAGTAAAGTATGAGCTGAGCAGAAAAAGGAAAATAAGCAAGGAAGGAAAAGTTTGTTTACTTGTTTATTTGCCTTTTCTGCTACTTTACTCGCAGTTACTTTACTGGTTTTTATACTCACAACATTTACTTGAGAACTTAAGTGGCTAAAGAGCCAAAGCAGTAAATTTTTAGATTATTTTAGTGGCAATTAAATGTTTAAAAGAACAAAACAAACTGAGTCTGATAGCTGGTCAGGTGGCCAATCGGCTGAATTGTACTTTAACATCATAAACTCTGAGACGAGACGGGTTTTTCCAATGTAATATTTTAACAGGTTTCTTATTTACTCTAGTGAGACGTTTGGGTAATTTTTAACACTGATCTTTTCAAAATGGTTAATGTGAGATTCGATTCAGGATGCAGGTCACGTTTCCTTAAAAATAAAACACACTCGTTCTACTTGTTCGCTCTCTGTTGGGTGAATAAAGGGGGAAGTCACAACATCTGAATACAAAAGCACACTTTAGGACTTTAACAAACCTGGTAAGGAACTTTTAAAATGTTTTTTCAGTTGCTGAATATGCAACAAGTTTACGAGCTTGGAAATATGGAATCCGACTTCAAGCGGATGATTTTGTTTTTACAGTTTTGTCATGCCTGTACGGTAGATCTATGACGTGGACAAACTTAGGCGGTAATTCTGGCCAGTCTTCACTGTAATCAAATAAAGGAGAACCAGTCGAGCCTCCGTTGTGTACAGAGTCTTGTTTAATCAGGTCTCCAGCGAGGAGAGGAAACCGCCTTTCATTCACTATTATCACGGGAGTCTGGAACATCCTCAAGGCCTCCATTTTTATCCGAAACCTCTGCACACTCAAAGCCTCCCGACGTCGACAGTGTTAACTCGAAGACTCACAAATTAAGTACGACGTCAGTGCATAAAGCAAACGTTCACTTCACCAGAATCTGCGTGTGTGTCAGATGAGTTTTAGCATTTAAAAAGGACCACTGGCAAGAGTTCCCAGATCTGATTGGCACATATAACACTGTAGGTTTTACTGCTGCTTTGTCATCAGGTGTGTTTCTTCATCAGGCACCTCTGACCTCGGATCCTGTCACCGTGATGTTTGCAGACGGCTGAGTCAGACACGGACACAAAGACACCGTGTTTGTCTTAAGCAACGCGGGTTTCATGTAATATACCGCATTCATTTAGTCAAGAATCTCTGGTCTCATCCGCAAATGTGTCTGGAACTAAGATCTGAATTGCAACACTTCTGGAGCTGATAAGATATCTGCTCGGTTTTTATGAGCAGTCAACACATAATGTGAGGCTAACGGTGTCTGAACGGATCATAAATCTAATCTGAGTCATTTAGGAGTTATGTCTTTATGACTCCAACAAAGTTATCAACTTCATTTGACTTGGATGACTGAGCCAGTGATTGGTCGGCATTGAGCGCAGTGGGACATCTAGTGGCGGACGAGGCCCATTACATCGTCCCAGAGTGAGTTACTGTTCTATTTAATCTGTTGGGGATTATTTGAAATGTTTGGAGAGGAAATGTAGACACAAGTGGAGTGTGTTTACAGTAAATTACTATGAATATGTGATTGTATGTATATTGTTATATTCTTTATAATACAAAGGTAGTCGCTTCACACACAACCACAGAAAAACAACCCCTCAGACCTTTTAGAAGCAGAGATGAACCCTTAACTGTTGAATATTATGTCTGCGTCTAATATAACGTTTTAAGACTAAAACCCTGTAAACAACAACAGTTACTGCACAATCCTTTAACCTCCACGACCACTGAAGTGCTTTTATATCCGTCCCACAATACACCCGATGTGTTTCCTACTGTAAGGCGGTATAGAATATATATATTTACATCTTATTATGATATTTTCAGAAGAACAAAACATATCATAAATACATCCTGGATTGTTTAACTTTTGCAATGTATGAATTGGGTGTGTTTAAAAACTGTCACAGGTCTTTGGGTGGTCTTCACGTGGGGGGTGCTTACAGTTCTGATCTCTGATTGGACATTAGAGAAGTTCAAACTCAGCTTCATCATACAGATGATCAATATGTGGTTCCCTTAGACCCACAGTGTGAAAGGAAAAGACAAACATATATATATAGATGAATATATAAAGTGTAAAGCAAAACAAGGCACAGGGAAGAACTGAAACATGTGTTAACCTCTAGTTTTATTGATTTAGAATTGATTGTTTGACGATCTACGACCGTTAGATCTTATTGCAGGCTGTCCCACATTAGAATAATTCACCTTAAGACAGAAAAGAAAGAAAAATCGACTGTTTTCTTACTGTAAGAGTGCTGGAACGTGAATGTTTGGAATTTTTTTTTTTGCTTGGAAATAAATGATTGAGCCCATGAGAGACATAGACTCTTACTTTTCTGTGTATGGACTTCATATCGTAAGTATCTGTCAGGATGTGGATGTTTCATGTCTCCTGCTGCGCTGCCCAGGAAGTGTCAGGTTACACTGGCACTCAACAGGGAAGTGAGGAGCTCGTGTTGGGCGGTGCTCAGTCTCTCAGCAGGTATAGGTGGGCACTGCAATGGCCGCCAGCTCTCTCCACAGGACCAGTTAACCGGCGATAATACGGCCACGGACCTCCAGGAGCGGGTCTGACTTCAGGAGAGGAGACAACAGCTCGTAAAGAGGTAAGAGAACACGTGAAAGGTAAGGAGCGGCGAGGAGACGGAGGCAGCGTTACGCGCGTCTGTGTGCGCAAAGTTGCCACGTTTCTTACGCAAAGCTGCGCAGATACAAACTTTGTGTTAATCCAGCAGAGAGAACCAGTTCTCCTCACTCACTCGTCTTCAGGCCGACAGCTTTGGGCTACAGATTCCTCCTGGAGTCGGCCGGGGACTCTCGGTTTGACACATACCTGCGCACCGAAACTTTAAAGGTGGAGCTGCTGAAATACTTCCCACTGAGAGGAGCTGAACCACAGCAGCGTTTCTGGTTAAAGGTGCACTATGTAAATTTGGGGAATAAATGTAAACAAGAGGAGAAACTGGGAGGGTGTTGAGCCGTTTGTTTCCCCACCGGCACTTTTGGCCGCGACGAGTCAAACCGAGCCGCCGCTGGTTTGCTTTTCCGTTAACTGAGTTGAGTCGAGCGGGCGATGGACCCGTTCCAGACGACTCGCAGCTGTGGCCGACCCGTGACGAGCACCCGTCTCTCCCTGAAGTCGATGCTCAACTCACGTCTGTACTGAATTAGCAGAGCCACTTTGTTAGCAGTGATTCTTAGACAGAACTACGGGGATCAAGACCAGAGCGTCATTGATTCAAGACACACCTTTAAGCAGGCAGCCCAGTTGTGGCAGAAGAGCAGATCCCTGCCGCGCCGAGTCAGACCGAGTAGACCCGGGCTGGCAGATGTAATGGAAAAACATGGAAAAGGTGTTTGCAGGAGCTTTGGACTGGTTGGGCCAACCCCACAAAAAGAAGCTAACATTGTGAAGGAAGTGTGGAACGGTGGATACACAATCCCCATGAAATGGATCTGTCTGTGTAGCCTCTCTCTATTTTTCCATGATAAAACTTTTGGCACTTAATTATGCCTCACCTTTGAGACCATCCAGACAAATTATACGTTAAAGGAGAACTTCGGTCGATTTAAACATGCAGCTTCATTGCTCAAGCTACCCTTGACTTGCCAGTACCAAAGACGCGAACAAATTTGGTCCAACCATTACAGAGCTCTGTGAACGGAGACTTAGCATTGAACGCTAACAGCATGGGGTCAGAACTTTGCACTGTGTTTTAAGCGTCTTAACATGCTCCACATGTCACACCAAAAGTTATGCAACATCAGCAGACACCTTACAACACAGCACTGTAGCGTGTATGACTCAAAATGAATAAAAAAGTAGTTAAAACAGTGTGTTTGTGCAAGGAGCTACCTACCTGTTTGTTGACATCTGTGTGTTCCAGTAGCTAGACCAAACTAGCATATCCATCGAGTGTGCACTTAACAGGCTTAACAGGCTATTGTAAGGCTCATGGCTCATGACAGGCTGTAACATGGACATGTACATTATGAACAGAAACACGAAAATACTGGAATACGTTTCCGTCCCCGCCAGTGAGGGAGTAAGTGCACGCTCGACGGATTGACTAGCTTGAGCAATGAAGCTACATGTTTAAATCGACCAAAGTTCTCCATTAAGACGTGCGCCTCGGTCACACGCTGGATGCTGTAAATGCCTGACTGTCACCATACCTAAGTTAGAGGCCATGGCTTTTCCTGTAATTTCGACAGGAGAGAACACATGAGATGAAGCTAGAACCGTCTCCCTGTCCCCGAGCCTCTACTTTAATTCTAGGCTCTTTGCCGCAGATACGCGTTTTGCAAGTGACCAGAGTTTTCTTTTCTTTGCGCAGTTTGTTAAGAGACTCACCTCGCCACAAATAGTATGTCTATACAAATGCGCAAAGGAAAGTCGAAAACCAAAGACGGACGTAGCATCAACAAAGTCATGATTGCCACAAATTTCACTCCAAAACAGTGATATTTTCCAAAGTTGTAGCCACACTTGTCTTCTTTCTCTCAATGTGTCTACTTTATCGGTAGGATTTATGTTTTTTGAATTATCTGCCTCTAACCGACGAGAGTACCTCTCAACTGCTCCATTCACTCCATTGTAAATAGGGAAGAGGATATGCGAAACTGTAGCCTTTTTTAACTCGCTCCTATTACCACGTTTCTGAAACTAGGACCACAAAACTCACTGAGAGTGTTCTTTAAGGCCTTTCCTGCTTGATTGTGAGTAAACTTTGCTGATGCCCGGTTTGCTTTATCGTCACGGGGCAAAGCGCACAGCCCACTCTCGCGATTTCCTGGCGGGGAATTGACTAATTTGAGTCATTTCGTGGGGGTTGTGTATCCATTTCGGGGAATTGACTCATCGACTCATTTCACTGTCATTACATTTGGAAGGTCCACAAGAGCCGCACGATTCAATTATTTGATCCCCATTCAAGTTACGGTGCTAAACCAGAAGTTAGCCGGCTCGGTCAGCGCAAATCTGTAGTGTGCGTGTTCTATCGGCCGCACAACATGGACGATCTGTTGCCGAAAGTGCTGGTTGGGGGGAAAAAACACACAGCCCTCTCCCAGTTTCTCTTCTTGTTTACATTTATTTCCCAAACCAGACACACTGCTGTGGTTCAGCTTCTTCCAGTGAGAAGTATTTGTTGAGCTCCAGCAGCAGATGTAGTTTCATCCACAGGAAGTCGAGCCTTTTTGGCTTCAAAACACCACCGAGCAGCTTTCAGGTTTGATTGTGGCTCCGCCTCCAACACTGTGTCCAGGTGTAATGCAGTGGCTGCGTCTCAATTCAGGGTCTGCATCCTTCGAAGGACTCGGCCTTTGCGGTCTTCGAAGGCGAGTCCTTTGGAGAGTCCTTGTTAACCATGTCAGCCGTTGTTAAATGTGACGGTCTAGTCTTTGGAGCACTTCAGACCCACGAAAGTGACAATCTACGCCACGTGATGTCGCCATTTTCTCTCTTTCTTTCTTCTTTTTCGGGTGCACAAAAAATCTTGGGATATGTGAGGCCATGAAGGATCATAGCAGTGCATCCTCCAAAAACAGGGAAAAGAAGGAGCATCTGGAGGAGCCTTCGGATTGGAGCAGCCTTCACGCGGCGTTGTGACATAATTGGCCTTTAAATGCTCCTCTGAAGGATGCAGACCCTGAATTGAGACACAGCAAATATCATTGGGCTGGCCAGTTAGCATGCAGATGTCATTACATCCGAACTGGTATTTCTTCACATTCTGTTGATCATTTTAGCCCATTTTAAAACTCCCCACACTAAAATCTTACATACCGCCTCTTTAATAATGGAAATATTACCTTTCTGTGTTTGCAGTGTACTGTTAATTCAAGCGGCCCAATTCTAACTGCTTTGTGAACAATTATCAAAATGAACAATGTACATGTGATATAAAATCATCAAAGACAGTAAAATACTAAAAAGGGGTGTGACGGTTTATTGCAAAAAGTTTCCACTAGTTCCAAAATCATATGAAAACAAGCAGACGGTTGATTCAGTTCAGTGAGACTTTGTTCATCAGACCGGTCTGACAGGACGAGCTGCTGCCGGCCTCTCACACACACTCACACACACACACACACACACACACACACACACACACACACTCTGATATTATTACATTTTCAGCCTTTAAGTTCACCTCAGGATGAAATACTGTTCGTTGACTGTATAAAAATAACAGCAAAATGATTCTGTTTTAATTGTTGATTTGCCAGCAGACAATAAAAACAAAGAAGAAGAGCAACAACTTATTAAGTGAGCTTTCATATTTATTATGCAAAATAAGGAAACGAGCGTCAAGCATTGTCACACGTGAGGAGATATTTCAGGTTTTACGTGGGCTGAGCCTGAAGACGCGCGTATTTATTAGTGTTTGCCAAGAAGTCATCTACAATCACAAAGAAGTGTTCATGATGTCTGTTTGTGTTTCAGCCCCCAGTGAGTGATCATTCAGTAGATTAGAGGAACTAGAGGCAGGATGTGGGCACCTCATTTCCTCTTCTCAGCTGTGGCGGAGCACTTGGCGACACTCAGTTTGTGCTCATGTCTCTTATTAAACTTTTACTGGATGTATTGATCTCAGGGGTCACTCCTCGTGTGCCAGGTGGAAGATACGCCGTGAGTATGAAATTAGAAAGTGAAAGTTAAATCGACGACTGTTACAACAGAGCAGAGCGAGCACTTCCTGAAAGTAAGCAGAGCGGTCACTAATTTGTCTGAAACGAGCTGAGAAGTGTTTCCGCGTTCAAGCTTAACATTTCGAGCTCAGAGCTCTCGTACAGCTGATTTGTGTGTAGACAACAGAACATGTGGGCTGATGTGAAAACAGGATGTTGTTGGCACTGATAACTAAACTGAGATACCGCAGCAGCACTCGTACAAAAACATGATATCACTGACGTCACATGAAGCGATATGTTGTCTTTTTTCAGACGTTATGTCGAAGGTGTCGTCGTTCCCCCGTTCTGATATACTTGCATTTACCCACTTTGTCATTAAATCCACGTTACTGATCATAATTTATCAGAAATCTTCCCCACAATCTTCCCTCATCCCTACAGTTTCATCTGAATATCGAGATATGTGTTCGAAAATGTCGTGATATTTGATTTCTAGCCTGGTCCGAGTATTTACAAAGTGCTTTTGAGGAGAATTAAAAACACTGAGATCCATGTTCTGTATCGCAAAATCGCCGACAAATACCTTATCGCCCAACCACACTGATAATCTTCCACTAATATTGAGGAACACCATTTTCTTTTCTGCTTGCAGTCATGATTCTTGTCTCTGCCATCACGTTATAACGCCAGGCTCTTTTCTCTGCAGTGTTCATGGATAACTGGAGGAGACACTTCAAGCGCATCTTCATCTGCATCCTGGGAGCAGTGACATGTTTCCTCTTGTATTTCTACCTTGATGGGAAGTCGGGCGCGTGGGAGGCTCCAGGTCAGAGGACGGTATCAGCACAACCATCATCATCAGGAGCGGGAGGTGGAGGAGCAGAACCACGATGGGAGGACCCCGGGCCGTACCACGTGGCCTATCCACGAAACTACAAATTCATCATGGATGACACGCCGACCTGTAAGGACGCGGCTCCTTTCCTGGTCCTGATTGTACCGGTCGCGCCCAATAATGTGGCGGCTCGGGACGCCATCCGGAAGACGTGGGGTGGTGAGAAAGTGGTTCTGGATCGGCGGGTGGAGACTCTCTTCGTGCTGGGCCTGCCTGGAGGAGCCGACGCAGAGCAGCAGCAGGAGAAGCTCAAACAGGAGAACCTGCAGCACCGCGACCTGATCCAGAGCGACTTCCAGGACAGCTACCGCAACCTGACCATCAAGACCATGATGATGCTGGAGTGGGTAAATGCGCGCTGTGCCAACGCGTCCTATGCCATGAAGATCGACTCGGACATCATACTCCACGTCCAGAATTTGGTTAAACTGCTGCTTGATCCCAGCACAGCCAAACAAAACTACATGACCGGTCTGGTGTGGTGGCACAGCCCGGTTTTACGAAACCCATTCAACAAGTTCTACATGCCGAGCGATGTGATTGCCGAGCCGGAGTACCCTCCGTATCCTCTGGGCATGTGTTACATCATGTCCTTGGACCTGCCCGGGAAGATCCTGGGAGTCTCTCCGCAGATTAAGCCTCTGTACATCGAAGACGTCTACCTGGGTTTGTGCCTGAAGCGCCTGGGCCTCTCCCCCACCGACCCTCCCGAGGACACCATGTTCATCGTCGACCCTCAGCATCCTCTGAGCGGCTGCAGCCTCTCAAAGCTGATCGCCGCGACGACGACGAGCATCGAGCAGATGACGAGTTACTGGCAGCGGAGCAAAGAGCCCGAAGCTAAATGCTGAATTTATGGTGATGGAGGAAGTTACACTACAGGACTACTAATATTTAAGATAAATTCAAATGGATCACAAACAGTATGTACGCTTTACAGGTGTTACAGATGTGGGGATTTAAACCCCAAACCATCTTTTCTATGAAATACGCCTTTCAGCCAGCCGAGCTTTAAGGCCTTCCTGAGCTGTATCAGCTCTCATAGAGAGTTTCATATCTGATGGAGTATAAATGACAGCAGACTGATTCTCTACATCATCTCATAATAAACATTTGGAAACGCAGAACTTTACCTCTCAGGTGATTCCACTATATCGTTGCAGAGACATCCAGATCGTTTTCTGTGTTTCTCAGATGAGCAGCTGCCAACACGGAACAAAGCACGAGTGTATTCATTCATTTACTGTATTATGTGGGCATGAAAACGGAAAGAAATGGTACCAGCTTCCATGGAGATTTGTTGACAGGTGGCAGACAACACATCAAGGTGTAACTGAGGTTTATAGGAACCAATCTGAACGCACTTCCTAAGCACATTCTTACTTAACGCAAACATGTGGCAGCTTTTTCTTTATAGCTTCTCTTTGATCAGCGATGGCTTTGACTTTAGACAATCCAATGAATTTAACTCTATTTTAATCTTGTCTGCAGGTGATGATTGTTATCTGTGTCTCACTGAGATGTTGTGTGTGTGTGTGTGTGCGTGCGTGTGTGTGCGTGTTTGTGTGTGTGTGTGTGTGTGTGTGTGTGTGTGTGTGTGTGTGTGTGTGTGTGTGTGTATTTTGCTCTCACGTCTCTGTTCAAGGAGATCTTTTTGATTTAAATGAAGCTCAACTACACGTGAATGTGAAAACATTTGTTGGCGGTCTAACTTTGTCCATATTCATCAATTTTATATATTTTTTCGACTGCTATAAAATACACTTTTGGACCATGCAACACACTAAGTTACATCTATATCATATAACATACCAAGTGTCCTGTTACCACTCATGACACTTTATGAGATAATATGCAAACTTCAAAAGTCTCTGATTGTTATATGATGTAACACGACTGTGAAATGTGTTTTTGGCTCGTTAAATCAAATTATTTCGTACATTAGATGACAGACTGGAGTTCAGTTTGACGAACCCGACTCTGTGTGGTCGTAGTTTCCCCTCCGTCCAGCAGAGGGCAGGCT
The DNA here is from genome assembly GCF_900880675.1 of Sparus aurata. Taxonomy (NCBI): domain Eukaryota; kingdom Metazoa; phylum Chordata; class Actinopteri; order Spariformes; family Sparidae; genus Sparus; species Sparus aurata. The sequence continues at coordinate 8,786,882 of NC_044187.1, read as the reverse complement.
AACATCTGGTACGATTAAGTCTTCTGGATTTCTCATGGAAAGCTGCTTTCGATGACACATTAATCTCTATGAAGGAGTTTTAATACTTGTGATCTACTGTCTGTATGAATAATGTGTAAATTCATATTGGTGAAGATATAAAACCCTTACAGTATGTACAGTATTCTGCTCTGTGAATGGGAATTTTGTAAGCTTATCATAATTTTTTTACATTTTTCATCTGAGGATCTTCCTAAAATGATTAGTATTGCTCCGAAAAAATCACTTCTCATAACTGCTTTGTCGTTACAGCAGTCAAGGTAAAGGTTTTCATGTACATTTCACTTTTAATTTCCAATCTTGGTCTGATTTTGGATTACTGAGCTGCCACACAGCGCTGTGGAGATCAAAAAGATACGAAAAATAAAACCATGCAAGTTGCAGCAGCAAAACACAAATGCATTTTAAATGATTAAAGTTGTTTGTTGTCGTTCTTATCTTGTGTCTTATCTGTGCACACTGCATGACATGTCAAAAAGGAAAACAAAGGTTTCTGTTGTAGTTTTAAATTATCAGTGTTTCTTGTGTTTTTCTATTTAAATATTTCAGTCGGGTCTACACAGGCAAGTACTTGACAAGGGTATAATTATATAAAACTGATAAGCTTAAACTTAAAACTTAAAAAAGAAAGGTAGATTAGCAAACACTAGATTTTGTCACTACAGAATAGAAATAAAAAAAGGTTTTAAAACGGGAAAAGAGCGAGCTTTACTGCAGCATCATCGTCTCCTCACCTCTAAGTCGGTGACCTCACCTTGGCTCCTTGTCTCTTCTTCTCTGGCATGAGCAGCTTTCTCTCTCTCTCTCTTTCTCTCTTTCTCTCTTTCTCTCCATGTGTTCTCATTCATCTCCAGCTGTCTATGATCTGTTCTCCCTCTGTCAGATCAGGGAGGATCCCGACCGGTCAAAGGCCCCGCTCTCCTTCTTCCCTGCAGACTGTGGCTCTGTATAAATCACCCGGCTGCTGAAAGCCCCAAACACTGGATCCACACATTATTTACTGTCGCTCCTCCATCTCACATCAGAGCTCCTCCTCGGCGGTTGGCATGGCGGCGTAAATCACCGTGGGCGCTGTCCCACTATGCAAGAAGTGTAATTTCACACTTCCTGTAAATGATGTCATAGAGTAGTGATATTAAACTGATGGGTGCCGGGCGGCCTGACGACCACTGTGTGTTTACACCGGTGAGTGCATGATCATTAATCAGAGACGTGCACTCGGGTCACTGTTTTGATGACTTGTAAACTGGCTTGACAGAGAATAAATGACTCGAGACTCGACTCATTACTTATTTGACTTCAGACATGATGACTTGTATGTTTGTTTGTGTTCACTTGATGTTTTCTACTGAACTTTTTCTCTTGTTGGGTTTTAGTCCAGCTGTCATTATTTCAGTGTTTTATGGAGGCGCAGACTGACCCGAGGTACGATTTCTTTTTAAATGACATTATCTTGAGAAAACAAAGATTACTTTCCTGTGATAAAGGGTTCATTTATCTTTTTATAACAACACAAAACTAACCTAAACACTCCACGCCACTCGTAGCAAGTGTACAATACTGTTGTTACACCTCCCTTACAGTAGCCATAATCTAAATACCCTCATATTAAATTGGCAAACATTTATTATAGGTTCATGAAGTTTGCTTTGAAACTCAGACCAGAGTGTGTCAGGATGTTACGGCTTATTCTAATCAATCTTATTGAGTAGTTTTGTAATAACAAATGATCAGGAAGTGGCCACATGTTCTCCTGACATGACAAAATCAATGAACCCTTTTTCATGAGGAAACTGGCTCTGTGATGTTCAAACAGCAGATTTAAAAACATAAATGCACCTACGGTCAGTTCAAAAGTGATGAGTAATTCATCGATTGAGAAAAAATAAAGAAATTAATGAGCTTTTATACGGTCATTTGTCTTTTGTCTGACTGCATTTATTCATTTAATGTCAATTATTATACCATGAATTGAAAGATAGAAAAATTGGCCAATAATATAATTATAAGAAAGGTGTGAATTTGTTGTGTTCTCTCCTTATAAAGACTGGATACTGCAGGTAACTTGTTTGTGATTGTGGGAACTTGACTTGACTTTACCAAGAAAATATGACTTTGTACCTTGAGTGTCATTTCTTTCAATAATGTCCCTTCGCTAACAGTTAAGCCAGTGTTGCATGATGGGATGAATTAAGCCATTCGTATCAGAGAACGTCTGATCTGTGCGTGCAAAGTGAAGCAGGATCAGATGGTGAGTTATGCAGGTAAAGACAACTATTAGCTGAGGCGCCAACGAACCCATAAATATGTGTTTCACACTCAAAGAGCTCAAATCGGATTCTTGCAGTCAATAGATTCAGTAAAAGATCTGACGTATCTATCACAGGAGATGAATTATAGACTTTTAATTCATTTAATCTGTTAAATATTATAAATGTTTTCTTATTATTAGACCCTACCTTCATGTCATTTTGCAAACATGTCCCCCAGACAAATTAGCTCAGTAAGAATCTCTGTCGCACACTGTGAACTTAAAGGGATATTCCGGTGTTAATTTAATCCATGGTCTAAATCACTGTGAAACTGTGTTAGACTCCCTCTCGAGAGATCAAGTTAGCAGACCGCAAATTTTAAAACGACCGCACGACAACAATACACTGCAGTAAATGGATCCAAATATAAACCGCCACCAAAAAGCCACAAATAATGCTCAGAACAGCACCAAACTTCAGCAACAGTACAAATAGGGTCTCAGCACATAGTCCGGGGCATCTAACCTCCGCTAGCTTAGCTGGATTTCTACTGAAAAGCTGACTAAATTTACCACTCTTCTGCAGCAGCTTCCTGTTGACGGGAAGTCCCGACGAGTCGATTACAGAGTGCAGTAGAGTTCCGCGGCTCATGGATGAAAATGTATGATTATGACTCCATGGAAAAGCAATCAAAGTTCATATGTGTCTTACCTGCCAGTTTATAACAGTTATTATCAAAGCGGACAGGGAAAAGAACGGAATTGAGCATTTCTATCCGCACTCGGTAATCGTCGCGTCGGGACTTCCCCGACCCAGAAGCTGATGGAGGAGAGTTGAAATCTGTTTTTAGCTTCACAATAGAAATCCAGCTAAGCTAGCGGAGGTTAGATGCCCCGGACTATGTGCTGAGAGCCTATTTGTACTGTTGCTGAAGTTTGGTGCTGTTCTGAGCATTATTTGTGGCTTTTTGGTGGCGGTTTATATTTGGATCCATTTACTGCAGTGTATTGTTGTCGTGCGGTCGTTTCTGAGGTTGATAAAACTACGTAAATTAGCGGTCTGCTAGCTTGATCTCTTGAGAGGGAGTCTAACGCAGTTTCACGGTGATTTAGAACATGGATTAAACTTACACCGGAATATCCCTTTAACACACAGCTCTGATTCTCGAGTGTTTTATTGTGTTTTCACAGTCGTCTTGTTAGGTGTCTATGATTGTCCATCACACAACTCTACAAGGCTACAATATTTCCACTGCCGAGGTGCCAAGTGACCGCAGGATTACACTCCTGTTTTTCTTCCTCTTTGCAGACACACACACATTTATGTATATGTATATATATATATATATATATATATATATATAGATTTCCCTCTCTACTTCCTGTCTGTGCCCACCAGACAGTTTGTTTGACTGTGCGTCAGCTGCGTCTGCATTACTGGACCAAATTTATTGTCTCGCTGTTTCAGGTATAAACACAAAACCCTGGCAGAGATTACACAGACGCTCCAATTTGTAGACGCGCAGTTACGACTGCAGAGGAAATTGCTCATCGTCGTCTCCTCTTTTGAAGTTCTCAGACAGGATTGAGGTGATGGATTCCTGTATTATTTAGTGTGTGTGTGTGTGTGTGTGTGTGTGTGTGGAAGGTCAGACGGGGGATATTATTTATGTTCCCTTCCTTATCTTAAAACAAAGGCTTTTCTCAGTGGTCTGGTGCAGGAGGATGGATCGTCTGAATTACAGCTCTGACACAAGTTAATAAGAAGCAGCTCAACATCCAAACACAGACAGATTTCTGAAGACGGACGGAAAACAACAACTGGTTTTATGATAGAAGGTAACTGACGGTGGCACAGTGAGGCAGGAACGTGTTCTTGCGTCGTGAACTAATATAGATTAATGTACACTTAAAGCAGAAGTTCACCCAAAAATAAAAAATTCTGCATCTGAAAATCTGAGGCTTAATATAAAAGAACAACAGAAGAAAAAATAAAATCAGACAATACTTCTTCCACCCTGTCAGAAGGAGGTGCAGGCTAATGCTTTTAGCATAGCAGCTGCAGTGATGGATCTGGCTTTTTAAAAGGGCAGAAATAATGTCTTTACAAAGGAATGTGGGACTTCCGGAGACCTGGATCGTTCCAGACGAGCAGTGGGGTTTTGAAACAAGTCCCATCTACTTGTTGTTGAGGAGAATGCTGCAAAACCTTTTTGCTGTGAAGCTCCAGAAATGTTTGCACGACTACGAAACTTTATCTGACTTTCCATCGGATTGAGGGTGAGGAGATAACGACTGCACTTTCATTTTTGGCTGCACTTATCTTTTAGTTTTGTTCGAAACCTCCTGAACCATCCATCCCCAGCCATCGTTAAACAACCACGACACATATAGAGAAATGATACCATACGACCCCTCCAACCTTCTCCGGTGCTGCCCTGAGACCAGGTGCTGCTGTATGTTACCCCTCCTCCTCCTCCTCCTCCTCCTCCTCCTCCTCCTCCTCCTCTTTTTCTGCCCCCTGCAGACCGGCTGTCCTCTCTGTTACCCTGAGAAAACAGAGAACCCTGCAGGGCCATAAACTTCAGCTGGTCCTGTTTTGGCCACAGACACACACACACACAGACGCACACACAGACACACACACAGACACACACACACACACACACACACACACACACACAGTCTCTATAGACTGCAGGTGTCTCGAGCAGCTCATTTGACTGAAGATGACGATTTCTTTTCATATTCAGTCGTTTCCGTCGACCTTCTCTGATGTGATAATGCAGATGGTGCACACCTGAAGTCAAGACTTTAAATAACACACACAGCTTCAACTAGCTTTGTTCTCTCTCTCCCTCTCTCTCTCTCTCACACACACACACACAGACAGACACACACACACACACTTGAACAAGCCATTAATGTGAAAGTAAGCCAGACTCGGTGGTGATTTAAGGGTAGCAGACAGTGGAAGGGTTAGAGGCCGAGCTCCGGGTCTCATACTATCTCCCTCCATTCACCAGCCCATAAATAATCCCCACAGGCCTCACGGTGACACGAGGGAAGCTGCAGTTTGAGTTTGAGATGAAGGACGGAGGGAGAGAGAGAGAGAGAGAGAGACGGAGAGGAGACGCTGTCATCTGATGAGCTGAGAGAAGGAGAGCAGAGCGATGAGAGACAGAAGACAGGTGTGGACAGAGAGAGAGAGACATGCAGTCGTCCTGCTGGTTACAGTTCTGGGTTAAATACACACATTCAAGTGCACAAATTGTACAAATAGTTAAGCAATATGATGCTTTGTTATCAATAAACAGCATATCTAAAACAATTGGTGGGTAATCAGCAAGTTGATTAGAAAATGAACTGTTTCAATCATCGTTTACGTCGTTTTTATGTCAAAGCTTTTCATGTTTTGCTGCTTTTCCTTTGAATTATTTTCACGTTTTTAACTCGTTCTTTATGATTTTGAGGTTTGGACTGCTGAAAAGTCAAACAATAATAGATGACATCACATATAATAGTACAACCAGCCGAGTCGCCAGGAAACAATACGTTAAGCGTCACACCGCTCTCGAGCCGTGTTTGTGTGAACAAATCCTGGTGCTTTTAACAAGACCTCTGCACATTTCCACACATGTTTGTGGTGACGAAACAGTCATTTTAAGGCAAACCATGGTGTTTTGTGCCTTTAAACCTAACCAGAGCATTAATTAAGCTTTGTGACAAGAGAGACATTGAAAATTGAACCTGAACATGAAGAAATACAAAGTTTTAACGTATCTATAGTTTTGCAGAAACAGTCACAGCATTTGTTGTTTTTACTTTTCATACAATCTTTGGAGTAACAGATGATTTTAACTGTGTCATTAGTGTGTTTAATGAAGTAAAGGGTCTGCAGGATGCTTCCTGCACTGCTGCTTTAATAATCTGACAGATGTTTCTTTATGATTAACTACCCGGCAGTATCGGCAGATTGGCAAACTCTAACAGGAAGCCGTCCAACGATGTGTCTCCCGCAGGTTTGTTGCATCACGGATTCTTCTCGCCCATCTCTCGATCCAACAATAATCTCTCCAGCCGCCTTATCAAATCCTCTCGGTGACGGCTGCTGTTGCTCTTCTTCTTTCTTACATTTGCCGAATTCCTCTCAACCACAAGGACCCCTGTCACTCAGGTTCTCACGATCCCTGTCGGAGAGTCACTCTGTGGGCTGTGAGAACCACCGCCTGGCCCCCCCCCCCCCGGCTGCCGGAGGCCTCAAGCTGCGGCCCCGCTCCCTCGACGCGCCGACGCAGACGCAAACAACAACACGCACAAACATGTCACGAGTCGACGTATGTTGTATACACGGGGAATCAAACAAGCGGACGTAAAGGCGCACATGGCCGCTTTTTCCCGCCGACGTCCTCTCGCCTCTTTTTAAACAAACACAGCTGTCGAGGCCGCTGCGCTGCTGGAGATGCTAAAAACGCATCAGGCCTGAATGTGTGTCGTGTTAATCATAGCAACTGTCACAGAAATGACTTCTGTAATGTACATTTCTGTGGAGTTAATTTAGATGGTGTGGTGATGCTGCAGTAGTACTCACAGTGAAGGTGGTTGTATTAGTTGCGATATAATCTGTAGATACACGGAAGTCCTGAGAGGCGAGGGCGGAAAAAAGTTTGTTTCACTCATCTGTGAAATATGGATGATTTTGTTTTGTGTGTGTTTGTTGTTGTATTACTCATTTTGGCCACAAGAGGCTGAAGTGAACCACCACTATATATTCTGAAGAGGACTAAGAACAATAATGTTTTCTTCCAGGTGAGTTTTTTATTTGTCCAAGAGCTCTAAAACACAAGCTGTCAGAAACTATCCTGACGTAAAAAAAAAAATCGACCAACCAGAGCTTTGACAGAGTAGAAAATGAATAAAACAAAAACAATCACCTGCTAAAACATTTTTCCCTGATTAAAAGAAACAAGAAGCTTTTTTTTTGTCTTTTGCCTCTCAGGGCTTCCGTACTTTACAGCAACAGCGGAGAAGTGACATTAGTCAGGAGGAGGTGAGTGTGTACTCGTGTGTCACAGTTGTTTGCAGTTGTTTTGTCGTAACTGATTGTTTTCATATCCCTTTATTGACTTTACCGACTGTGGGAAGGTTTGCTTTGTGTAAACCTCCCCGCAAAAATTCCTTCGACATTGTTTGTCCGCTGTCAACAATCTCCACCTGCTCTCCACCTCCAGCCCCGACGTGTAGTTAACAGTTTTTAAGAGGGAACCTCCTCGGCTTCGGCACAGCGGCGGCAGCTCGAATACACGCAAAAGGTCTCCGTTGCTACGCTGTTACCCGTCGACACAAGACTGTAAATGTGGCTGCGCTTTTATTTTGAAGTTTGTCTTTACAGCCTCTGCACCAGAGGTTTGTTTCAACAGTCTCCATTGTCTAAACATCAGATGTTTTTGGAGGAGTTAGCGTCGAAGCTACCAGCCGGCTCCTCGTGGTGACCTCAGCGCGACGCTTCACGGCCGACTGTTCTTTAATTTGCCACCCATCTATAATTATAATGTCCTGTGCTATTTGTAATATACAGGTTAGTTATAGTTAATTACATGTTTTTTAAGGATAATTGTTACCACAAACGGGTGTGGCTGAATTTGACCCCACCTGCGAACACACAGGCGATCAAATGTGTGACTTTTATATGAGTGTGGCGACTATTCAGAAGTATTTAATTCCACTTCTTGGATGGAAAGCATCACGATTGCGTGAGCTGGTGCGCAGGATTCACTTCTGACACGTGTGCTCGTTTAATTCAGCTATTAATCTGTGGATCGTCTTTACAGATGGCAGGATTGACCATAAAGTTGATTTTCGCGAGGACTCTTACTGTAATACGCTGAATCAGCCAAGCGACCCTCTCCCTCGACTCTCTTCTCCTGGATTATTTCTGCCCGTGTTTTCGTTCCGCCGCTGCACTTTGCTTACAGTTTTTGTTGCCTTTTTGCGATGGCGTCCATCCTCACCAGACGTCTCACCACAGCTCATTAGCAGCGCTGATGACTCCGAGCAGGAACTGCTGCGAGAAACGTCATTAACATCTGTTTGTGGTCCGCACGGCGAGGCTGAAGGCCATGTGAAAACAAAACAACACCAGCGACGAGGCGAACAACTGCCGGGTCTGGAGCACGGACCCAACACGGGTTCCCATGGTTGTGTCCTCCCCCCCTCCTCTCCTCCCTCCCTCTCACACCCCTCCCCCCTGCTGTTTTTCTTCCTCCCTTCTTCCCACTCAGTGCTCAATCGTTAAATTTCACCTTCTCTCTCCTCGTTCCTCTCACTTTCTCTCCCATCCTCTCTCTCTCTCCCCCTCTAACCTTTCTTGTATCATCTCTCCCCCCTCCTGTCTTCACTCCCTTTGCCTCTTTCCTTTCCTCCTCCCCCCTTTCTTCTCTCAAAGCCTCACTCCTCTCTCTCAGTCAGAGATAAGAGGAGGGATGCTGGAGCAGTCAGACGATGAGTAACAAGCATTTCCTACAATTTTTAGGATCCAGGCTCTTACGTCAGCGAGACGCCCCGCTCAGGAGCCCACGAGCGTGACACAAGAACACCCAGCGGATGCGTGAGGGGAGATCTGCGGCTCAGAGTGACGTCTGTTCTCCCAGCGGAGGCAAGAAGAAAAAAAAGTATGACTTATCCGGTTCAGACCTGGTGACAGGAATTAAGACTCAGGGTTCGTACACATTTTTCAAGGTCAAATTCAAGCACTTTTTAAGCACTTTTAAGGGTCATTTACAAAATTTTCCAGCACCTTATCGCTGGGGTAAAATACATATCTACAGGAATATATAGACTCGTGATTATTTTTTCACTTTTTATCACAATTATGTACATTGTATGATGCTGTAAACATCTAAAATAATGTTTCATGATAGCAAAAACTTTAGAAATTAAAGGAGAACAAAAAGTTTTATCCAAAAAAAGGGAAGCCACTTGGTGTTCTGCAGGTACACTTGCACCGGGACAAAGAGAGACCTGAGAGCACCCTGTAATTTTCTTTTTTGACATAAACTTTTATAAGCTTTTTGCTTACTCATCAAAGTTTATTAATATTGAACGTGTCATCAGTCTAAATTGCATCAAATTCACCTTCTCCTCAGCCATCCTTCTCTATTGCTACCAGGCTGCATGTGTGACGACACACACACACTGATTTTATTTCTCCTTGTAATAAGAAAACCATCCAGTCTGATCCCAATGTTGCCAAGACACAGAGTTATAATGTCAAGCACTTTCAAGCACTTAAACTAAAATCCAAGCACTTTTCAGACCTTGAAAACACAACATTGAAATTCAAGCACTTTCAAGGATTTCAAGCACCCGTACGAACCCTGAAGACTGAGCCACTCTTCTCGCTGCTGGAAAATCTTCAATATTACATTTAGACTCTTTCATAAAGAGTTCAGAGTTTCTTTCAGTATGTTTCACGTCTTCATGGTTATGATTAGGCGCTCAGAGCTCTTTGCCAAACATGGCGGTCTTGCTTTATTTAAGTGTTGAGTGCATTTGTACAATCACGTCTATATGAGTCGTTAGCAGGGGTGGAGGGAACTAATTCAGTCTTCTGATGTTACTGTAATTAAGACACAGTATTTGTACTTTTATCTGTGATTTTACTTAAATTTGCATTCCACCATGTAATCTACTCAGTTGCTTTTGAAACACTATAGTATTGAGTCCAAATAGCTCAGTTTTCCAACAGTAATCATTGTTTTTGAGAGTTTTTATGCATACAGATGTTTAGTGCTCTTTCCACCACTGGTAGTTTAGTATTAGTCCTAATACTTGGTTTCTGTCTGTGTGGAGCGTATTGTGGTTGTTAGTCGCACTTCCCAAGACACTTCTCCTTTTTGCATTTCTTCCTTTCTATTCACTTCTTTTGCAGTTCATCCACCTGCACAGATGAAGTCCAGGTCGCACCTGGTCACTGCAGGGTTACGGTTTGATTCCCCTGCGTCTCTTGTCCACATGTCAAAAGCGTCTATGAGCATGAACCTGGATCATTAAGACCAGCGCCTTGCACCACAGCTTCTCCGCCATCAAAGTGTGAGGAGGTGAAAAAGTGGCAAACTGGAACAACTCTGGATATTAGCGCTCTGAACGCAGCCCGTTTCAATGCTGATAAGTGCAACAAAGGAAATAGAAGAAGTCCAAAACAGTCTTGCATGTGAGCACGATATTAATGTGCATGTGAAAAAAAGTGTAATAAATAAAACAAATCCCACTGTGTGCAGTTTATGGACTCAACTGTGTTTAAAATAGTTTATTCCAGAACTTTAATATCACGATGAAATCTGCCTCTCCTGTACCCTGTGAGTGTGAGTGTGTGTGTGTGTGTGACACAGGTGGCAACTTCATCATCGGCAGAGTAAAGGTCTATTAATAACCCAGAGCCTGAGCAGAGCACCAACACACACACACACACAGGAAAGATGACACAGAGATATGGAGAAAGGCACAAAAAAGCAGCGCGTTAAAGAAGAAAAAGTCAGAGAAGATATCATTTTAATAAGCCCGACGGTCGGGAATGTCCCTCAAGGCGGAGAGAGGCAGACACAAAGGGCAGTCTAAAGACAGAGAAAGGAGAATAGAGAATAAAATTTTTTAAAAAAAGACATGGTTGCTGTTCTCGTCTTCCTTTAGCGTTCCTGGCTCGGGACCAGGCAGCGAGCCGGCCTGCCTCCCCTGGGGAGAGTAACTCCAGGCTTGAATTCCTTTGTGTTATTTCATGTTTTCCTCTCCTGCCACAGCAACGTCTCCCCCTGAAACTCAGTCTGTGTACCAGCCCTCGTTAAAGAAGGAGCCCTACAGTTGTCCGAAACGCTGTTAAAACACTCGCGGGCAGCTATGTGCAGCGGACGAGTGCATGCAAACACATAAACGCCTACGATACGAGCGTGAAGGAGCACACACACACACACACTCAGAGAAGTTAACACTCACTCTGCTGCGTCGCTCTTTGTGTTCCTGTCTTATTTATTTACACTCCTGCAAAGCAACAAGTTTGAGGGAGTTTGAGAGTCTGGGAGGGACTCGAGGAGAAAAAGCTAAGGTCACTTCCGCTGCGTTGGGGAGGTCTGTGAAGGGTCAAGCCTTCCGCAGCCCCGGCTGTGTGAATCACATAAACACTCAGACTCAAACACTCCCACTTGGTAACCCTCCTCTGGCGCTCACGTCGCAGCGGCCACACTCAGACTCGGTTTCACAAATCAGTTCAGACGCGCAAATGTTGTTGCACGCCTTGAATATCCATCAGAAGTTATAATTTGGGGTCCTTTATGGACGTAGGAGTGGCTGGGAAAGAGCCGGACAGACCTCAGTCACCTTCAGAAAGAGTATTTAAACAAAAATAAGATTTTTATCCGGTAAATAACCTCATATTTCAAACGTCGTGGACACAATTCAGAACGCAGGTTTCTTGTCAAATATTTGAAGTATGAAGTCAAACTGGAGATAACCCTGATAACACTGTCGGGGGTTATTTTCTCAGACTCAGTCCAGAGACACAGGAGACGTGAAACAGCTGTTTTCACAGGCCGAGCAGCGACGATTACCAGCAAACTGACATGTTTGTGTAAAATCCGTGAACCCCCACTTTGAGTTTTATTCCTTTAAATGTAATCTCCCGATATCAAAGGTCAAACTGCTTCAAAGTCGTCTCCATGCAGCCACAGGTAGGCGGACGTGATTATAATACTGTACTGTTTTAATTTCACTGTTTTCTGTCTAAATAAGTGACATTAAATCATTTTAAACGTACGAAATATCTCTATAATCCTCGAATGTAAACTCGAAACCTCCAGTCATTCAACCCCCCAGGAAGTCAGAGAGATATTTGCCTGGACCGTCCTCCAAGAATAAAATCAGCTGCATTGATTGTGAAGGCAACGAGTTTATTACGACCCATATTTATGTTAAATGTGAATTTAATTTACGTCACATCGGTAAAACTCGTGAAAAAAAAAAAGCCAAACCGTGATCTTTTGCTCAGTCGAGTACGTCTGTTTCTGGTTCTCTCCCACAATTATAAATGTTGTTTTGGGAGTAAATTAGGTTAATTACTCATCCTGTACGATAGATACGAGGACGTGTTGTGACTTTAGTGTCATTAATGGCAGCTCACGCTCTGGATGGAGACAAAATGGGTGAAGGTCTTCTCTTAAATACACGACATTCAATGCTATCTGATAAAATACAGCCAACAATGTGGTCATTTTCTTGAGTCTCTTGTGAGTTTTGCATCAAAACATGAACATTAGCATCATTTTCTAACAAGATAATGAGGCCCTGCAAAACTGTACTCATGCAGCAGTGTGTTGAGCTAAATGCTAACATGCTAGCCTGTTTACCAGCCTCACTATCTTACAGTTTTGTGAAGCGTGTTGGCATGCTAGCATTTGGTCATAAAAGCCGATAAAGAAATGTTCGACCTGATGGTGGCGCTAGAGGAGAAGTGAGATGATCACCTTCGTCTGTAGGATTCATCCTCTGGGGATCATGAATGTCTGCACTGGGTTGTAATGGCAGTCCAGTCGTAGTGTTATTTAACGATGTTTGTGTGAGCGTTGGACCGCTGACAGTATCCATTAAATAGATGATTAACTACACAGTGAAACCTTTAATCTGCCGTCCTGATTAATCTGAGCTCAGCGGCCGCCCCGTCGTGTTCGGAGCGCCGATCGCTTCCCACGAGAAAACACCACTTTAGTGTTTCCTGGTAAAACCGGCACGTCAAACACGAGTGAGGAGGATCCAGGTTGTTGTGTTTGTTTTCTCGCGGCCCCGTCAAAATCTGTTCCTCATTCTCAACCTCGCGAGTGCGCTCACACAAACACACACAGCAGGCACACACACAAACACACACACACACACACGACACAGAGCGGCTCTTTAATGGGACTGATCCCACAACCCAGCTGGCCTCGATCACCGAGCTGAGGCCGCTGATATCAAACACATACAGCGGAGGAAGAATCAAATATTATAAAACCTGCTTCTCTTCATCGTATATTCCCTGATTTCGTTCCCTGATCTCGCTGTTGTCAACTGGAATGTCGTTAACCCTTTGTGCTGACAGAAGGTTTGACTCTGCGATGAATTCAAAACAAAACATGCAAAGAACGCACGACTTTAAGACAGAACAGAGGGCACAACTTGAATTTGAATTTGGTAAAGAAAATTAGTTGCTCATTATTTCATGTGTGTTGATAAGAATGGCTGAAAGTGTGTGTCATACAGAGGTGGATTTCATCGTTCGATGTCGAGATTCAGTTCCCGTCGGTCAGTTCGGCAGGAAGAATCGTTCACGTCGTGCGTTCAGTCGCGTGAATCATGTAACGCACAGTTCTCAGCTCCTCGTTCTCAAACGATCGTGCTAACGGTCAACACAACACTGTAGTTCAAGGCAAACACACAGCTGCAACTTCATGATTATGTGTACTGTTAGACAACTCAACAGTGGATAATGTGTTTATTCACCTTGACATTAAATTGACACGTGCTGAAGGTAAACCAAGTTGACTGACTGACTGAACGAGAACGATGAGCTACGAACGAAATGAAATGGTTGTTTTTCATGGAAACGGTTGCTGCGCTTTCCTGTTTCTCATTGGCTAAAATTCAAAGACAGTGTCCTGGACTCAGCGTACGATTGGCTGGCTCTCAGTCCTCTTCACCACTCTGATAACTAAACAGTGAACAACGCAGCGACTCGTCTGTGAGAACAAACGAGCGAGCGAGAGAGAAGTGAAACGTGGAATCAGGTCAGTTCGTTCGCGTTAAAGAGTCGTTCCTTCAAACTGACTCTTTAGTGTCATATATTCCTTTATGTATAAGCGACGTGCAGGTTTGTGTACGGACGAAGAAAAATACCTAAAAAATGCTACAATTGAAATAAAAAATCATGAATTTTGTAAATATAAAAAGGTTTCAAATAAAAGAGATGCGATGAGATAGAAGATACACATGTCTGCTCATACATACGTGTGTTTATCACACTAATAACACATGTTAGAAAACACTGATATAAGTCTTTGGAATGGTCCTTTAGGTCATTTGTACACTCAGTTGCCAGCTTACAGACGCACCTCGCCAAAAACTAAAGTCCTGCGATGATTCTTGCTCCCATAAACATCATGAGGTTTTAATTTATCACCTGTTAAAAACATCACAGATCTCTCTAGTTTTCGCTGTTCTTGCCAATATGCCCGTTTCTGAGCACTTTGTCCCACAAGCAACTCCAACACCATCATTAAAGTTCCATTCTGGTGGAAATCAGAAACGTGTTTGGAATTTGCGTTGGACCGAACCGTCGCTGCCTCCATCTGGTATTGTTTTTTGTTTTTTTTTTAAATATGCGATTGTGTAACAGAGTCAGTGGAGAAGTATGTACGCAGTAAATCACATTTTTCCAGACTGCAGCCAGATTCCGACTGTTGCGCCGAATCATCGAGCCAAACGTACTATAAATGGAGGACTTGGTTTTGTTTTTTTTTTATTCTGATTTGATTTCTCGTAAAGCTGCGTTCCATGAATGAAAAGACAAAGAATTCGCTTTGTTCTTCTGGGGTCAGGTCCAGTTTGTGTTCTGTTTAAAGTGCAACTGCACCAATTTTACACCAATTGGGGAGTGTGACTGCATATATGAGGAAAAGTCTTTGTTGCTCCATGTAATCTAATCAATTACCTCCAGTGATGTCACTCAGTGGCTGAGTTGCATTGTGGGTAATACAGACTGCAAGTTTTGCATCAATATCTATACATCATAATGAGTCCAGCAGAGCTACACTGAACTGCAAAACCTGGTGACAACAGGACCCACAATGCAATTTTCCACTGAGCATAATCACAAGAGGCAATTTTATGTTTATATATGCAAACGAGAGAATCTAATTATATATGCACGCATTTGCATAAACAAGCCAACAAGAATCTGAACTGAAACAAACACCCAAATGTGTATTTTGGACATTTCATTTCCACGTCATGGAGGCAACAAAGCCCCAAAATCTCAAATCTGTCCGGTGTATGTTTTCACTTTGCAGACGATCTATTTAAAGCGCCGTCTGCAGAATCGGACACATCACCTTTGGCTCCCCGCGAGCCCGTTCCTGTGAGTTTTTATTGTGTGTGAGTCATGTAGATGGAAACAGGACTTCATGCGGACGCTGCTCGTGCATGTTCTGACTCGTCCGACTGACCGTCACATTTTTAGACGCTCAGATGTCCCCGCAGTGTTTACGTGCCGGCATCTGTGTATGGGATGCATCGGCAGCGCGCTATGTCTGTATTTAAACGCCGTACGCCGCGTCTTGTTTTTCACTCTTTGCGGATATTAATGTAGCTGTTGGTGTGTGTGTGTGTGTGTGAGCGACACCGGTGATGCTGGTAGACACATCTCGCCTGCCCGGGCCTCAGCGGAAACGATGAGAGTTTCAGGTTTCAGCTCAGCCCCGCAGATGAATTTAGTGTCTCCGTCCACAGCTCGTTTACAGCCGAGGTGCCGGGCGGAAGCATTTGGTTAGCGGTGCACCTGCAGTCACTTTCCCAAGACGGTGTATAAATACACGGGCTTAAAATGGAAATGCAAACTTGGTAGAGCGAGCTGTAAATTGAAAAGATATGTCGTGGGTCGGCGGACCTTCGTGACAGAGACGAGAGGAGCCGGTGAAAATGATCTGGGTGCTGCGTTTTATCTCGAGCGTTGTGTTCGACTCGCTAGTTAAAAGTGTTCGACGCGAGCACACGTGAGTAAATTTAGAGCCGACAACGAGTCAGCAGGTTCTGTTTTCACGCTCCCGTCAGCAGGAAGCGCCGACTCTTTATGGGGATTGAAACTGTGACGTTTTAATCAAATCAAATTGTTTAACCCGGATCGCTGTCCTTTTTCTAAGTGTGGTTAATTGGGAACAGCTCTACGGAACAATTTGTTACTCCTGATCAAAAAAGTAATGTGGCTATTTACTAGCAAATAGGGCTCGTAAACAAATATTTAAAGCCGGATTAATTGATGGAATGAATTTGTTTATATTCTGTCATCCAGCTGAATGTTCTGGCCACGGCTGCAGCTTCAGTGGAAACAAAACTGAGTCATTTCCTCGCCGCTTTGTAAACCAGACTGCGCACATGGCACGTTATTTTTCTTGTCGCTGGCTTTCTTTGGTGTCCGTGCCGGTTTAAGGAATGAAGGAAGATGAAGCTCCGTCTTTGTCCGCTCAGGTTTCCCAGTGTAATGGAAGCGCTGGCCTTCAGATCTCAACATCCGTCTCCCTGCAGCCATAAGCCCCTCGTGTTATAAGGTAATTTCCTGTGGTTGATTCGGGGTTTGTATCCTCACGACGAACACACGATTGCACTTTCAGGCATCGTTTATTTCATAATACTTTGAGTTTGAATCGCAGCATTCTCAATATTTGGGGAAACACTCGCCTTCAGCTCCGTGTGGCCTTTTAGTGCCCTCCATCTTTTTTTTGTTTTTCCACGGCCGTCTCGGTTCACAGTCACGTCTTTGATGATCATCGTTTTCAGACGCAGCAGGGAGATATTTTCAACTAAATAAAACTGGCCCGGCACTAAACTACAGGAAGACAAAGTTAGCGACTGTCACGGAGTTTTTACCAGCTCGATGGTCAGATGTTTTTTACCTGCAGGAGCTGGTGGAGACCAAAACCAGAGAGATAAGAAGAGACAAACACTTACAATCACTGTGGGGCCAGAAGCACAACTGTGAAGCAACACTGGGAGCTTATTTCCCCTTAAAACAGCAGCGTCAGAGTCATTATGATGGTGTCTTGTATTACGGTGAATGGTGTCTCTGTCTCAGCCAATCAGGCCCCACTATCGCTTGTTTCTGCGCTCTGTCACGTGAGTTTCTAAATAATGTTGCTGTAAATAAAACCAAATGTATTTCTGTGACTGTTGGATGTGTATATCTGCAACTGTGTGCGTTAAGGGGCGTCTGTAGCTCAGGGCGGTAAAGCGGGTCGTCCAGTGATTGGAAGGTTGCTGGTTCGTATCCCGGCTCCCGCTGGCTGAGCTGAGCTGCATGTCGAAGTGTCCTTGAGCAAGATACTGAACCCCAAATTGCTCCTGATGTGCAGTTGGTAGTTGGCAGCCTCTGCCATCAGTGCGTGAATGTGGCAAGTGTTGCAAAGCACTTTGAGTGGTCAGTCGACTGGAAAAGCGCTATATGAGGGTGACATCTGTCAGAAAGGTTGATCTTTGAGTCTCATCCCAACACGTCAATACTGACATACTGGGTCCAGTATTTGACGAGGTGGGAATGAGAGTCAAAAATCAACTTTTTCTGACAAATAGCACCTTTAAAAGATGATAATATGTCAATGCTGTGTCTATAACAGTTGATAACACTGCCCCCAAGTGGTCAAAAATCAACAAGTGCAGCTTTAAGAAGATCAGCTGCAGAGCTTTAATATGTCCTGCTGCAAAAAAAGTGTCCTTGAACACAACACTGACCACCTGATTCACTTCACATCAAAGCTTCACCATGAGTCATAAAAACACTGTGATACCATTAATGAAATAAGTGGGCTCTCAAGTCAAAAATGTGTTTCTCTTCTTGGTCCTACAGAGCGTTTGAGCTTCACGGTGCAAAATGATGAACGAGTGATGAAGTGAGGCCGTTTTCACAATCATCTGCTCAAAGTGCAAAATGTTCTCTGTGCTCATTAAACAGCTGATTGGATGAGCACAGCCTGCGAGCGTGATTTGTGACATCACAAAAAAGTATTGATCCGGTATTCAGTCTTTCAGTACATAAGCAGACGATGAAGTAGGAGAAATCTTGTGTCCAACATTTAGACTCATGAAATGAAAAATATTTGCATCTTTACATATCTTCTTTTTAATCTTTATTCTAATGAGGGAGAAGAAATAGGTGCCATTTAATGGATTTTAATGTGGTTATTCTGCTTTTTGTTTGCTGCTTTAACCATGTCAGACACACGGGAGATCATTTTTATGGAGGCTTTAAAACATGTGTGGAGATCGATGAAAATTTTTTTTTTATCTGTCTGAAGTAGATTATTATATATAAGCTGTTGTTTTTTTATCATGCACTTCATGTTTTTTCCATCTGAGCAGACGCAGTTTTCGGCACAATCCCTTCACAGTCCTACTGACCACTACACTGTGTTTATGAGCTAAAAGAGACATAATTTAATAGTTACTGAAGCTGATTCTTCATCTTCACCTGACATTTTGTTGAGGCTGTTTCATGCAAATGTTCTCAAAACTTCAGATGTCAACTTTAATATTTACCTTTCCACTTTATTCTTAAAGTGCATGATGAAAAACCTCCCTCCCTCCTCACCTGTGGCGGACTGAACATCACCTCTCCTGCTGCAGACACTTTCTGCAGGTGCAGCCCGCCTCGGGAGCGCGCACGGGTTTGGCGCGCCCCCGGCCTCCTCTGGGCCCCTCCCACTCCCCCGGCCTGTTTAAGTGCTCGCCTCCTTCACTTCAATGAGCGCTATTGTTGAGCAGTCTGTGCGCCCCTGAACGCCGGATCCTTGCCTCTGACAGACGGACGGAGCGGACCGTGTGTGTGACTCACCTCTCGGTCTGAACTTCGTGCCGACTCGAGACTTTTGGAGAGTTTGCGTTGTTGCTGTGCGCAGAGAGACGCGCAGACACAGTGGATACAAAGTGTGTGTAGGAGCTGCTCCAGCGGACTTTGGATAACTTTTCCAAGGTAAGCTTCTCCTGCGTCTATGCTGAAATTGTGATTTTTTTTTTTTTTTTGTTAAACTCTCGGTTCACAGTAACGCGCTGCTCGGCTGAGGCAGAAAAGCCTCCCCGCGTCTGAAGTCCTGCGTTAGAGTAAATCAGTTATTCTGTAAACTCTTGACACCCGGAGAGGCTGTGATGAATCGATCCGAGCCTCAGCTCCTCTCACATGTGAAAGCCTCCCTTGTGGCCGGTGCGTATCGCCGCATTCCTGTCCCGGCGCACGGCTCCGTATCTCGGGTCAGGATCTGCTCGGCCAGACGCGCTCGGCGGGGACGCACGGACAGGAGAGATACTGTCAGGAGTGTTTCCCCCCGCTGATAGACGCGCAAAACAGGATTAGCTCTTATCGTCGTCGCCGCTTCGGACCGCGTTTGAGCGGAATGTTTCGGATTAGAGGTCGTTATCTGGCCCCTCTCCACGGGTTCTTCTCCCACTTCTGGGTTGTTTTCACCTCCGATGGGAGACTTTAATCCGTGTGATTGGCTGCTGATCCCCCCCCGTATGAGGGTTTGATGCGGTGACTTTCAGGTGTTTGCATGTAGTTTGTGCCTCCTTCAGCTGCAGACAGGTGTTTTTATTCATGCACAAGAGGTTAAGTGTGAGTTAAAGAGTAATGACGGTGTTTCCCTGCAACATCTGAGCGCGAACAAGTACACCAATCAATTACCTAAGAGGCTGATTGCCAGAAAATCAGTGCACAACTGTTTTACTAGTCTTTAATCAATTTTCTGTGGTTTTAACTTCTAACATGTGACGAGTTAGATGTTTATTTCTGTGGTTTCAATCTGAGTTTCTTTGATTTTTGGACTTCTGGTCACCTCGGTCCTGGGAAAAGAGCATTTCTGACTGTTTTCTGACATTTTACATTAATCAGTTGAGGGATATAATCGTCAAATTAATCAACGATGAACATAATATTGAGTAGCAGCCCTGCTAGACCTGAAGACCTTTTATTACCACAGAATCTTACTGTTAACTGGCTGCAATTAACGCAGAGAATTTAAAGGAGTAGTCTATAGCTTGATCATCAATTATCTATTAAAGGTTTTAATCAGGAAGAAGACTCCAAATAATCTCTGGATGTGAGAAAATGCTGCTTTTCTGGCTTCAGGCTGTCGTCATGTGGTTTTTTTTTACAGTTCCCGCTTATTTCAAAGATTAATTAAGATTAATCAGAAACAATACTTAAGTGATGAATCATTGCTGAAAAAAAAAAACACGAGGAAATACCAAGCTGCAGCTGCGGCTGTGATATCTTTGACAGTGACGTCTTGCAGTCCTGGTTTCAAAATAAAACCCTTTTTTTTGTTAAAGACAAGAATAAACTGTTCAGTTGCAGCACAGCAAGAAAATAAAATAAACTCTCTGATGATATCTGATGTAGAAAAGAAGATAAAAACACTTCTAAGTGATGTTAAGTCGTGTTTAGACCTTGTGGTTTACAGTTGTAATGATAGATAGATAGAAAGAAAGAAAACCTGCAGATGTCCATCATAGAATAGTGCTCACATGTCGTGGGGAGGGTTTGTAAAGCGTCGCTGAGCTGTTCAGAGAAATCTAATAACTCCAGACAATGACACGCTGCTGTCTTTATCTCCCCCTGCACAACCTGCTGCCTTCACTGTCTGTCGGCTCCCAGAGGAGTCCGAGTACAATCACAGCTCTCCAGATTAATATTGGCCGGCAGGCGGGCAGGAAAACAAACCCCGGCGTGGAGCGTTGAGTATGGGAAAAGCAAAGAAAGGTGGAGTGAAGAGGGATGGAGCGGAGCGCGTACAGGAGAGAGAGCAAACATTCCTGACTCGGTGTCTCGGCGATTTAATTAAGGTTTTGGTGAGATGCTGCAGCGAGCACCTCGAGGTGAAGGCTCGACCCCTCCTCCTCCTCCTCCTCCTCCTCCTCCTCCTCCTCCAGCTTGGACTAATCCTAAAGGGGGTCAGCTAATAAGTGTTCGGGTCGTGCCACCATGACAACTACACAGAGGGCGAAACTCGAAGGAGAGATCCCCCAATCAGGGAGTTAATAACCACCATGAAGGAAGTTAAGAGGTACAAGGTGAAGAGGATGGAGGCCTGGGCTGTGTGTGTGTGTGCGTGTGTGTGTGTGTGTGTGTGTGTGTGTGTGTGTGTGTGTTAGAGAGAGAGAGAGGATGAAATTTCAGTTGTTATCAGCCACATCAACTTAAAGCCCCTCCTCTTAGTGGGGTTTAAGTGTGCCCTGTGGTGCTCTGATGTCACTCACACACACACACACACACACACACACACACACACACACACACACACACACACCCTCCCTCTGGGTCACATCTCGGTCACTGTACCACTGCTCGGGTAGATTTTTATAGGGGAATAAAGTCGCCAACACAAGTGGCTGTTTAGATTCTCCGACACTTTGCAACTGCTTCCTGTCGAACACGCCGCTGGTTTTAACACTCTCGCTCCTCGACGGTGACGTTCTTGTCGTCGCCTTGACCGTCGCTCCCTCCCGGTCCTCCTCCACATCGTCTCCACCGTGTCTGACGTGTGCAGATGTTGACATTTTCACCACCGCGGCCGGGCTCGTTTCCAGCCTCACCCTTTTCTTGCCTCGCTCTTGTTCTGGTTTTCCGTCTCAATCTGTTTTCCATCTTGGGGTTTTTCTGCTGTTCGCCTAATATTTTCTGCAGGATTTGCCTTTTATGTGACACGCCGGTTCTGAATGGAATCCGTGTGATACCCAACCCCCCCCCCCCCCCCCCCCCCCCCGTCACCAGACTCAACATCGTTATTAGACCCCTCGGATTACATACAGTGACATCGTTTCTTTAATGTCTAATGCAAACCTTTTTTTAAAAAACAATACTTCCCTCTGTGTGCGTGGAAACCTTGTGGTTAAAGTTTGGGAAAGTATTTATAGAGTGCAGCAACCAAAACATTTGTTTCACGTTAGGGACAGAGAGCACTTTCGGTTCAAAAAAGGCCAACAAGAACATTTCTGGGTAACAATACTGGGCCCCTGTCCACATTATTGGAGAGAGAGTCAGAACTTAACTTGAAATCGTTGCTTGGACATTAAAAAACAGCATGTTCAGAGAAATCCAGGCCCTCAACATGATGTTATTTACTTTTCTTTTTCTCCTGTACGTGTTTTCCCACAAAAAACAACTCAAGAGTCGCCAAAAACGAGGCTGAGGAACAGCTAATGTTAATATTCCATCAGCTCCGCCAGTTATATTCACCATGAATCGATGAATCGATTGACTGCTGAGTCTTCAACGTGTCCAGAGTGATGTCTTTAAATCGCTTCTTCTGTCCAACCGACAGCCCAAAAACCCAAAAGACTCTTCGTTTACTGACATATACGACAAAGAAAAGCAGCAAATTCTTCCATTTCAAGAAGCTCGAACCAGCAATTCTTGCTTTAAAAAAGCCGGAAAGGATCAATTAATTAATATTTTTTTCAATCAACTAACTGATTGTTCGACTAGTCGTTTCAGCTCCTGATTTTTGTTGACTAGCTGCAGAAGCAGGCTCAGTAACGACGCTGTTCAACGTCACGATGCGTAGAATTGAACGACGTCTCGCTTTGGTGCCACCTGGTGGAACCTTCGAGGACGACACTTCAGCAAGCGAGTTAAAGCCGCAGCATTTTTATTGATATTGTTTCACGTTTTTTACTCACAGAAACTGGAAGCAAATCCACTCCTGTAACTTTAAACAAATCGGACAATCGTTTCGAGGTTAAAGAGCGGCAGACTGATATAAAGAGGAAAAAAAAAACACTGTCTGCTTCATTTAGTTATAAAACACTCTGCACGTGAAGAACAAGCAGAAGAAATCTCGACCCTCCCTCCTCTCGCTGTGCAGATGTGGAGGTCGGGTGGGCCGAGCGGCTTGTCAGCCCATTTGGGAGCGTTTAAGGAAGCGGGGACCACGCAGATGGAGCGGACGTCCAGCGTCGAGCCTCCGACTGCTGATAAATCATCGCCGCTCGGGGCTGATTTCCTCCTCGTGCACAGGCCTACCTGGAACTCTGCAGCCACACTGAAACCATTTACAGTAACAAGCTGCTCTGATAATGTGAGCTGACGACGCCTTGTTTCCCCTCGTTGCTCCGTTTTATCCTCAGGACATTTGGCAAAGACGTTTTTAGTTTTTTTTCCCAAATTATCCAGCACCAGCTAACGTTGTGTGACATCTCTGATTACAACCAGCAGTCCAAAACTCAGACTTTGCACAGAGATCTTGGAACTGGAGCACGTTTTTGCACGTCTTTATCTGATAAACGACTCTAAATGACGGCAGTTATTTCGGAGTGTTTGCTAAATTTGGTTTCTGTTTTCAGCGTCGTAAAAAGACTCGCGTTACGTCTTTACAAGGTTCTTTGACACCAGAGGAATTCTAGACGCAAACCTACAACAGGCCGAGACTTAACATGCTCACCCAGAGGGGAACCTCTGCTTTCCCAGAACCCGAGCCCCCCCTTCCAACCCCCAGGGAGGGTTTAGGGGTTGCTACTCCTTTACTAACCCATGAAGCGTGTCTCTAAGTGCCCTCCCCCCTCATCCTCACCGCGTGTTGTATAAACACAGTGGTTCAGTAGGAAGGTAAAGAGCGTGACACATATAGACTCCTCGTAACATTCCTCCGCGGTACCAGGAGGCACCAGGACACAAAGGTGCCTCCAACGGCAGGTCTGTGGTCAGATTACCCAACGCAGACATACCAAACTGAGATTATGACAGTGATTAACCTTTTAATCACCTCATAGCAGCGGTTTGTCCTTTCATATCCCTATAATGGTTATAAAGAAGTCTTTATTTCTTGTGCAGAATATATATTTAGATGTGCTTTATCTTAAAACACAAGCTGTGAACACCAGATTTGAGTCGGTACCGACTGCAGGGCAGCAATCAGAAGAGAAAACCGGATGTCTGGATGCAAAGATCACATATATCACACATATGCATCACCTGTGTATAATCAGGATGCTGTCACTGTCATGCATAGTCAAAATTCGGTTTAATAAGTTCCAAAAAAACTAATGCATCTGCTTTAGTTGCGCCTCCTTACCGGCGGGTGGTATCTGCAGGCAGCTGGTTTGCTAACGTTAGCTACCTGGCTACAAAGCAGAGACGGGCTGAAGTAGAATCGGAACACTGTTCTGTTGGTGCAATACCACAAGATCATGATAAAACTGGGAGCCCATATCAGCGTGTCAGGTCTTGATTTGAAAGTAAAGTGACGAACACAAGCTAAAGTCAGCTAGCGGTGACTCCTCTGCATTTCTTTTTGACTTGATTTTCAGTGCTGACGTCATACAAATCATGCAAACACAAAGATTTCAACAACTTTTTGACTTTAAATAACAGTTTTGAAGTCACGTTGATGGTAAAGTGTTTTGTAAGAGGGTGAGCGGTGTCTCCATCAGCCCCTACGTTACGTCTGACAAACTGTAACGGCATCAGGATTTGTATTTACGACAGTTTTGTTGCGCTCAGAAATTGTGGGGCGACGCCAAATCGTACAAAATACCAGTTTCTACATAATGTTGCTTTAACTTTATTCAATATAATGCATCTCAAAGTTAAGAGTTTGGTTTGTCCCTTCTGGGCTACCGTAGAAACAACATGGCGGACTCCGTTAGCGAAGAAACAGTGATTGTTAGTTTCAGATTGTTACACCCTGGACCATTAATTGAGAGACTGTCTGTGTGTTTTTTGTGTCACAGATCTCATTTACCATTAAAAAGTCTCGCTAGATAAAACAAATCATTGAGATAATTCATAATCTGGCGATGAATTAACTGAACAAACTTCGTGGACTCGGCGTTAGAGACGTCTCTCCGGCTGTGTGAGAACCACTGAGCAGCGGCGACTGTTTACACAGAGAGCTTTCATATTCCGGCTCGACACCTAATCTGTCTCCAGTCTTTAAGATAACACATCCCCCCTGCCTCCATCCTCCATCCTCCATCCTCCACCCTCCACCCTGCAGCCATAACTCCACCTGAGGGCAAGCAGAGGTGAGTGAGTAGGTGTGTGCGTGGGGTGAGGGGTGGGGTTGTAGATTAGGGGAACCCCACCTTACAGCCCCCTTTTTCTGAGCCCCTCTCTCTTGCTTTTTCCCCCGCCGAGGGCACAGACACACACACACAGACACACACAGACACACACACACACACTCTTTCATCCCCATTCAACGGCCCTCATTCCCCTAAACACACACTCACACAGGCTGGATGTAGTCACTGGCCCGAGGGGGGCTGCAGGGCCTCACAGAGCACTTCAAAGGGTGGAGGGGGTGTGGATCTACGACGTCCTGAACAACTTGGAGGCACAACAGGTGAAGACAGAAGCCGCGTGACAAGGAGAAGCTGGCCGGCCAGTGTTGGTTTTCACGGACGTGTGCGCCGCGTGTCGTTATGCGCCGGGACGTGTGAAAGACCGCCGAGCCGCAGTCGCCTCAGGTGGAAGTTTCGGGGAATGTGTTTTGTCCTGGTGTGTGTGTCGGGCGTTCAGGTGCACGTGTGGTGTCACGTTCCCGTCTAGCCTCCTTTTGTTGTGCGGTAAATCCTGCGTCCGTGCAGCAGCAGGTCTGCGACGGCGTGTTTGTCATCTTAATTTGCATATTATATTTTTGTAGCGAAGTTAATGCAGTTTATTTAAAAGGTTACCGACAAAATAATCTATTAAGATAGAATTAAGTCTTCTAATATGTTTGATTTAAAAAAAAAGGAAAAAAGAAACATTTTATTTCTTTATCACCCGTTCAGGGACGAACAGGAATTATAACATTTATAAAACTCAGTAACTAACATCTCTCCTTGTTCTCTGTAAAGTAACTCTTAAAAGTACCACAGCATAATTAACGTGACGTAGAGATAACTTAGTAGCTTGTGCGATAGCTGCCAATCAGATTTAGCCCCTTTGTCACTTTGTTCTCCGGATTGTTCGTTTGGTCGCTAACGGAACAAGAAGTTCACCGTACTGGTACTGATTCACCTTATTTACTTCATCCACCGGTCGTGCTCAGCTTGAATAAATTGATGATGAGTTTGACATTTAAGTTGTTAGTTTGTCTGAGCCTTCCTGATGAATCTAACATTGTCAGAAACATGCCAGTGCTCGATACTTCCTCCTTCCTGATTCTGCACTCAGCTGTTGGCTGATTGGTTGGTTGAAGCTGTCGTTAGATGTCTCAACTAGACTGAGAGTTTATTTAAAGTCTCGCACCATTTGGATCGATAGCAGTGTGGAGGGCATTACGGTGGGTGAGTTGACTGGAATTAAACACTCCAGTTGGTTTCCCAAGAAAGTCAGGCTGCTGAGAGATTACCAAATTATAGATCACAAGGTGTGATATTTATTGCTAAGCGAGACGAGATAAGTGAAGAACCCCCGCGGCCTGAAAGAGGTTGTGCAACAGTTCATCAGTAGAACCTTCGATGAATCACAGCCTCGGCTGCAGGTGTAGCATCACACTTGTTCTTCAACAACTTGGTTTATCTGATTTATCTGTTCTTGGCACAACAGTCAGAAACCTTGTGCACAGATTACAGGTTACACACAGGTTGCGTTGGAAGGTAACAGCCTGAAGTGTTTTTGCAGCAGCTATTGTTGCCAACTGTTGTTGCAATACTCCCTCATACAGTCTAACGGCCACACGCGTAAGGACGACGACACCCACACGTTCAGGTTATATCACACGTCAACAAACCGCTGGACATCACTGAATGTAACAAACAATACAGGTACATACTGTTCCTCGTCCACTGATTCTTGCAGAGTCAGTTCCTTTCCTCTCTGTCACACACACACACACACACACACACACACACACACACACACACACACACTCACACACTCACTCCTTGGAGGCCTCCTCGCTGCAGCTGGCAGGGGATTAAGAGGTCAGGAGTCAAAGGGGGGGAGGATCAGTCAACCCACGGACCTCGACAAGAAACTGACGAAGCAGAAGAAACACAGGCGAGGAGAGGCGGCCGGAGAGAGAGCGTTTAATCAGTCTAACATACCCAGCAAGGAGCCCGCCCCGCTGAGCGAGTACCACACAAGACAGTATGTTCCGCGGTTCATCGCGATGCCTTGTTGGCCGCGAGCCGGCCGTCTGATGATGCTCGGACCACCACGGGAAGACAAACAGATCAAACCAGCACGTTCGGGCTTGTGCGAGTTTGCAACTGTCGCTAGCTTGTTTATCACAATGAGAGCAAGAGAAGGCCGCGGTTTCAACACCCAGCTCGGTTTTAAATGTCAGGGACCTGGCTGGTTTGAGGCGTTGAAAGCAGAGATGTCTTAAGATCGTCTGCGATAAAGGAGCGCCAGAATAATAAATATTAATGTAGGTAGAGATTCGGTACAGCTAGCTGTCTAGAATCAAGTGATATTGAACACGTCTATAACACAGAAAATACAGCTTTGAGATGTTTCTCGAGCGCGACAACATCTGTGTCAACTGTGGCAACAATGATCCCATTCAAACATGAACGACCCAATAAATCATGAGAGGGGAAAGGGAACAGATCAAAGGGACGGACTAAACCATCCATATAATACAAACTATCCCAATAAAACTACTGTGGACGTGAAAGTGTTTTTGTACATTAGACAGCTTTGTCTGGTGCAAAGCGGCATATTCTCATTATTATGGGGGCGATACTGCATTGTTTACTTTGCTGTAAAACAGGAACTCAAATATTAAAACGTGCAGAGAGCTGAGGACAATTATGCTAAGCAAACAATGTCCACAAACAACTTCAGACGGTCGTGAATGTTCAGCACGAACACATAAAGTTGTTGTTTTGGTCAAGAGGACACACATCATTCCCTCATCGTTTGCACATGGCATGTTTTCAAGCGAAAAAAAAACTGAGCTTCCTCTTGTGAAAAAGACAAACAGCTTATTGTGTGGTCATATTTGGGGTAAAAAGTCCAGAGGACGGAGACACAAATAGACACATCAGGTTTATCCGGTTAAAAAACAGGTCATTTACAATTTATAAACAGCTCTTTCAGCCAGCGCTTCCTCAGATGACACATCGTGTCTGTATTGTTTTTTGCACTTGACTCGGCACTTTGTTTTAACACATCCTCTGCCCGCTGAACCCGGAGAAGCAAACCCTGGCTGTGGGCGAGTCTGTGGTGTTTTTAATTTGGACATCTTGTTCACAGAGGAGAAGTGAAAACCACTTCAAAGAGATGGCAGGACGATCAAAAGTTGTGCTGCGGCAGCTTTTAAAGCACGCTGGCGGGAGAGACGAGTGAATAGTGTCGGGCTGGGTGTGCATGAGCAACTAAAAGTTGTGCAATGTGTAAAGTGTAGATAAGCAGAACGCGATGCTTTGCAGACCGCCAGTGTTTGAAGTCATCCTTTCAAGATTGTCTGTTTCATACCCGATCATGATGCCTGTTACGAAACCTTTTCTCAGTCGTTTGTTGCTCCCTTGAATGTTTTTGTGCCGTAAAACTGAAATTCGACATAGCTGTTGCTGGTTTGGCTAGTTAGCAAGGAGTTAGCAGCAGGCTAGCAGCTTTTTCTAATTATTCCCATGTTACTGAATATGTTGTCAATTAGCATAAAGTTACCACATTCATTCCACAACAAACTTTCTCATACCGCCTTAATGCGACAAGTGGTGCCACATTTGTTCTACGTTCTCTACGTTCTGGCGCTATTTGTTTATTTCTTGCTAACAAGCAGCTAGCTGCACACATGCCATTGTGTAAATGTGAAGCAAAGTAAATGTCTAAAGGAGATGTCTACTGAAGTTAGCATGCTAACCAGCTAGCTCCAGCCCATCATGTCTCACAATACTACTTTGTGCTGGCAAAATAATCCCCTGTAGTTTGTAAATCGCCTCTGTATTTAATCCCCTGTTGTCAAACTGACGTCCATCGGTCTTGGTCGAATGTGTCGAGCCAACGATTGAGAGCAACAGTTGTTGGTGACTTTGGTGATATGCTGCTCGCTGTGTTCTTGGAGCTACCTTCGAATACTGGTCATATCTGACATATTATACCTTTTAAACTTGTCAGTGTCATGAACAATGTAAATAGGCTGATGATGCGTCAGGTGGTGGCCACCAAACATATGATTAATGTTGGGTTTCCAGTAACTTAAACATACTTCACAGAATAAGTGTTTCTGTTGTGTTGGTTTGGACAAATTCTTATTTCAAGTAATTAAATGGGGAACAAATCATTCATCTAAGGCTCCACTCTGATACCTGCTGGACTATTTATTAAAGTTTTAGTGAGAAGACAGTATTTATTTCTTCGTGTCTGTCATCTGTTATCTACCAGTACGTTAGCGATGGCCGCTAGCTAAACCAAGACGCTCCATAAACACAGACAGACCGATACGAGTCCAAGACAAGCAGTCATCAGGTCGGTCAGCTGCAGAAACACTCCTCTGCTCCTCCGAGGAGGCCAAAACACACCAGACTGGTGCTCTCATTGGAACAGATGGGAGGTATTAAACAAACCGAGGTTGCAAAGATTAATGGAGCAATTTCGCAGACTCACGGCAGAAAATGAACTTAATATATCTGTGTTGGGTTTGATTGAGTTGCTGGTCAGTTCAGAGACTTCCGGCTCTCACTAAACTGGCTGCTCATTAAAGTCTTGACTGCTGCCATTATTCAAACAGACAGAAAGGTTCATGTGTGTGTGTGTGTGTGAGGCGTTCAACAAAAGGTGTTTTCAATTCCTGTAGTTTGCCAATTGTTAAAAGTGATAGATTACCAGATGCACCATTAACTTACGTTTGTTTTACATGGATTTCTTCGTATTTTGGTCTCTGCCTCATTAGAGTGAGTCTCAACTTGACCAGGACAGAGAACATAAAGGGTAAACAGCACATCGCAGCTGAGAAAGCACATAACAGCTGACATGGGGGTTTAAACAATGTCCTGACAGCTCGACACACACATTCAGTATTTTCATAATTGGCAGCTTGAAGAAAAGCTTAGCCTATAGAGAAGTTAGCCACAGAAATGCTTAAAACAAAGAACTGGCTAACTATGCTGTTTTCTCTTTTTTTTTTTAGAAAATGTATGGTCTTCCCAAAAACCCCCAAAGAAGGCGACACTATACGCAGAGTTTAAATGAAGTGGAAACCACAAGAAGTCAAGCACTGTCAAATCCTTTTGTGTGTGCTAAAGTGGATTTTAATGCATAATGTAGTCCTGATCTGAGCTGATTGGACATTGTAGATTGAACATTTACTCAGTTTTGTCGACAGCCTTGACCTGAAATGATGTCTAGAAAGAAGAAAAGGTTTGAAATTGGGGATTATCCATCAATCATTACCAACATTCTCAGTTGCGATCTCATTTCTCAGACTCCAAGTAGCCTACGGATTCCCTTTTCTAACCATGAATAAACAATATTGCCTTATAGATATCTTCATTCGTCGTGCAGCACGACGAATGAAGATATCTATAAGGCAATATTGTTTATTTATGGTTAGAAAAAGGAAATCTATGGAGTGTTTACAAAAAAGAAAAGCCACGTGAAGTCATTTGTACAATCCACGTCAATATATTGGTTTGTTCATGTGGCGCCAATCTGCTAACCAGCAAAGTTATAGGAAGTTTGGGAACTTCAGGTAGGATTTAACCTCTTTTTTGCGGACAACCTGCCGTCAAGCTGTCGTTGATCTGTGTGAAAACACGCGTGCAGCAAAAGGAAAGCGAGTTACTGATGTGCATACATCTGCATTTCACGGCCCGCATACCTGTGTGTTTACTCCCGGCTGTTGTGGTCAACGCTAATGTGAGGAAATCGGTTCAGATCTGTCCGATTTTTTTCATTTTTACACTTGTGATTGGCCTGTTTGCCGTTCAGTTCGGCCCCAGCGTGCTGTCGGCTAGTTTAAACTCAAACATCTTCCCATGAAATCGAACACACCAGATATTATCTTCAAAGAAGCACGCTTTCACTTCCCCAACCCGACTCACTTAAGTTCAAAAATACTTCAAACATTCAAACTGAGTCCAACTGTTCCCTCGAGGTTTAACAAACAATTTGACAACATTCTGGTGGCTGTAACAAGTATTTGTGACTTTATCATCCTCTTCAATCTCTCGTCGATTTCTTTGTATTTTAATGGAACTTTGCGACCAAAACTATGTAAAAAAACAGCCAAGTCATCTTGTACGCGGAACAGCAAAGTTCTTCCATAAAGGAAACCATTATTCATGCTATCAGTTCAAAATCAAATGAGGTCACTTGGGGGCTTCTGTTGGAGTCTGTGCATGGGTGTGTGTGTGTGTGTGTATACACACGGCATCCGTCCACACAAACACATCATTTATCCCCCCCGTCCCCTTTCCAAACATCCCTACAAGCCCCGGGCCTTTTTTCAGAGTCGTGTGTCAGCGCCGGGTCTGTGGCGGAGCGTGTCGTCGCCATTGCTTCACATTTCAGGGTGCAGATTCACGGAGCGCAATGAGACTTGTAGGGCATACTTGTAAAAAGAAGCCTTGCTTAAGGATATGACACACGCAAAAAAGTTTTTCACTGTCGTCCAGTAGTGATAAGTACATGTTTTTGTCGTTTTTTTACTTTTATTGTTTTTTTTTGGTCACCATTGACGTCTTCTAGTTGAGGATCTTTTGACTTGACTGATGCCACTATTTCAAGCAGACTGTTGTTCTTCTGCCGCAGCAGCAGGTTTCCGTATAACAAGATTCCCATTGTAGTTCATTACACACACAAAAAACATGGAGGATGGGAGTTGGACATGGAGGAATTCAGGAGCTGCTGGGTCGTCCGGTGAAGCAGCGGACACTTCTGTATCTCTTGTCAGATGGCAGCAGGATGAGCAGACTTTTGCCTCCCTTTGGCCTCTGTGCAGACATCTCGCTTCACTGATATCACTGAGGCTCTGGAGATGGCACCAGTGATGTTCTGGGTCGGTTTTAATCACCTGCTGAGGAGACATCCTGTCCAGAGTCCAGCCAGATTGAGATGTTTCTCATCAGGATGCTTCACTTTGCTTTTCTGCAAAACCTGACATGAACTTTGCACCGAAATTTAGTTTTCTGTTCTCTGCGATGTTGATGCCCAGAAACCTTTAATTATTCACCTGCTCTGCTGATGTAGACAGGAGTGTGTGTTCCTCAGAGCAGCGTCCAGGTTCATATCGACAGGCATCTTCAATCTGCTCCATTCACGCCTTTGTTGGCGCACTTTGTGATTTAGCAGAATGATAAGTTTTATTAGATTTGTTTAACTGTCGATTATGTGATCTCACTGTCTGTGAATGTGCGATCCAAACTGTTTCACAATCGCTCCCAGCTAAAGGCATCTTTCAGCCATCCCGCTGACTTCAACCTTCACTGGAAGTGAGTTCAGCAGCTCACCGCAAAGCCCCTCACCTACAGGCGTCGTTAGGGCAGACGGTGTCCACATCGTCACCTCGCCCCAAAACTGAATTTAAGTGCTTCACATATATAACAATAAAGTATAAAATCAAGAGAGAAAAGAATAAATCTCAAAATCGAGGAGGAAGAAAAAAAAACCTCTAAAAGAAAACAAACAGACGGGGTTGAGACGGAGTGTCAACGTGACCTTTGACCCTGTTCATTAATCACTTATAGGGTCATTGGAGCTGCTTCTTCTGCACAGATCACGATCACATGACCCAGAACTTTGAATAAGTTGTTTTGTGTTGCAGTCGAACATTCTCAAGTTTGTTTGTCATCGCTGATAGTGAAGCAAACGGAGAGAGAGCCTGGTGTTGATTAATGGTCTGTTAAGAAGATACGCACTCTGATGTGTGTGTGTGTGTGTGTGATGTCATCAGCTCATACTTCTTTGTACGTTTGGATAAACATCAGCCGTAGTTTCGGCATCAAAATTTCTCCTTTTTTTTTGCACTTGTTGATGGTTTGTAATCGTGAGTGAGTTTTTCAAACAAAAGTGGAAAACGATGCACGAACTTCACACGATGTCGTGATGAGAAAACTGTTTTTTTTTCCTTTCTTTTCTGGCAGCAGCGTGTTGCTCAAATAGCACAGGATGGACTTTTGTCCAAACTTAAATCGGTTCCATATTTCCCCTGTTCTTGCAGACACAAAGGCCTCTCAGCGGAGTCGCCCTCCCAGGACACATTTTACGCGTCTGTAGCTGCTCCCACACTGTGAAAATAATGGCCGGGATCAGGTCTGGTCTTGTAAACTTGGCGGAGCAGACGGGCCAGGCATGGGCTCAGAACGGGACCACGAAGAGTTAAAAAAAAAAAAGAATCCGATTTTTCCTCTTTCTGTGTAAAATGCAGCCTTTGTTTCTGGGTCATGAACCAGCCGAGGTCACCGGCTTTAACCGAGCCAAACAAACACACACACGCAAGTTCAGTTCGCACTAATTGATTCTCCTTCCAGCAGAGACAAGAATGAGTGTGTGTGTGTGTGTGTGTGTGTGTTTACTTTGAAGGATCTGTCAGGAGTTTAAGTAAATAGATAAGTGACAAAGTAAACACCCATCCCACACACACACACACACACACATAAACACACACACGCACATAAACACACACGACACACAACGACATCAGGGAAACGTTTCCATACACACACATTAACCGTTTGTGCCTCGTAATCTGTGTTCATTTTGTGTTCAAGGGGAACCTATTTGCCAATTATTACCAAATTATAGTGTGTGTGTGTGTGTGTGTGTGTGCGTGTGTGTGTGTGTTGCTGGCAGTTCCTGTAGACGTCTCTCAGCAGTAAATCCGTCCACACTCCCTGACCTAACACTGGGTTAATGAGGTGATCCAGCAGCAGGGGACGGTTGGTAGAGGTCTCTGGGCCTGTTTCAGCTTGTGTGTGTGTGTGTGTGTGTGTGTGTGTGCGTGTGTGCGCATCTGGACAAGGATTTGAAGCGGCCGCAGCAGAGACGGCGTTCACGGTGCGGAGACGTGTTTGCACGGGGCATACGCGTTCTGGAGTCGTGTGATCGGGAATAACGACGCCGACTGTTGCCGATTTTCCCAGCGCGAGTCGGCCGTGCCCGTAAATCTGCAGCACTAATTAGTTAGTTGCTTTGGGTAGCGGCAGAAGTCCCATGATAACAACAAGGCGTGCAGGAACTGCTCCAGCGTGCACGTTGTAGCTCACGGCTGAGGCTGCGGTGGCGTCCTAAATCAGGTCTGAGCTCAGTTTTGGCGCATTTTCATGTCCTGAAGGAAAATGATCAACTATAACAGATACGCTACAGTGTGTGTAGCACACAGTCTTTGTATTGAGGTGAAGTGGACGAGGTTGTGTAATGTTTATGAACAGGCAAAGCTTGTGAGTTATTTTAAGTCTCCATATAATCCAATGCAAGATCCTGAAAACATCCTGCAAATGACCTCTGAGAGCCTGCAGGGCTGTTGCATACGTACTCAATCATAACAGATAGAAGCAATGTGGAGATCACAGTGTCATGAGTATCATGATATAAAGATTGTCGAGATACAAATTTAGCAGATCAAGATCACAATTTACATACCTTTTTGTTGGCATCGAACGTGCTTGAAATGTGTAAGATGCCTTGTTAACTGTGTCACAAGTCCAAGCTGGAAATGTTCAGCTTCAATCCATAATTTTGGAAACCATTTATCAGAATCACAAATACTTCCTTGATCCCCACCAGGTAATTTGGTAAAATCGGCCCCTACGTCTACCTTTTTTACAATACATTTTGACTGTGGAGTTGTTGAAAATGCGAGTCGGAGATAATCCTCCCGCGGCACATCACATCTAGTAGTGATAACGTAAGCGCAGCCTTGTCTTTGTCTTTGTCTGTGCAGAAGTGCAGGGCTTAAACAGAGTAAACAGACATGTGTGTTGCACGCCTTTTCGTCTCATGCATGACGTTGGCTTAGAATCAGGATGTCAACGTAATGAATGAGGCTTAGAAGCTTCAGCTATTCGGTGCAGCCCGAATCCTGTCTGTAGCAAAGTGAAGAGTACCTGCTGTCATTCGGGAGATTTGAATTTGCGTCTTTCGGTGAACGCGCGCTTTAAGCTGCAGTTTGTCTATGAATAAAAGCCACAGACGCAAATCAGTTCCCTGGGATTCATCCGCCAGCTGCAGACAAAAGTCAGGGAGGTTTCAGTTACGACTTTGGCCACGGATCATAATTTTATTAGCTATTACATTGTGCAATCAAATAAGAGAAGCGGAGAGGGGTGTCACTCAGAACCGGAACTAGACTCAGTGTTTGTTGAAGTACAGATAAGCTGTCGTGGTGCAGTATCTGTCGAGACTTGTGTAGAACCCGAGAGGGAGGCGTCTGCAACCCCAACTCGTCCCCCCCTGCAGTCCGGCCCAACCTGTACCCCCGCCAGAGGCCACACTCCGGTAACTGACAGCTGGGCTTAACAAGCGTGAAGGGGCCCCTATTGGGTAATAGTCCCGCAGGTGATCATCAGTCAGTCATCAGGCCTTGCTGGAGGGTGGAGTGATGGATGCAAAGATGGATTGATGGATGGACGGCGGAAGCCAGGAGATAAAGAAATGAGAAGCAGTGACAAGTTAAAGCTGATATGATGGCAGGAGGCATCAAG
Organism: Sparus aurata; assembly: GCF_900880675.1. Taxonomy (NCBI): domain Eukaryota; kingdom Metazoa; phylum Chordata; class Actinopteri; order Spariformes; family Sparidae; genus Sparus; species Sparus aurata. The sequence continues at coordinate 8,751,238 of NC_044187.1, read as the reverse complement.
AAAAAGAAAGTGCAGGGAGGTTTACTGCGTGGAAAAACAAGGCCAGTTAAACCCTCCGTGAACCGTCTGCCCACGCCGAAAAAGCACTGCAACTGCCTCCGTGGCTTCTGCAAGCGTCTCGGCTTCGGGCTAGATGTCGTTTCCAGATGTAAACAGCTCATTAAGAGGAGCGGCAAGCGAAGGCAAGGCAGGAATTAACAGATCAGAGAGGGCCGACACTTCACTGCTCGTAAGGTGAAAAGTTTACTCGATGTAGTGTGAAGACAAGTTTGTTCCATAAAATGAATCTTTTGTACAGCTTATAGGGTGAAACTTGCCAGACTTTTTACTTTGATTTCAAGAAAGTACAATTTCTGTTTGAAATGTACTTATAACGGACGTTAAAGTAAGAGGAGGATACATGACGCGACTTCCTCGGGGGGATAAAACAAATGTGTACTATTGGTAAAAAAGGGAACGCTGAGATAACACTTGGCATGTTGAGAGTTGTCGTCTTTCCACTTTAAGTCTCCCGCTGGCACACCTGTGTGAAGGGTGAGTACGGGTGACATGCTCATTCCCAACTGTTGACAGACAGAACAGGCTCGGAGCCAGCGGAGTGTAAAGACACACACGCACAACCTTTACCTTCGTGACTGTTTGTGTTACTTGCGTTAAGCCTTCATGCTCTCGTGGCGCCTCATCGCTGGCGTTCATTCTCTTCAGCGGACAAACCGGTGTCGCCAAAAGTCATCCTGGGTCGAAGCGTGTGTGTGCGCCCAACTGTGCCACAAGTCAATGCCAAACCAGGCTAGTTAATTCCTCTTCCTGTACGGTTAAGTTTCACAATAAAAGGTAGGCGACTGACTGGTTTTATGTACAGATCTGTGTGCGTACTTATATGACGAAAAAAACTGAAGCGTTTGGATGACAGGATACGTCTTGCGCTCAACAGTTTTCAAAAAAAAAGAAAAAGAAAACCACACGTCTGTTGACAAGGGAGGTTCCAACGCATTAAAAAAGTGTTTTACTAGGTATGAATGCAATTTGTCGGCCACTTAAGATACATGTAATGAGTCTCGGTACAAACAAAGTGTATTTAAACAAAACTGTCTTCCGGTAAAAAGACATTTAAATCACAGTGCTGACAAATTTAACTGCAGGAAATGTGTTGAAAAAGGAGTGAGATCAACCCTCTTAACAAACTCATTCATAAGCATTCAAGTCGTTAAAGGAACAATACAAAAAGAGCTCAGCACACAAGGAGCGGTAACACAGACATGAAGAAATCTGCAGAGTTACTGCGACGAGTTCCGCTGTGCACACCCAGCCCTATATGAATATGATTGAATGCTACTAGTCAGCTGGCCGCCAAGCAGCTGATGATGACCTCAGTGATTATAAAGCATGAATGAAGCAGCTGATTCCAATCAGTGAGTGTTTCCCTCAGCAGCACAGCGACAGAAGAAGCTGCACGTAGCCTCACTGCTGCAACACCGAATAAACCGCCAGGGTAAATGAATAAAACAAAGACTTTCAAGAAAACAAAGCTTTCCGACGATGGACATTGGTTAAGATGTACTCTGCAGGATTTACCACAAAAAAAAGGATTCCCACAGAAATAATCCCTCTCACTCATCATCAAGTTTCTTCGGGGCAGTTAAGGGCATCAAAGATGACTGCCGCGTCCCGTCCTCAGGTACAGACGCTGTGGGTTGGTGGCTCGCCAACCCACAGCGTCTGCAGGGGCCTCCTGCACCTTTTCAAAGGTGCGTTTGCAAACCGCATCAGACCGTAAACACAGCTGAACTAATAACTTTACTAATGGCGCTGTAGTGTTTGTGTTTTCGCAGTGAGCCAGCCGGAGCAATGCCAGAAATTGAACACAGCAATTATCGGTGAGATCAGTTAAAAACCTGCGTCCGAGCGAGCCGACGTGAGTGCTGGGAGAGAGGCCTGCTGCTGCTTCTTCAGAGGTAGAAGAAGAAGTAGAAGCAGGCACGCACTCCTCTAATATCAGGTATTACTGCAGTTTGGAAAGAATTCAGCAGGAAACCAAAATCACCCACAAGCTCCTCGAGCTAAACACAGACACTGTCTCCAACAGGCAGGATCTGGTAATTTGCTGGGCGAGGGATCGACCTCTTCACAGCGTAAAGTTTCGCACACCTACAGGAGATAGTTGAGGTCTGACAAGCAGCAACAGCACACCTTAATGTCACTTTGCATTTTTATCATAGCAGCGGCAGCATAGCTGGCATCTCTGCCATACCTGAGTGAGACACCGCAGCACGCAGGCGTCTCTGGGGCAGCCACACGAGCCAAATCCATCAGTGCAGCTGGCCAAGGCTGCTGTCAAACCATGATGGATTATTACCCCGTAACCAGCTTTGTTTGCTGCAGTCGTGTCAGAAAACAAAGTCACGCAGTCATTGTGTTAAACAACAGTTAATTACTGTCAATCTTCTCAAACAATGGCTGGTAACTGATGAAGTTATCACAGTATTGGACTACATGTGTCAGCATGGTCTTAGCATTCTTGAGGCAGACACTGGACCCTGACCCTGACTTCTGACCTCTGACCTCCACATGGAGGCTAAAGAATCTTTGTACTGTATGTGAAACTACATCTGGCTGAGTCAAAGAGGTTTTCTCTCTTTGGCATGCGCACAGTTATTCCTGTTGAAGCAGCAAAAGAGACGAGACACCAGAGTCACTAGACAAAGTCAAGAAAAAAAGAAATCAGATCACGATCAAAGCCTGAAGAAGCGGTTTCAAATAACAGGAGGAGACTGGATGTTACATAACTTGTTATTAATTTGTTCCAGATGTAACTGCTAACTAGTTCCTTTGCGTGTTTAGTTGTGTGTATGTTTCTAAATGAAGTTGAAGGCACAGAGAAGAAGAGATCGAGCTTCAGCGGAGAGGTTCCTGTCAGGGAGGCAGATTGTGTGTGAAACCGAGCTTTTGTGCCAATAGTTTGTTTGCACACAGCCCGTTGTGTTGTGAACATATTTCTGTTGTCTGTTGTCACAGCGCAGTCTAGACAACAGTTGTCACCTCGCAGGTGCTCACTGCTGCAGACGATGACTAAGCCGTCGGGATGTCTTATAAAAATGCTGTTGTGTCACACTAAGCAGCTCTTTGGATTAGGGGTTGGATTGTTTTCCTCTGGTGTCATCACGTTTTGTGTTTCGATGGACAGTGTTGTGTGTTTGGAAAGAGATGCAGGGAAAGCAACTTCAAACGTCTGCGTAAGACTTCGGTCATCCCCTGACTTTTCATCAAGCTAGAACTCAATGGTGGGCCATATTCCAAAAATAAACACCTGTTTAAGATGCAAAATGGTATTAGGATCCCAGTCTCCCTTAATTGTCTGACTTCCTGTGCAATGTGTAATTTCCCACCGTACTCAGATTATAAAATAATAAACAATACATAACTCAAAAGCTAACCCTACCAACTTTAGCCTTCTAGCCGCGATGTAGCGCCATCATCAGGTCGTTAATTGCATTCTTAGTAAAACACCTCAACATATTGTTGCATCAGCACCGACGTCTGCACAGAGATTTATGGGTCTTCTAATGACTCTAATGGTGCATTTAATTCTGTGCCGCCAGCACCAAGAGGATGACAGTCTTGGTTGTGACTAAAGAAACACAACAACTGTAACAAATGTAAAAAAGCTGTTAGCCGTTAGCTCTCAGTGTTGTTGAGGCTTCACACTGACCTGAAGCTAATTCTGCATTTGATTACCGTTGGTTATGAACCGGCCCTTTGTTTTGCGATGTAGCGCGTTCTGTTATTGATTGCTAGAGAAGAAGCTTCAGGCCGACTGCGTGTGATGTGGAGATTTTCTGGGGTTGCGCAGGGGGTCGAAGGTCAGAAGTTGTCAAAGCAACTAAGTCCACAAGTAAATACTTTATTTGCACTGGATGAAAACAAGCGTAAAAAAAACCCACATCATTACTCCGTGTGTGGTTAATGCTGTTATTATTTCCATACACTTGCCTGCCTGCCTGCCTGCTTGTGCATGTGCAGACACATCACAGTTGCAACAACACCCCACACAGCACACAGCACACATATAGTACGCACTGCATGCACTTTATCTGCTTATACAATAGCTTTTGGGGGCTAAGAGTTTTTCAGAAGGTCTGGAGTTGTTAAACTGATTTTACTGGAAAGCTTTGCAGGCATGAGGTAACAGGATATTCCACCGCGGGGAGTTTTTCGGGGGTGTGGGAGTCGAGGTAAGCTCTGTACCACTAACTCACGTCCCCCCCTCCCTTTTTTTTTTTCCTCATCCACCAAAAATGAAGTAATCTCCCGGTGGAACAACTTTCTAACGCGATTTATGATCCCCTCTCTGCTTCTCTGTACCTTCATTCCTGACTATATCCCTCCTCCTTCCTCCCTCACCTTTCCCACAATCCCTCCAAATCCTTTCCTCACCCCTTTTCCTGAAAGCGGTGATCCTGGATATCTCTGTTAGTTCGCCTCAGTCGATTTGAGGTCATCGCTGCAGTCGCTTCACTCGACGCGCTGCATTGGTTTCATTTGATTTTCTATTGATGGTTTAACTTTCTGTTAATGGTGCTTGACAGTTTCTTTATTCGTAGTCCATTAAACTGGAAAAGGAAAACGCGTCAGTCTCTTTGAACCAAAGCATGTTCAACACTGAAGATGGGCCAGACATCAGATGCTGAAAAGAAAGTTAAAGGTTTAAGACACTGTTGTGTTAAATCCATCTGGAATCAAGAGTAAATCAATGATGTTGTTACTAAATATCATGTATTACTGATCCATTGTTCGCTTATTCGTCAGACGAATAGTGGGGGAGCCAATCCCAGCTGACTTTGGGCAAGAACCAGAGCACAACTTGAACAAAAAATCATGCCGATTTTAATTTTACAACCTGCTGGACACTATAGGCTGAACTTAATTTGAGCACCAGATGAATCTCCAAGCTCCAATGATTGGTTCGCTCCAACAGACTCACCTGGATCCCTCTTTCCTGTTCAGATACTGTAGGTTTCCCTCCCACCTTGAGTTCTGACGGGCTAGTCACAGCCGTTTATCTGATACGGGCTGAGTTTGATACTCTGGGTTCGAACATGAGTGATGGGGTCTCTTTATATAAAGGAGGCAAGAAATAAGTCAACGCTCAAGTCAAAATCTGTTCCTGGACACATTTGAGGCAAGAAATAATCAACCCAGTCTAAATCTACAAGGTTTAATGTAACTTTTGTAAGGCACGAGTACGACTACACTGCTGGTGTTCTGGTTTAACCTGTGGCTGTGTTATCTGGTGACTTCAGGCTGAATGTGCCTGATAGTAGCTGTAGTATTGAGTAAACAGTTTTAATGCACAAAAAGGCAGCAGGCCTCGATTCACGCTGCTAAGTATCTAGCTACTGTCGCTAAACTTTGACTCAAGACTCCGACAGACCCTTAGAAAACCCCAGAACCCCTTGAGTTCAGTCTTAGCTGGACTTAGAGTCACGCTGGGGGGGAAGTGAACTTTGTCTTTACAAACAGATCCAACGGCTCCCTTTGCATCTCTTTTATCTGTTGTTGTTTCCATCGCCAGTATTCCTGCGAAGAATACCAAACCTCCTCGCCCGGCAAGATCTAACCACAGGAGCTACGCAGCTTTACTTTGATGCCTCGGCGCTCTCCCCTGAAAGGAATGAAGCGCAAAGACGCTGCAATGAAATGTTGACAGACCACAAGACGTGTTGTTGCTACTGGAAAAGTACTACTGATCTGTAATGTTTTTTAGAGTTAATCAGCATAGCGCATGACGGCAATTAATCAAGAGAGTGGAAAACCACGTTGTTACATAACGACCCCCGAAAAAGCCAAATCTGCCGTCCCGTGATCTGGTGTGGAGTCCAGCGGTATTCTTGGAAAGAGTTTGACCGGAACTACAAAAATAACACGCAGGTTGAAGTTAGTCAGACTTTAATTCTTCTTGTGCAACAGTCTAGTAGCAGTAGTTGGGTTTGGACTTCCTCCACCTCAGTTTGAGAGACTATACAACACGGTCATATCTGGCTTTTGTCATACACTTTGAGTTCAGAGGCGTCGGGCTGTGTTTACAGCAGGTTTTTTGATGGATGGAGGCGGTCGTCAGCTACCAGCTATTAAGACGCCAGATTTCTCATTCCCTCTTCTCCCTCTCAGTTTACCTCTCACACTCATTATCTATTAGTCTCCCTCTCTCTCTTCTCTCTCTCTCTCTCTCTCTGTCCACCTTTCTGTTATCACGGGGGAGGACAAAGGTTTATGTGGGCCTTTCATTCTGTCTCACAGTGAGAGATGGCTGCGGTGTATTGTGGGTAACAGAATCCAGCTGTGTTGTGGACGCTGTGTTTGTGTGTGTGTGCTGGTGTGAACATGTGCAGGAATGTGTGTGTGTGTGTGTGTGTGTGTTTGTGCGCCGCTCTCTGCAGGTCTCGGGTGCGTGTTGACCTGTTTCGTGTCATTTTGACAGCCACGTCTCTCTTTCATCGCGCATTCCTTATCTCCGCTCATACAAATAGCCGAGGATACGCTTGCAGTGCCACGGAGTCTTAGCAGCAGGACACATGTGTCACATTTAATCATGAAGTCACAAAAGAGCAAAGAGAACCGGTTTTGCAACTCCACAAGTTATTCGTGTGTAGCGTAACGCTCACATGGCAGATTCTTGGCTCGGCGATCTCGGTGCCCGGTCAGTATCAAACAACAGAAGACGGCCAGAACGCTAAAAAGAAAGAAGTGCTTAAAATAAGCACGCACAGACTGAGCTGTAATTCATTCTTCTCTTGCATCCTTGTTTCCCTCCCTCCCTCCCTCGAGGAGGGATCGAGGAAATCATGAAGCAGCGAGATCCTTTCTGCTCTGCCAGTTTGTCTTTCATAAAACAAACTTAACTCGTGAAATGCATCCACGAGACATCTGAATTGTAGAGAAACATTGGAAATAAACTGAAATTAAGTCGACAGTGACCACCGCTGGAAGAGGACCTCAGGCAGCCAAGACAGAAAGAACTGCACGAGATATTTTCTGAACCTTGGGAGGAAAAACCGCCTCTTGTCCCGCCCTCGTCCACAGGGAGGTCAGAGGTCAGGTTCAGCTGCAGAGCGGCGGTCCTGAGGCGAGACGGGATTCAGTTCCTTAAACACGGATGCTGCAGCCGGGTGGATGCTCGCCGACATGGTGGTGCAGGCTGCAGCTGAGACGTGCTGTCAGGAGGATTCACCTGGAGGGCGAGTCCTGACACAGGCCTTTTGGAACAGCAAAAGCCAAACGACCACATGTGCAGTGTTTACTTTGGATTTGGAGTTTTGGTGTTTTATTAAGAATATATAGACGGATTTGTGTGAAGGGTAAAACCTGTAATGTTCAGTTTATTTTTGCTGTTAAGAATCCTCAAAAGCAAATCCTTCCAGATCTGATCCTCTCTTAACGCGAACATAATTACCGATTCATTCATTCATTCATTCCTCTCCGTCTCTGTCATCAAATTATTCACTTAATGCCAGTGTGCCTGCAGCAGCACCCTTAAAGGAATGACGAGCAGCTCTGATTATAACCCTGCTGCTGATCTACAAACATGACGAGACCGCACGCACAGAATAGATCCGGATCAGGAGCGGAGCACCTTAACACGTAGACACGCACCTCAAACAAGCCTGGTCGTTGTCATCAGTGGAGTATGCTGCTTCATTGTGTGCGTGTGTGCAGCCTTAGCGAGGATTATGCAGATGATGATGATGATGTGACAGCTCTTTTCTTCCCGCTGGTGTGACAGAGTTGTTTGGCGACTTGTTTGGAGGCATTGTTTAAATCCTCCTACGGAATAAAAGTCACACTGTCACATTAACACTTGAAGACAGTGACATTTTAAGTGTCTTGGTCACATTTAAGAGGCAGGATATGTGAGAGATTGCAGCTAATTTTTGAAGCCAGTCACGTTCGAATATGGTCACGTGTGATGTGGAGACGACGTATTTATAGGTAATGAAAGAATATATCATGCAACTCAAAGATTTTGTATTTTTTCAGCAACGGAGAAGGAGGTGATGTAACGTTTAGGAATCTCAAAAGAGTTAACTGATTCTTTTTTTCTTCTTCTTAATAAATGTCTTAAAACTTTCAGGGGGAGATTATTATCCGATTCAGTTGAAAAAAATCTGAATGTTCATGGTACATTTTTGAGCATTCACTAGCACAAGAATTTCCTTCAGGGTAAATTTAAAAGTTTTATCTTGTCTTTGCAATTCTGCGATGCTGTTTGCTTCATTTTCAACACATTCATTGTCGTGTTAAAGTAACTCAAGAACACGCTGCTACAGTGATGTGCACAAGGGGGGGGGCAGGGGGGGCCATCGCCCCCCCCCTCGTGGCCTAATTGTTGAAAAACGCGCGCTAAAGTGCCCTCCTGAGAGCCAAAACGCGCGCTAAAGTGCCCTCCTGAGAGCCAAAAAAGCGTGCCAAAGTGCCCTCTTGGTTGGCAAAACACACTAAACTGCCCCCTTGGCCGGTTAAAACATGATAAACTGCCCTCTTGGGAGCCAAAACACGCGCTAAAGTGCCCTCTTGGAAGCCAAAACGCATGCTAAAGTGCCCTCTTGGGAGCCAAAACACGCATGCTAAAGTGCCCTCTTGGAAGCCAAAACGCATGCTAAAGTGCCCTCTTGGGAGCCAAAACGCACGCTAAAGTGCCCTTCTTTTCGCCCCTGCCCTTCAAAAAGTCTGCGCACGCCACTGCGCTGCTATGTTGGTGATCTGATTTCAGTTTGAATCATTAAGTTGTTCTTTAACTTTTATAAGCTGTTACATCTGGCAAAGAGAATGTGTTTTGATCTGTTTCCATTCAGCAGCAGGGCCGGCAGAAGTCTTGTTCGTGCCCAGGACACAATGATCTCCAAATACCACCCAGCAGGTTAATATGAAGGGTTAGAGATTATTTTAAGGTCCTTTTGGGTCCTTAGGAGAACCAGAACCCTGACAACAAACCTGGTGCTCAAGAATTAACTGTCAGTGTAAGACATGCCCGCTTTTCCCGCCATTTTCAGGTTCTGGCCGAGACACAGGAAGACACTGTCGCAACAAGTATCAACAGAATTGTAACTGTAAGCTGATTTATACAACTGAAGAACCAGTCCAAGATCAGACGTCGCTCAGTGGTTTACAACATGACAGGACAAATTGAGACAGATTTATTCCTCCACATTCTTTTGCCATTTTATCACTCGTTTGTTTGTGTCTGTACGTTGTAGTTGCTTTCTTTAAAACAAAGAAAAGCATCAGAAACATGCTGAAGACGTGTATTCACAGCCCCAACAAATTAAAACATGGCACTTTGGCTTATTGTTTCGTGTCATGTGAGCGACAGGATTTTTGTCAAGTTTGCCACTAAAGCCCGACCACACGATCGTCAACTTTGATAGCTTCTGGTTTATATTAGCTGTTCTTAAAATTCCAGTTTTGGTTATTAAACACCAAAAAAAAAAAACCCTCTGCGTGTTTAACTCTTATGATCCAGTAGAACATCAGTGGTCTTCTTGGCAATAGTCACTTCTTTTTCCTCCACTTCTTCCCTTGTGCTTAATAAAGACAGATTTTGAGGGAATATTGCAAATTCCTGCCAAGCTGACAGGCTCTGACCTCTTACGTTATGAGGAGAAGGGGGATAAATGGAGGAGACAGAGGGCAGAAAGGGAACGGAGGCGTGGGGCCGGAGGTGCGCTCCTGACTTTAATAAAACATCTTGGGTTTCTCCCCAGCTTCCACCTCGGGAGTCTTGGAAAGGGCAGGAGAGCAAGAGCTGACTAACACAAACCAGGTCAGAGACGAGAGGGAAGGATGAGCCTGATACACATGAAAACAAATGGCCCACTTCACTATCTGGTCATTTAAAAACATTTCAGAGTTGTTCTGAACAGTACAAATAAGAAATGTGTGTGATTTGCTGCGATTCTATACTTCAATTCCTTCAAAGTCCATTAAGTTTCATTTGTTTCAATCTTTTTCTCTCTGACTGTTGCCAGGTTCACTATCAAGTTTCAGTCTCTGTGACTCTTGGACGGTCTCGCGCTATAATAACCTCCAGAATAAGCCTCATGATGAAATTATGTAAAAAAAAAAAATCTTTTTAGGCTCCGACTGGTCTGGAGTGAAGGTCTCAGTCTCGAGACTTCATCCTGTGACACTGTGATATAATTTGAACATACAGAACATTCCAACAAGACGCTGCATCTCAAATGGAAAAGAAAACAACCTTAGTTTGTCCGTTTCAAGCAGATTTTCATGTTAGGAGAATGAAACCTCGAGTCTCCAAGTAAAAGGGTGTTGCCTTAATAGTAGTGGAATAAAAGGTACCAGTCGACCTACTGGGACTGTTTACCTTCAATCAAAGTCATGAGATTTCAACTTTCATTGTAAGACTCTGCATTAAAATGATATTGGAATATTTTAAGGCTGTATCACGTTACAAAATACACACATGGATATTTTGTAATCTCCTGAAAAGCACAATATTTTGATGAAATCGTAGGGACTATTTGTACTGTTCTGCCTAGCCGTGTTTCATTGTGTTTTTAGTGCTCACATACACTCACACACACACACATTCATTGCCTGATCTAACCTAGATCTGAATTTTCAGCTGATGGATTGTTTGTCACTGCAGGTCACCCGACTCCATGCTCCCCTCTGTCTAACACACACTTTCCTTTTGTCAACACACATGCATACCCCCCAAATAGTCCCTCTTGCCTCCCAATTTTCTGCATTCCTGTGCGTGGCGCCTATTTTTCTTGGTAACAAGGTTCGGCAAATATGTCAGAAGATGTGATAGAGTGAGCGCGTGTGTTTGTGCCGACACACTCACAGCATATTTGCGTTGGGTATGTTTGTATGTAATAGCCGTGTGGTGCTGCCGCCCAGCTGCATGACTTCAGACTGGGTTTCACGGGCTAAAGACTGTGTCATAAACACAGAGAAGAGGCTGAATGGGTTTCTCACTTACCCCAGAAAGGGTCACCCTGGGTGGGCTGTGTTAACCCGTCGCCTTGCCCTGTGGGCCTTGATCCCTGGGGTGTCTGATCATCAAGGATGTATAACCACAAATTCAATGTGATGAAGCAGTCAGTGTTACTGTTTGTTTATGTGCTTGTGTGTGGAAGCTAAGGTTTGTTGATTGGGCTAAAGCGTCCTTGTATTCATTGTGTTGCACCGCACTGTATGTGCTTGAATGCGAGTGTAGAGATGTGTTTTTAAAGGATAAAGAAACATTTCTCTGACATTTTTTATGAGCAAATAGAATTAGACTTTAGTAATTAGATTGAGAAAAATACTTGTTACAGAACTTAATTTCCCTGTAATGAAGTCTAAGTTTTTACAGTCTCAATTTGTTTCTTACTGTAGAAATCTCACTTTTAATACCAACCATTTTCTATTATTTTTATGTCTTTCAGAGTCACCATGCTGCCTTACATCCTGCTCCTCTTCCTCTCATCTGGTCTGGTGTTATCCTCTGACTGCCCAGCAGACTGCACCTGCCAGGTCCCGGAATCCATATTCTGCATTCAGCGACGCGCCAGCACTGTGCCGCGTGTCCCCAGCACCAAAAACCTCTACATCTTCCAGAATGGCATTGACACTTTGTCCCAAGATGACTTCAGAGGCCTCGGAGAGCTGCAGTTGCTAGATCTGAGCCAGAATGAGCTGACAGAGATTCCAGACGGTGTGTTTGAGATGCTGTCCAAGCTGAAGAACTTGGACCTGTCCACTAACCCCATTACCCACATTTCCAAAGACAGCTTTTCTGGGTTGGTCCAGTTGGAAAGGCTGTATCTCCATGCAAACAGCATTCAGAGCATCCATCCAGAAGCTTTTGAAGGTTTGGAGATGTTACTGGAGCTCAAGCTCCAGGGGAACCAGCTCACCTCTCTGCCGTCCCTTCATTTCCCAAAGCTTCTGCTTCTCGACCTCAGTCACAACAACATCCCATCCCTGGGACCCTCAGATCTACAGACTCCCCACCTAGAGGCCCTTAAGGTGGCCGCTCTGGGGCTTACCTCTGTGGATGAGGATCTCATATCTTCTTTGGGGAATCTCCATGAGCTCGACATCTCCTCCAACCAGTTAACTCAGGTTCCCCAAGCCCTAAAGCAGGACTCCCTCAAGGGGCTGATCAAGCTCAGCCTGGCTGCCAACCCATTGGGCGAGCTCAAAGCAGAGGATTTCCAGAAACTCACTGGACTTCAAGAATTGGATCTCAGTGGACTTAATCTCCAGGGTTTTCCCAGAGTTTCTTCGAGACGTTCCCTAGGTTGATCAGCCTGACAGCAGCTGAGAACCCATTTAACTGCTTGTGTCCATTAGCATGGTTCCCAGTCTGGCTAAAAGAGAAAGAAGTGGATCTTGGGAGGCCTGAGGAAACCAGATGTCACTTCCCTCTAGTTAATGCTGGGAAGAAGCTTTCAGCACTGGAGCACAAGGATTTTGGATGTCCACCTACCACAACAGTGCTGACTGGCTCCCCCATTGGAAGCACCCCTGTTCCACAGCTGCCAACCACAGCTCCAGAAACCACCCACACCAACGCTATTCCTCCTCCTTCTCCACCCAGTGAGGAAACCTTCTCCTCTAAAACCCCCTACCCCTTCCCACCAGAACCTCCAGTCTCCCCTAGCTCCACCAGCGGGGAGTATGAGCCACACATCTGCCCACCAAACATCTGCCTTAATGGGGGCACCTGTAATTTTGACCCATTGGGTCAACTCAGCTGCCTGTGTCCTCCACGAACCTCTGGCCTCTACTGTGAAAATGTGGATGAGGTCCCAGAGCCACCAAAACCTTCAACAACAGAAGTTGCCCCCATGACGCCCGCTGAACTTGATGCTATCAGCTCACGGCATGTGACCTCCACATCTATCCTTCTTGACTTGCACCGCTTCATCGAGACTCGGCCACACATTCGTGGAATCCGGTTGACCTACCGTAACCTTTCAGGGCCTGACCGCCGTCCCATTATCCTGAGTGTACCGGCATCCTACCCTGAGTACACTTTGCGTGGTTTGAAACCCAACTGTACCTACTTAGTCTGTGCCAGTCCCCTGGGTGAGAGAATCAACTCTAGGGTCAACAGTTCTGTTGAAACAAGGACATGTACAGAGGCTCGGACCGAAGGGGTTTCAGTGATAAATTCAGAGTCCAGGGTGGAGACACAGAGTACACTGACATACACACTCATCCCTGCCCTGGCTGCCCTGGCTCTGGTGCTGGGGTTGGCTGTGGTGGCTGGGACAATCATCTGTGTGCGGAAGAGGAGGCAGGCCAAGGCAGGAATGGAGCTGGAACTGGGTCCAGCTGATCCTGATCCCATGGAACTGGAGGGGATAAAGGCCTGTCTGGAGAATGGGGGAAATGGTACACTGCCCCACAAACTGCCTGAGATTGACCGCTGTCACACTCCACAACCTCCTCCATTATTGCAACAAAATGGGGGTTTGGACTATGAAGTACCCTTGATGCAAGGACACTGCCCGTCAAATAACAACCTGGCATCTCTAAAGCCATCATATTTCTAAACTGCAATAAAACACAAACACTTGGAAAGATTTGCAGAGAGAGACTTGTGAGGTCCCGCGGTGGCTCACTTAGTGCTTAAAAATCTTCATTCCAATTTCAGATATCGACAATTTGAAAACTGGCACTTACTATCCTTTGCTGTCCAAATGATAACACTATAGACTGGACCATTTTAGAGATACTGAATGATGAATTTAAGATTACAGCATATTGGAAATATGCTAAACCACTGTGGGACAATGATCCGGATGGTGAAACCTTACCAAGTGATTTATCTAAGTGCAATCGACTAGAAGAGTCTTAGTAGCAGACTGAAAACGGAAGTGCCTTTTTGCATTGACACGACTGTAACCAATGGCTCGATTAATTTGTTTGTTTATATGAAAGAAACTAGATTAATGAGCTGTAATCCTGTTGCTGGATTTGGGAGATACAGTATGGAGAACAATGCCCCGACGTCTGGGCTCATGAACTGGAGGAAGTGACGGAGGTGAAAACAGTTTATGCAGATGTGTGATGGCTCGAACACACGTCCTGGTACAAAATGGGGTTTTCGACCAACTACGACTGCTCCGTGGGGATTATGAAAAAAAAGAACTTGCACTGAAAAGAAATACTTCTTTTCCTTTACAGTGTCCCAGTCATGAACTGCCACAAGACTGATGATGGCGTAAAAAAATGCAATGAAACAAAACTTTGAAAAACATATTGTGCAAAGTCGATGATGACCATAAAAGCTGTCCAAACTCCATATTTTGCTGTTGACATGATCTAACCTGAAACAAAACTCCAAGTATATCTTCACATGTGGATTTGGATTCTGCGGTGTCAACAGATCTACCATAATTCTGTCCACACATCCAAAAGCTTTTGGCTCCGTGGAAAATACATGTGCTGTGAAAGATAAATGGACTGAATGAAGAGCCATTTAGAATGGACCTCGCCTGCATTGTTCTGTGCCGTGACGGGAAGGCTGTTTTGTCAAACTTATATCATGATATTCTGTTTTGTTTTTTGTCATGTGTTTTTTTTTGTATTTTTATTGCGCTTTCTGCTGTTGATGTCCATTCAGTATTGCTGTTGCTGTGAGATGAAACATTTATTGTTCTCCCTTGAAAAACCCGGCTTAAGTCTTCATGGATTCTGTAATTTTGTGCAAACTCTCCAGAGCTGTATTTGCCGAAGGAAACCAGCCTATGCTGTTGAGACCAGCACTAAAAGCAAGCAAGAGTCATCAACTATCTACTAAAAATAAAGAAAAAAATCTCAGTAATGTAATTAGTAACATTATCTAAAGATTCCTCTTGCATGACGTTCACCAAAATATGCCTGAGGAACTCACCAAGTGAATGTAACTGTTCGGTGTCAGACACTTTATTCTCTGTGCCAGGTCTGCCAACGCTACATAAGGATAAGCCTCGGACTGTTTTGACCGCCAAAGCTCCCAAAACCGAGTTCAAAGGCTGTTTTTTGTGCCACAGAACCCGCTCCCATAAAGCAGCACACGCGTGCCGAGAAAAGAAAGTTCAAAGAGCTTCAAGGCAATTTGCTGCGAGTGTCGGTGAGGTTGAGGCACCGGTTTCCTCTTGGCGCTGCCGACTGTATCGTTTCTGAGATATGGTCTAGACGCTGTCCCCCTGTAGCCTTTTTGTACTCTCACATCCTCCCTGCTGGCTTCTCTGTGCCTCCCACTCTGAACCCATCCAGTGTGTTCTGGTCAACAAGGATCATTTGCTTGTGTGTTTGGAAGCTGTTTTGCTTGTTTACAGCCAACCAGACTGTGAAATGTACAGGCTAAATGCACCGTTCTGATGTATTTGTTCTCTCTCTTTTTTTCCCCCCTGTCTGGGGCTGAGAATGTCACAAGCTTTTAGTGTTACTGTTCTTTTTTATGCCCTTTTTTTTCCTTTTCATGAGAAAAGAATCTTAAATTGCAAAGTATAAATAGGTTTACAGAGACGTGCCTTTGAAAACATTGGTGCACAGCCTTACCGACATCGTGCAGCGTCGTGTTACATGCTCGAGAACAAAAGGGCCTCTATTTCGCCTCACAAGACATCGCCTTATATTAAAAACTAAAAATGAAGAAGCATGAAATGAAATGAAATCGATTTAGTCAGGATTTAAAAAAAAGATCTGCATCAGTTCTTGGTTATCTAACAGCCAAACGCTCCGTTGCGTTATCAATTGGTTTAAAAGGTGTGTGTGTGTGCGTGTGCATGTGTGTGTGTGTGCATGTGTGTGTGTGTGTGTGTGTGTGTGTGTGTGTGTTTCCTTCGACTTCTGCTTGTCCGCTTTATAATTGAGTCCATGCACTACACTCCAGCCACTGTCCAAAATCAACTTACCATTCTTTGGCTCCACTTGCTTTCTCCACTCTGTCAGTATTCCAGTACAAACACAAAGACAGATGCTCGTTTATCTGCTCGGCATCAATATACAGTATCAACCGGAAGACTCTGTATTGCTTTGGACAGTGAGAGGAGCGGGACAAATCTTTTGAAATATTTTCAACATGTTTCTAACTGAACCTTCCCTGTTTATTTGGGGAACAGTCGTCTTTATTTCTCGATGTTTTCATGTTTGTCAGTTATGTCGAATTTTGCGAGAGAAGCAATGCTGAGAAAAAAAGAACAGTATTAAAAAGACTTAATGTTAAAAATGCCTGTGATGTCTTTTTTGTGTGTGCGTCTCATCAAAAACTGACTGACTAACTGAATTTGAGATGAAAAGTTGAGGTAATTTTTGTGATGCAAACTTGATTTTGCAGGAACTGACATGATTAAGTTACGTAAACGAAAAGGATTCGAGTATAACTGGATTCATTTTCTCTAGTTGAGTCAACAGTGTCTTTCATTTTCTTTCGACTGGAATTGCAAAGCTGAAAACAAACGGCAACGACTCGCAGCGAGGTTCCATCTCATATATTTTCTTTAAGCTACTTAAAAAATTGGTGTTACAGGAGAGTTTTAACTGGATGCTGGGAAGTCTGCCAACATGCTCATCGGGTTTCTTTAGAAATGTTTTGTAATCTGTAAAGTGTATTCATCCAACTCATCATTACAGTTCTGAAGCTGGAAATATTACGTTTAATTATGTAATGTTGAGGAATTTGGGCCCATTTCTGGTCTGTGAGTCAGATCTGAATGTACAGCGGTGTTGTCATAGAGCGATGCTGAACACAAAACCTGAGAAAAAGGATTTCCACCAACGGCAGAAGCTGATTACTCACAGCCTGTATCGCTCAATACCTCATTACACTCATGCACACACACACTAACCTCAACCGCAGCGTGATTGCTTTCTGGTTCGTGTTGGTTTGTGGATGGAGGCCATTTTTTTTTTTTTTAACATTTTCCGCTTATTGCCAAAAAACAGATGCCAGTGGAAAATATTACAAAACAATACCGAGCATCCAAGTGACTGACGTTACATGGATCTAACTTTAAGCTACTGGCTGATTTCGAGTCGAGTCAGCATGTTTTTATCCACAGTTAATTGCGATGAAAACAGTGCAACAGGACAAAAAAAAAACTCACTGTGAGGATCTTCTGATGCATTTGGAAAATCTTTACAACCAGGTGAATGTTAAGATCATTACTTCATACGTAAGAGAAAAAAACGTACAGTCCTGGCTCGGGTTTGTGTCTGTCATCAGTATCCATGGTGAACCAACAGAAACAATAGTGACTTCACTGTTCGGATATGTCAGCTGCCACACATGTTTCTGTTGGATAGACCTGCCTGGGAAGAATTTATTAAACAGGGATTCTGATTTGTCATAGCAGGAAAAGCACAGGTATAACTAATGTTATTATGGCTAAATCTCATTAATGTGCCCCTGTAAGCCATGAAAGTGAGCCAGCAAGTAAAAATAGCAGGGCTCTGCAAGGATGTACCCACATGACATGCTGCTGATATATTATGAACAGGAAATATTGCCAATTTTAAACCAGTTTTGATTCATTTTAATGTTAAACTTCCCTCCATGTTGCTCCCACCCAGGGTTCCGCACTCGTTTTCCATCATATGAGGCAGTGCTGATCAAATATGAGCCAAGATTTTGTTACTGTTTCCACTTTTCTCGCCTCCGATGTTTTCAGAAACATATTGCATGGTGCTGTTCAGCCGTAGTATACGAAGGTTTGTGATCAGGACACCATTGTTTCCTGCTCGAAAATGGACGAGACCAAACCAAGCACCCAGCAGCCGGAGTACGGTATG
Organism: Sparus aurata; assembly: GCF_900880675.1. Lineage (NCBI taxonomy): Eukaryota > Metazoa > Chordata > Actinopteri > Spariformes > Sparidae > Sparus > Sparus aurata. Next base: position 8,733,445 of record NC_044187.1, on the reverse strand, counting down.
TCAACAGATCTCGATCCCATCTCATCAAATATGGACGATTGCTTGAGGATGAATATGTGTGAAGCGTCAGATTTAGAAGTGTGGGGCAACTGCTGTATTTGACGCTTGGAGAGTGAAAAGCGGATTAAGTTTATGTGAAACTGCACTCATCTATTGGTGAGTCACTTGATTATGTGGGGTGATACTGATTAACAAGATTGTCTCACGATGCAAACATGAGGGGATAATGGTAAGATGACATCAGAAATAGCATAGTGCTGTTAATATGGTATTTGGACACAGTTTTTATGAAGCCTCCTCTGATAGAACTACATTTAAAGAGAGTGAGTTGGCTGGCTTTGATAAGACAGACCCAGAATAAATGCATCCAGAGGACATGAATAAAACTCTACACTGAGGCCTGAAGCAGTCGCAGTCTGCCAGTTGCACAGACCCAGAGAGTCGATACAGGAACAGAAATTACATATTCACAGAACAGATTACAGCCTTTCAGTTTCTAATGAAAAACAGATTAAGATGGCGGGGATTCCTTTGAGGAGCTGCACGGCCGACAGCAGCCAGTGTGGCTCGGAGTGCGGGTTTTCTAGATTATCATGGCGAATTCCACAGAAGATTACTGGGGGGGGTAAACATTTTTGTTTGGTCGTTGTTGTTGTGTGTGTGTGTGTGTGTGTGTGTGTGTGTGTGTTGGCTGAAACAGAAGCTCTTTTTTTTAAGGGTGTGGCCTCAGATGGCATACATAACTGTGGCAGAAAGGAAGCGGAGGCCTCTTTTTTTAGGATTCAGCAAAATGTTTATGCAAAAATTCAATATAAGACCGACAAAGCATCACGATATTTCACAGTGAGAATCAAAGAAATACTCTTGGTTTTCTCTGAGAAGGGAATGAGTGAAAATTTGAACTCAAAAGAAGGAGGACAACACTGCAACGTGAGCATCAGCACCTGCATCCCAGGGCTTTTCATAAATAGTCGTATCAGTATAAGCAGTCAAGGGGGAAAAAAACATAAAAAAGAGCCTCTGAAATGTTGTTATACTAGAGAGACATTATGCACAATTGATGATGGGGATCAGGGCTAAACGCATGTTGCTCCAACACAACAGTTTCCCATCCAAACACTGATAAATGCACCAATATGTTCAGTGCTGGTTAGAGATGAAGCTACTGTTTTAATTCCAAGTCTTAAGTCCCTCGACCATTTAATAACCATTTAAAAACATGTCAGGTACTCTCTGTGGTTAAAGGAAGCATTCGCTTTCTAAAAACTATGTTTTTAACTGGATAAAACCAACAAACCTTCAATATTGGCACTCTATACATACACAACGTACACCGGGGCCACAAAGAGTCGAACGAACCTCCAACTTCACAGCCCATCGCCCTCATTAGCCCCCCGAAATGTGCTTCTCATTAAAAGACCTTCTTCCACGGAGTGCTGCAGGGTGCTGAGAGAAAAAAGAAAGGAGACGCGGGGAGAGAAAAAAGAAGGCAGGGGAGCGGGGAGAGGCTTGATTTATTTGAACAATCTGGTTGTAATGAAAGCAGCCAGGCCTTTGCTGGAGGTGGGTGGATGGAGTGAGTGAGAGGAAAGAGAGGAGAGGAAAGAGTGAATGGGGTGAAATCCAACTGCAGACAGATTGTTGGACTTGATAATGGTTTAAACGGACCCTACAAGCCTCTTAACCCCACCGCCTCAGTGTGTGTGTGTGTGTGTGCATGCATACCTCTGTAACGCCTAACTTACCATATTACAGTCATGAATTCCACATGCAACCCATTTGTGCTGCAGTATATCTTCCTATCAATGCTGACATACCTGTGTAACACATAAGAGGCAGAAAGAGATAGAGGGGGAATGTTTACTACAGCTGCCAGCACACTAAAAGCATGGTTTATGTCTTTTGGACATTGATGCATTGGAGGAGCAAGTTCTGGCACAAAAAAGCCTGGAGAGAGAGGGAGAAAGAGTGTTTAAAATCATTTTCGAACCCACTAAACCTCTTGGCGCTAATTCATAACGCAGATCTGTGGTCCAGAATGCATTTCTGATCTGTAAAGGAGATTCTGAGCTGGAGTTTTATGTCCTTGTGTCTCATATTGGATCCAGTCTCAGGGAATCCTCCAAGAAGTCCTCAGAAACATAAAAATGCAATGTGTAAGGTAGCTGATTGTTGAGTCTCTTTCCCAGTTTGTCAAATACTGTCACTTTGGGTCAGTGGTGGGCGCAACTTACCAACCCAAAGTGTTAGAACCAAACATTTTCTTTTAGCCATTCGTCCAATGCCATCTACAACAGCCACACCTGTCAGCAGAGATATTTCGTCTGGGCTTCCTCAGAAATCACTGTTAAATAGTCTTGCTGAGGGACAATGCAATGGTTGCAGTTGTAATATAAGAAATTGCCATCTGTCTGTTTGTAGTCTAAAGTTATCACCAACGGCTGCTAACTACATCTGCCGTTAGCTAGTTAGTTAAAGCTTAATTAGCCTTAGAGCTAATGGTCCTTTTTTGCTAACCCTGCGTGGACTGGGATCTTGGACCACAGGGACGTTGTGGTGTCTACACTGCTTCCACAGGAGCTTTGGACCACCAGCAGGAGAAGGTTTTGTCAGTGAGGGCACCAGAACCTCAGCCGGGCAGAACACGGCTTAACAGCTCCCCGGTAAACATGGCCGGTTGGGACCAAACACAGCATCTAAGACTGATGGAGGCCAGTTTGATGACAGGAGATACAGCATCAGTGATTTACAGTAGCTCCAACCAGAACCAAGGCAAGCTCAAGGGATGACAGGAGAGCCGTGAAGTCGGAGATGAGCAGCATCTCGTTCTGTTGATAATCTTCAGTCAAGCGTCCCAGCTGACCGACAGAAAACAAAACAGCCGTCTCCCGTCTTGAAGTCGAAGAGGCTGCTCTGCTTGAATCACTTCAGACTTGGCTGCCTAAACACTTAATTGACCTTAGAGAGCAAAAGCATTCAAGTATCAATCCAACCCCACAACTAGAATCTTAAATGGTGGTGATAGTCGATCATTTTCTTATTGTCAACAATACATGAAAAAGACCAAAACCAACAAGAATCGCATGTGTGGTCAAAACCTCACATATCTCAGTCCTCTGTGCCAGAGCTCCATCGAGCTAAAGTTAATTAAATGTTGGGGAGCACACCAAAAATGTATTGATTTCCTGCTGGAAATAGTCCCTCAACCAACGTTGGCTGGAGATTATGGTGCACAGCTGTTTCAGGAAAATCAAGGACGTATCAACTGTGAATACTGAGAGACGATTTCATTTAATTCAATCAGTAGGACCGTGACCAGTCTTAGAATAAATACAAATTGCGATTTTCTATGGTCGAGCTGGACAAAAGCTCTGAACATTAAACAAGATTATCGTCTTTCAAAAAAAACAACCTCTCTGTCTTTAAATGTCCAGTTTAGTGGAACTTACCTCTGAGACAGAGCAGGACGGGCTAATGGTCACACGAGTGTTTACATCACTGCTTTGTAGACTAAATTAATCACCTAAAGAGGTGAACTGAATCAAGACACAGTGCAGGCCCACTTTGTAGTTCTCTCCAAAATGGCTTCCCACACCGCCCGGGTCGAGAGCTCATGTTGCTTATTCTCGTGAGAAAAAACCCAGTGGATAAAAACTGTGGATGCCTCTTTTTCCTCTCTGAAATGCAATACAAGGTTTAATTGAATTAGCTTTAATTGCCATTCATTTACCCACGGAACCCAAAGGTCTCCTCTTACCCATGGCCCTTAATGACTTCCATGTTCTCTGAGGCAGAATACTCGGTTAAATGAAAAAGCCTTTGACACAGAGCAACACACGACCAGCCGACAGCTCGCAGACTGTCGAAACTGCTGATATGAAATATTTCCCAGAAAGTATGTAGATCTATTGCCATCTTCTGATCTGCTGTCAGAAAAGGAAGAAATACAATCTGATGAGGAAGAAAGTAGAGACGTGAACAGAAGAGAGAGGAATGTGAAAGTTTCTGTGGTTAGATAGTCATCCGCTTTGTCAAATGAAAATATCTGGAGGAGGAGGAGAAGAAGAAGACATAGAAAGAGAAGAAGAAGAAGAAGAAGAAGTCACCAGAGGTAACCTGCAGGTATCTGAGGGGAGGAGCTATTCTGCTGCAGTGGACTCGGGCCATGGAGCAGACATAGAAGAAGAAGAAGAAGACAAAAAAGAAGAAGACAAAGAAGACAAAAAAGAAGACAAAGACAAAGAAGAAGTAGACAAAAACGAAGAAGACAAAGAAGAAGAGGACGAAGAAGAAGAAGAAAGAGGAGAAGAAGAAGAAGAAAAAGAATAAAAGAAGACGAAGAAGACAAAAAAAGAAGACAAAGACATAGACGAAGAAGACAAAGAAGAAGACAAAGAAGAAGACGACGAAGAAGAAGACGAAGAAGGAGAAGACGAAGAAGAAGAAGGAGAAGAAGAAGATGAAGAAGAAGAAGATGAAGAAGTAGAAGAAGAAGTCACCGGAGGTAACCTGCAGGTATCTGAGGGGAGGAGCTGTTTTGCTGCAGTGGACTCGGGCCTCGGAGCAGCAGCTGAGCGTTTATTGGTCTCCAGTATTTTTGTGGCACAACAATGGGCCCTGAGGCCAGGCGGGGTCGTGTTGTGATAGGAGACGACATGACTGCACAGAGCAGGGATTATCACGGACTTGCACCGTTTCTAGGCCTTCACCGTGAAGCATAACAGACAAGACTAATACCACGCTGAGGTACGTACGTGCCTGTAAAGCATATGCTGCAAACATGCATGCAATGTGCGAGAGGCATCAATCATGCATGAGCAGGTGAAGACTCATTCATGCATGCAGACATATCTGACACAGGTGCAGAAAACATGACAGGGCTGATAACACCTGTAAAAATGTGTGTATAGCATGTTAAATATATAATGTTTCTGCCCGTGAACAGATCAATTCTGCACCATGAAAACCACGTCACTTTATTGCTCATGTTGAAATAACCCTTTAAAATACTATTTCTGTGCAGGCCGAACAAAACTGATATCTAGTTGTTACAAATTACATCAGAGACATCAACAACCAGCTGTCTCCCCCATGTCTGATATTGGACGGTTCCATCAAATCCTGGATTATGATCGATGACGACATTTCTCACATTGTCCGTGTCTACTATAACATGGCTCTGGATGTAAACAGTCAGAAGCAGACTTTGATTTTCAGGATGCTTTGTCGACTCATAGCTCCAGTGCTCAGTTGTAGCACAGACGTGATTCGCAGTGATGTACTGAACAACAGAAGATGACTAGATTTCGATGCGATGCTATCCACTAATCTAGCAAACTACATGCTTTAGGGGCGCAGGACACTCGATCCGGGTCCGATTGAGGGTGAGATGCTGTTCAAATAGCACGATTGACACATCAGAGAACAATTTTTTATACAAGACCCTCAGAATGGTGAGAAATCATCAGGAGTACCAAACAGCTTGTCCAGGAGCTAATTCAAGGCTTAGGCCTACTCAGGATAAAGTTGTCGGGTCATCTCAAAAAAGGCCGCAAACAACAGGGAGCCCATTGGACCTGTATGCTAGCAGTCACCTTTTAAGTTTAACCAGAACCGAAAAAAAGACGCCTCTCATATATTGATTTCTTTCTTCCTTCGAGCTGTTCAACTTCTCTTGATGCTCTTGAACAACTTTCAGTCTGTCAATCTTAGCTTTATCTCACAGAGCTCCTCTCTATACACTTAACCGCTGCAGGGCTTGTTCCCCTTAACCTCTCACCTGTCAACAGGTGACCTTTGACCCCGGGCAGTTAAAGGCCACGGCCGGCTTTTTATGCCCACTTATAGCCACAACAAAGGGCGTGTTTGGAGCGCTCGGCTATTTCCAGTAACTCCTTCCATCCCCCTTGTCGGCTTTAATTACTTGGGTTCTATCCTTTTCTTTCTTGCGTCTCCCTCTCCGCTGCTTTTAATTTTCTCTCCCACTCTTTGTTCCACTCAGCATGTTTGTACTTAATTTTATGAGACCTTCTTTAAATCTCGCTCGTCCTCGGGCTCGCAGAGTCGGTTACCGTGACACACAAGTCACATCGTGTGTTGACATTTTCTCACCTTTCAGTTTCTCTCCGATTCTTCTGATGTCTCCTCTCCCTTCCTGCTTCGGGAAATGTCTGGTTGGCCTCTGGGGATTTTCTCCTCCCCTCATCAAATTGATACCAATTGAGTTATTGAGGTGCCACCGTTGTGACAAAGGGCCCTGTTTTACTGGTGTTCGTCAGGCCAGATGTGAGGCAGGTTTTGACACGACCCGGCAGAGGAGGAAGAGGGGAAGGGGGGAGAGATGGAGGGTAGAGGAGGACAGGACGGAGGAGTGACAGCATGGTAACAACAATCAGGCACGTTGATGTTTCAATTGATGTGTTTGTATTGTTTTGTAAGGGGTGTGTTTCAATAGTTGTCTACTGTAGCCTCGGCAACCACTTTCAGTTTTGGACAACGATAATAAAATGAGCTAGAGTTCCTCGGGGTATTTTGTAGGACTTTAAAGTGGGATGTAGCAATAAGAGTGGTACTTAAAAATCGAATTACAATGACTCATTCCAAAGACTGAACTTGATTAAAATGCAAAAACCCTCATTTGCATTTTATTTCTTCCAAAGCCCTTTGAGAGTAATGGTGGGAAAAGAGAAAAGGGAAAGAGAAAAGACTTCTGGCAGAAACAATCCTGTTGATTTTTAAAGAATGTTTTAATTTTCATATTTTGCCCTCTTGGCTTCGAGTTTGCGTTCTCATTCCTTCTCCTTCATTCCTGCTGATCCACATTAATCTTCTGCCAGTTGAGGCCACATGAATCCCTTTTATCGATTCTTTTTTTCCCCCAGTCATTCAAAACTAATCCATGAAGTGAAAGAAGAAGATGAAGCAGCGTTTCTTTGGGTCTAGTCATCGCAGCTGTTTGCTAATCTTGTGGTTATTGGCTAAATCCCCAGCTATGACCAACCACAAATCAGAAGAATGCGAAAAACTAGCCATGTCAGTGTCGTGTCATCAATCTACTGTGTTGCAACAATAATTACTGAAGTTAGGATTCAAACCAGCTAACCCCGGCCCGTCTTAAGCTCCTGCGTTAGCCGTGTAAAAGACGACACTCCGCTGGTGCTCGGCGCTCCCAGTCTGGTTTAGCTTGCTGCATGGCTAACCAAGCTAACTAGCGAACAGCAGCTACTCTCAGCAGCAGTTAGCGGTTACTCTGGTAATATGCTACCCCCCTTTTTGTTTGGAGTAGGACTTGTCTTACATACTGCACCTTAAAATAATGAATCATTTCACTTCAATCATTCTTTTAGTTTCACTGAATCTTCTAACCACAATCAGTAGATTTACTAAATTCAGTCACAATGCAAGTCGTAGAATCATTACATTTAAATTCATATACACAGAAGTTGCTATTTACGTATAGGTTGACATTTTAGTACCTGTGCTCTGTCTTCTTGTCGAGTTCAGTAAGAAGATTATCACTTTTTGATGTGTAGCTACAGACAGCAGTAGATTAGCACATTTTAGCATAAAGACAGGAAGACGGTGAGCTTTGCTCTGTCCAAAGACAGTTTTCACCTACCAGCACCCTCTTTTATATTACGCTTATTTTGGGATTCATCATTTTATTTTGGGTTACTACTAGAATATGTTTACATGCTTCAACACTCATAAAACACAGCTGCAGCGCTGTATTTGCCCCTTCTGCTCTGTTTCAGCTCCTGTCCCTTTAAGGCCTCTCCTCTGATTGGTCGGCTCACACATGCCCGACCCCCACACCTCTGACAACAAGAGGACAGCTGCGCTAAATCGATACTTAAGCACCAAACTAGGCATGAATTAGTTTGTGTGCTAATGTGTGACGTGATGACGCAGTGTGATGTCATGAAGTCACAGAATTGTACACATGACGACTGACGAGGCGTTTGAGGAGCAGTGTTTTCTGTGGGAGAGAGGAGCTTCTATTGGTGCCGACTTTGACCTTTTTAACTTTCACGACCTTTTACCTATACAAAACACTGAGGGACAGAAAAAAAGGAAAAGGTATATTAAGCCTCTTTTGAACATGTTTTATCTGTGTAATACCAGTCATTAAAAAAACAGTATATTGACTCTGAATGCTTGAAAAATCGAGTTCAAAACACTGCAGATTTTCTTTGATCAAACCCAGCTGACATTTTATTGAATTGTTTGCCTTCTATCTCACAAAAGTGAAACACACCCAGAGTGTAACAGAGCTAGGCTAACCTACTGCCAGCTGTTTCTCGTCTTGCCAAGCAAAGCGAACCATTTTCTGGCTGCAGTATTGAACAAACAAATAAAGAGTGGTATCAATTTTTTTAATCTGACTCTCAGCAGGAGAGCAAATAAAGCGTCATTCCCTAAATGTCAAGAGAAGAGCAGAATGAGAGTAAATGTGAGTCGTCTCATTCTCATGGGACTCCTGTCAGGTTGTTTTACACACTTTGGACTTTTCCAGCGGCTTCTGAGACGAGGCGGCCGTCATAATCTCTATTTGTTTTTGAACTCGGGGAGGATCGTGTTTTTTCAGTGTGGTTTGCGCAACCAAATTTTGTTCCCGTCTTCTCAAGATTCACTGTTTCCTGTCATGGAGCTGGTCCGGTGCCGTCTGTCCGTGGCTCTGGCGAGCGGTTGTTTCGAGGAGGTGAGGAGAAAAAATGGAAACCGAATGAGTGACAATTTGCTAAATTCAGTGGAATAAAAGTTCAGTGGATGAATCATACATCAGAGGGCCGTTCTGTGCATGCCGACTTTAACTCAGGAAATGTAAGGTTTCGTGTTGGGTGGTGTTCGTCTCGTGTCTCCAATATTTCATAAGACACATATTGTTCCCGGCACTTTTTACAAGCATACTGTGCCTTTTTTCTTTTTTTTTTTTTACTCCTCCACATTAAATTTAAAATAGTTTTTAATTCTCCACTGGGGGACGAAGAGCTCCTTCCTGCATTACATCCTCTCATGTTTTACTTTACGTTGAGACGGAGCCAAATTCAGGATGTCTCAACTATCCGGAGACAGGTTAATTTCCTTTATATACATTCTTTATTCTTTTTTATTTTACATCTGCACTTGTGTCATGTGAGGCTGCTCCGAGCCTGCTGAGTGACATACAGCAGCTCATTTCCTTCCACAAAGATAACCCCCCCCCCGAGAGAGCCTCCGAACAAACGAGTGACCTCCACTCTCAGTTATGAGTTTTCCCTCCTCAAACAAAAGACATTGTGTGCGTCTGTATTGAAGCGACCGGGTGCGATGAAATGTTTAATCTCGTGAGACTCTGTGCGGAGCAGACTCGGTTAGCAGGTGCGGCGCCAAGCGAGGGGCACAATGATTTCACCTCGGAGACCAGAGAGACGAGGTCGGCTATGCTCCCATTGTGAGAGAGACACACACACACACAACACACACGAATGCTCACACATACATATTTACGCTCTTCTCTGTGGCTATGTGCTCATTTGTGTTCCCATGTAGAGACACAGAAAATGGACATTCAAGTCAGGAAAAAGAATGTAGCAGGTAAGTTTCCACTGACTGTTACATAAAAAGAGGAGAAAGCCCAGAAGGAGTTTTTAAACCTTCTCTCCTACAAATTATTAAGACTTATAATCTTCTTAATCTTCTTATTAATTTCTTGATTGCCTGATCATCGTTTCATCTATAAAAAAGCTGTGAATCGCAATTTCCCAGAGTGACGTCTTAAGATGACTTATTTTGTCCAACCAAAAGTCCAAAAACCAGAAAAAAAGGCTCTTCCTTACGATTGTTCATGACAAAGGAAAGCCAATTCTTACATTTGAGAAGTTCAAACCATAGTTAAAACATTAATCAACGGTCAAAATAGTCGGCAGTTCATTTCATTTTGGACGACTACTCGTAGCAGCTCTCTGAATGATGTTTAAACACCGATCAGAAAGCATCAGAATCCCTTCATGCACCTTTCATGCTTGTGTTTGCAAAATACAAAAGATGTCCATCAAGAGGAAAAGAAGAAATACAGAAAGATATAAGAAATATCTCCATTAAAATGACCTGAGTATGTGTTTACTGTGGTGTCACAAGAGAAAACAGTGTTTTACATTCAGGGCAAATTTTGGTACAGCTTTATTTTCAAGGCTGTCCACAACCACGACATCACCTGTGATGAACATATTTCTTTTGCATGTTTAGTGTCATTTGCTCAATTTTGTAATTTTGAGTGATGGTTGAGGATTAACTGACTGCATGACAATAAATGGAGCTCTATGTAACACATTTGTAGCAATTTTCATGTACTTATCACTTTTTTATTGGTCATATGTGAGCGCAGAGAGCAACAGCAGCTAACTTTAGCCAGGAAATGAAGTCCGCTAACACAAATTAACAACACGACACAGAAGTTCCTCAGAGCCTCTTCAGGTGTCACGTCAGTCTCATGCACACCTCTTCAAATAAAGTTTCTATCCTGATTTTTGATCACCACAAAATCATCAATAACAATATTGAGGTTGTGGCGAATACATACTTGTACAAGTAAAGCCAGAGAGTAAACATGCCAGTGTAAATTTAATCCATGGTCTAACACACCGTGAGACTGTGTTAGACTCCCTCTCGAGAGATCAAGTTAGCAGACCGCTAATTTACGGAGTTTTATCAACCTCAGAAACGACCGCATGACAACAATACACTGCAGTAAATGGATCCAAATATAAACCGCCACCAAAAAGCCACAAATAATGCTCAGAACAGCACCAAACTTCAGCAACAGTACAAATAGGGTCTCAGCACATAGTCGGGGCATCTAACCTCCGCTAGCTTAGCTGGATTTCTATCGTGAAGCTAAAAACAGATTTCAACTCTCCTCCATCAGCTTCCAGGTCGGGGAAGTCCCGACGCGACGATTACTGCAGAAGAGAAGTACATTTAGTCAGCTTTTCAGTAGAAATCCAGCTAAGCTAGCGGAGGTTAGATGCCCCGGACTATGTGCTGAGACCCTATTTGTACTGTTGCTGAAGTTTGGTGCTGTTCTGAGCATTATTTGTGGCTTTTTGGTGGCGGTTTATATTTGGATCCATTTACTGCAGTGTATTGTTGTCGTGCAGTCGTTTCTGAGGTTGATAAAACTCTGTAAATTAGCGGTCTGCTACCTTGATCTCTCGAGAGGGAGTCTAACACAGTTTCACGGTGATTTAGACCATGGATTAAATTTACACCGGAATATCCCTTTAATTCTGAACTTCTGTCTGAGCACATTGTCCCACACACCAAAACAAACCCTCCCTGGTCAAACTAATCACACTGCTTCACTCTCCCTCCCGACACACGGGGAGATTAGGACTGTGTGGGATCAGCGGCGAGCTGTGTGGACGCTGAAAAGCTGGCAGGTGGGAGATTGAATATTAAAACTCAGCAGCAGGCCGTGTGGAGCCCGCTGAGAGGAGATATGAGGGAGTGTTGTGTTGAGAAACAGCCGGGGCCTCCCGATGTGTCGGTGAGGACTGTGTGTGGTGATGACGGGTCGTCAGGGAGGGAAAATCTGCGAGGACAGCAATGAAACAGATGAGGAGAGGAGTGTGTTTGTTCGAATATTAGATTCACGTGTTCCTTTATGCCAACATCTGCCGGTATACGACACATTTTCCCTTTATATTTGGGTTCAACTTTGGATGAAACTCCATCTAAACCTCTCTGCAATTTCAATAAACCTCATACGACTTACATCTTAAACTCACATGTGGGTTTCTATATTCGTTTGACCTTTTCAATTAATTTCCTCTCCAGCTTCCTGCCAGCATCATAGTAAAACATCTAAAGGTAAAACCAGCGCTGATCATCCGCTGTAAACCTGTTTGGTTCGGCTCCGACAGACAGTTGAAGAAACGTCGAGGCAGTCGAACAGGAAAAACAGAAGTCTGTTCCAACAAACAGGATCTACAGGACGGCCTAATCTCAGGTCCTGTGGCGAATCACCCGCTTCAAAACCGTTTGGCAGCGATTTCAACGCACGTGAAGACACACGCAGCGCACACGATCGTGACGCTTCAAATCCAACGCGGCGTCTGTGAAAACCCTTCTTTTGTTTTGGTGCCAAGACAAAGTCTCTGGACTTCGCTACAAAGAGACTCTCTGGATTTGTTCTGTATTAGCTCGTTTGGAAATCTGCGTTTCATAACGTGCAAAATATAAAGAATGTAAACAGACGATTTTGCCACATGTGTCTCAGTTCACTGTGGATTTCTCGGATTAATCTGATGATCTGATTCTGCACTGCAAACCTTTACGTCACTGGAATCGCCTGTTGAATTGTGTAAACCAGGCTGGCTGGATTAGTCGTGACTCAGTTTGAAAATGAATAAAACAATGTATATGATTAAGAATATGATTAAGATTGTGAAGATTCTGCAACAATAAAGAGAAAACAGAAATAACGAAAGGAATAAAATGTGAAATGAGGAGAAAAAGTAAAAAAAAAAAAGGTGCTGCAAACCCTCAGTGCCTTGTTCGCTATGATCTCCTGTATTACGTAACTGTATCGGCTGATAGGTAAACGCACTTTGCAGCCTTTAAGCAGTTTGGTGCTGCATGCCCATAAAGCTGGGGGACTTGCAAAGAAACAATTTGTTAATAAAGGTCGAGACATCCTGACTTTTACTCTCAAACACGGCCGAGCTCCAGAAAAAACACACGAGCCTGGATTCAATTTCTTTCAAACCCCACTAATGCAGGTTGTCTTTGGCTTTCAAGTCTCAAAACAAATATTATTTTTTATTATTTTTACACAATAACCCTTGAGAAAGCTTCCCCAGAGACACGAACACATCATACTGTTCCTACAGGCTGAGTAAAACTCCTCGTGATGAGTAAATTGGACCTAAAACGGCTGTAAATTTTGATTTCTGGTGGTTTGGTCGCTTAACTCGAACACTTATCATCCGCTGACACCACATTCTGCTCGCATCCTCCAGGGTTTCTGGACCAGTAACCGACTGTTCTCACCACGACAGTCCTGAAGTCCCGCCACTGTTAAATGTGGCCTCAGAGAGATCGTCTGCCACCGCCGTATAATAGTTAAAAGATGTGTTATGCAACATTTTAATGATGTTAGGAAACTGCATTATAAATAGACGGATTATAGCGCCGACTGAGGAGCACGAGCCCGTGTTGCACAAGGCGAGATAATCAGAACCACTGCTGCTGCTGCACCGACTCCCATGATGCAATCTCATGAGTTTGCAGAGGACTGTTAGTGAAAATGAGACATAAAACTAATTTGACTCACTGGACTAACGTCTCCTTCTCGCCTCTAATTCCTTCTGTTTCGACTGCTGAAGTCCGGTCCACTGTCTTTGTGTCCAGAAGCTCCTGCAACCGAACACAACAGCAGCCTCAATGTGACGTTATTCTATTCTCATCTCAATGTGCAACTCAGGGCTTGTGGACAAACATCCATCATGGGTCGAGAAAAGTAATTACAGACTTGCTGCCTATTTCTCAAACTTACAGCTTAATCTAGTATGAAAAGGCGAAGAGTGATGATTTTTTTCTCCTAAATATAATATCCAGATACTGTCGTAAATCAACTTCACTTTCCTCAGTTGGCCCAAAAGATTTCAAAGATCAAAAAAGTCACCAGGAGTCTTCAATGCTGAGTGCAGTTGGACTTTATTTGCCGGCAAAAAAAGAGCAAGAAAATCTGTGAAAAAAAAACAACAAACTGACCAAAGGTTCACAGCATTGAGCATCATCTTTTAAGCCTGAAACACACCGGGCCAACCGTTTGACATCTGAAGCGTTTGGGGAGAATCGGACGAGTTCGGGAACGAATCTGTTTGGTGTGTTCAGCTGTGTTGGAAGCTTTTGTGACCGCGTGGAAAGCGTCTGCTCTGATTTAGCATGCGAAGTCTGAGAACGTTGGCTGTTGGCCGTCTGAGCCATTGGATACTCTGATTGGTTGTGTGCTAGCTGTATGACCATTCTGATTGGCGGTGTGCTAGCGAATCAGCGCTGTGTGTGGGAGGGGCAGAATACTGTGTGCGCCACTGAACTCTATGGTGTGTGCTTTGTTTTTCTATGCACTCCGTTCCAGTGGCGTGCGCAGACTTTTTGAAGGGCAGGGGCGAAAAGAAGGGCACTTAAGCGCACATTCTGGCTCCCAAGAGGACACTTTAGCGCGTGTTTTGGCTCCCAGAGGGCAGTTAATCATGTTTTAACCAGCCAAGGGGGCAGTTTAGTGTGTTTTACCAACCAAGAGGGCACTTTAGCATGCTTTTTTGGCTCTCAGGAGGCCAATTTAGCGCGTGTTTTGGCTCTCAGGAGGGCACTTTAGCGTCCGTTTTGGCTCTCAGGAGGGCACTTTAGCGCGCGTTTTTCAACAATTGGGCAGCGAGGGGGGCGACTGCCCCCCCCTTGTGCACATCACAGCTCCGTTCCATCATTTCCTGTTCTCATGTTTTGGATTACTGGCATGAGACTAGCGCCACACGACCTTGTACACGGTACTGTGGAGTTGGCAGTAGCCGAAGCGGTGTGTTCAATGCAACTTTTCAGTTGGCCGCTGGTTTGAGTCTGGGCGGTGTGTGGGGGCCTTTAAACAGAAAACTGGGAGTGTCCTCTCGGGCGTCATGACCTCAACCAATCCCTATTCTACTTTATTTCTGCTGACACTGCTATTTTCCTATAGAAAATACCCCGTTCTACCTTCTGCACCTGCGTGAAGATTGGCGTACGTGCAGAACTGCACATCGACCAGTTGCTCTTCGCCTCACTTTGTTTTGTTTTTTTCAAATAGGTGCTTTCCCGCTGTCCATTTCACCGGCTCTTAAAAACTCCGGCCTTCAGTCCCTCTCTTCATGTATCCCATTACATCTGATCACTCTTTGCACTGCACTTGTGAACATAATCAAAGTGTTAAATATTTAGTTATATGATTTAATTCTTCATATTCTTCATATTTTCAGACTTTACATCATCAGGCTACAGCAGCTTTAATCAGTAGATGCATTTTTCAGTCAGCTGGTGCCCAGTAGGATGTTTCAGCAACTCTTTCACATGTATTACCTCTCATTTCTTACTTATATTATTACAAGAGTTATTATCAGTTATCATTAGTCACTATTTACAAACTGTGGTTATGTTATACTACAATAGATAGATGCACTTTAAATTCCAGGTGTAAAGGTTTAAGTGTTTCCTTATCTCACATTGTGGTCCGATCTCACCATGCAGAGTAGGTCAACAGAGCTGGTGAACTTGCCAGTGAACACAGTGAAACAAAGAGAGGCTGTGCTGTTGTTTGGAGTTACAGATCCGATCACGACGTGAGCCGGACCGACCTTGAAATGTGTTCCTACTAATCTCGACCTTACGATTCTAATGAATTCTTCTTGTATTTGCTCCTGTTATGATGATATTTCCTCATCCAGATAACGATCACCTGTTAATAACTGGTGTAGATGGGGTCGCAGCGATGAAGCAGAGGAAACCCTCTCAAAAATGTTTTAAAGAAATACAAATGTGCAACGTTTGTCATCATGAAAGAAAAAGAAAAGCAAATATTTTCAGGTAGATTGATGAATTACTGATCCTTAAAGCTTAAAAAACCTACAGTTCGATGACATCTGGGCCAAACTCCATCTGCTGAGGACCAACATGTGATACATCAGAAAGCTCCAGAACAGCTCCAGTACTTATGGACCTTGTGAGATTGTTTTATCCGACCTATTATAACATTATGAGCTGCTGTTAACTGCTCTAGAACAGCTCTCCGTTCCACCCGGCGTGGTTTAAGTCCACCAATGAGGTTAAAACACTGGACTGAGTAACGTCCCTGTTATCTGGTTTTCTCATTCTGGGGTCTTTTCCTTCCTCTGGAGGCACACGAGCAGACCGAGTGCTGACTGACGGCCGGAATTAGGAACGTGCAAAAGCTCTGGCAGCCGTCCCCGCAGCGCCTCTTAACGTTTAATCAAAACCACGCTCGCCATTTGCCCCCCGACGTTCCACCCCAGCCTCCTCCAGAATTTCTCTTCACAGAAATTAAAGCAGTCCTTTCTTTTTTTTTTCTCTCCCCCCTTTGTTGATATTTTTTCATGCAGTGGAAAGTTTACATAAAGGAGAGCCTGATCCCCGGAGCTCTCCCTCCAAATACCTGCAGGATGAAATCAAACTCCTATTTGAAACTTACATTATAAGTCTCTCCCCCCACTGCTCTTTCATTCCCTCTCCCCCCCTTTTTTTCTCCCTGAGCTCGTCGGCTCAGTTCAGCTTTCCAACTCTCCAGGAGAGGATCAGCCGTCATCCCGTGGGCGTCAGACGTCCACGCAGGTCTTAATTAATGCAAAAGGGAAGGGGAGAGAGGGGGGTTTCATGGGAGAAGGCTGAGGCAATAAAGAGAGTTGCCAAGAGAGAAAATACAGGAGGCTGGAACAGGTAGGAGAGTGTGTAGACGGATGGATGATGCGTTCTTAGCAGATGACGAATGAAGCTCGTTCTCCAAGACAGCGAAGGAGAAAATACAGTTGAGTGTACTCCTAAATTACCTTTCAAAGGGACAAAGCGAATAAAATGCAAACTAAGTGACAAGTTATTTTCTGTCATCTCGTCTGAAACCATCCGTGTCTCCATGTGTCGTAGCCATTAAAGTCACTGAAGGACTCTGTCGGTGTTTATTTCTGGTATTCGGGGTTATAAATGTTTCTGTTTTGGGATTCAGATCATAACTGTTTGATTTTCAAACCAACCGCAGACAAACAAGTTAGAACCTGCGCTGAAGGAAACGAGCTGTAGAAGAAACAGAATCACACAGAAAACGCTGGTGTCATGGAGAACGTCGAGCTTCATGAGGGGAAATTATCTTCTTACTCGTCCTCATCAAGAAGCTGACGGTGAACAGAGCTGCCAACGAGGTCCAGACCACGAAAGCACTGAAGGTTTCTGTCTTAACCTCAGACTTTAAAAGGAATAGTTCAACATTTTGGGGGAAAAAAGAGTAGATTAATTTATCTTGTTGGGTCACAAGTTGCCAAAAACAAAACCTTGTGTTGTAAATATTGTGCATATACTTATAACACAAGTCTCAGTCGTCTGAACCAAAACAACAGCTGTAGCTCAGGAGGTAGAAAAGGTCGCCTGGTGATCGGAAGGTCGCTGGTTTGAATCCCCGGCTCCCTCAGCTGCATGTCGAAGTGCCCTTGAGCAAGAGGCTGAACCCCAAATTGCTCCCGATGAGCAGTTTGCACCTTGCATGCATCAGTGTATGAACGTGTGAATGTGATAAGGGTTGTAAAGCACTTTGAACAGTCTGTAGATTGCAAAAGCACTATTGTAACTTGTATTCTGCTTACATACCTTTCACAATAAAAGCCCAAGACACAAGAGCATGCTCTGCCAAACTAACTTAAATTCACTTGACCATTTTAGTGGCAGGCCGCTCAGCATCTTATGACACCAAAATGTAAATATTGTATGAATATTGTTACACTACTCACTGTTAATATCCTCCTCTCTTATATTATTTGTGCTTACTAGTGTGTCATCACAGTCTAAAGTGTGTGGGCAGAGTGGGAACTTGTGGTCGGGGCCCTGCAGGAGAGACTGTGCACATTTAGTGGGCCGCGTAACCAAGAAGGGAAACATGAAGCTGGGAAAAAACTTTTGGAGCGTATGAGCCAGAAAAAAATAAATCATCTGCCTGACAGCAACTCTGGAGCTCAGCTATTAAAATGTTAACTCACTTGTTTCATTAGAAAAGTGTCAAAACTGCAAATTAATGGAGGGTTTTATGTTAGAGCAAACTGGCTGAGCTGCTGCTGATGATTTTTAGCAGACGGACACGAGAGATTATCAGTCTACTCATTCAACTCTTTGGAAGAAAGCGAACAGGGGAATCATGTTGAACTTCACTTTTAAACTCTGTGTTGTCGCCTGAAGACGATCAGAGAAAATGGAAAATGGGAAGACTTGACTCCTGAAGCACCGAACCGAAAACAGACCACAAGTATGAGGACGGTGGTGTCCAGAGTCTGTGCAGGATGTATCTGATACCAAACCGGGAAACGAGGACGCCCACAAATTGAATTTTACTCCGAGTAAGCTTTTCTCATGTAGCCGCTCGCCTGATGATGAAGACCCACGTCTGGCATGTGAAAATGCCTGTGAGCGAGTGTTTCTACTTAGATTTAATATTCTTTTTATTCAGTTAAGGCTCTGCTAGATTCAGACAGATATGGACATTCAATACAGGGCATCTAAAAAAAAAAAACAACTGTGTAAACTGTGTAAAAAGCAGTGGCAAAACAGTAGAAGCAGTTAAAACCATACAGGAATGTTTCTGGGATTAATAAAAATGAAAAGAGCGGAGCGAACTGAGCCGCCGTGTTTGATGGAGTGAAGCGGTTTTCCACTGAGTATTCCTGCCGTAAATCCAAGGTGTAAACGCTGATGGATTTACAGCCGCGCTGCCCGGCGATCCAAGGCTCATGTCGTAATTTGTTCGTCTGAATGAAGGTTTTATTCAGCGATGACGAAACAATTCCTGGGTCCGCAGACGATTCCTGTTAAATTTATACCCCATAATCTAAAACTCATATTTCTGTTTCCTTCGACTTCATATCCATACGTTTTTTTACGGCCGCTTTGGGGTTGGGCACTTTTCCCTGTTGGATTATTTTCTTTTTTTTCCTCAGTTTTTCCCTCCTAAACCTCGTGGCAACCATTCAGGTTTGGAGGGCTTCCTGTAACTCATGTTCACTGTGTTTAAAAAAAGCGAGTGGGGGGAAAAAAAAGATGAGAACACTTCAGCCACTGACTCTGAATATGAGTTCATGTGTGTGTATTTGCAGTTTTACTGTATATATAAACATAAACAGCTCTCTTCATGGCTCGCCACTGTTAGCGCCTGAGGCCAGAGACGTCATCTGTCTGTGATTTAAACTGAGACCAAGAGAACAAAGCTGCAGAACAAACAAGGAGGAAAAACTACTAAATATGATTTTTCCCTTTTCCAGGGTTATTTTGTCATGTTATGTGTTACATCAGTGACCCGACGTGGCTTCTCGTGTACTGTAAGTAATCACATTACCTCCAATTTTATTCAAATGCACAGTTACTGTTGTTTTTGTCAACACAAAACTTGAAAAAAGGTTTAAATATATGTATTTAATATGGAGAAAATACTGAGTATGGGGTGTGTCCGTTGTTCTGCCGAGCACTGATTCCAGACCTGTGGATCGATTTCAATCCGTGAAGCGGAGTCGAGTCCCAGTCAACCCTGCGAAGGCAAACAGCCGGGTCAAGCCGTCACATGACCCTGACAACCTGAACCAGACAGGCGGTGTGACGAACAGCCACCCCTCACCACCAGCGGCACCTCGACCCCCAGGTTTCTGACAGGACCCCCGCACTCGGCCACCCACCTTTCACATCGGAGTAAGTTGTTTAGAGGATGTCAAGCATGTGTTTATATAAGGATACAGTCTGTGCATATGGAACATTGTAATATTGCTCCAGTAAAATTAATCCGATGTGAGTTGATATTTCAGAATTAATTAAAGTCTTGCCAAAGTTTAAAAAATGGTTAAATGCTAACTTTAGCTGACAACACGTTGGTTTACTTTGACAATGTTGCCTGATGACTCAGCACCATCCATTGTCTTTTCAGTTGATCAATCAGGAGGTGGTGAAATATCATGTTTAAAGGACATACAACCTGTAAAAAAGCAATATGATATTATCCTTGGCCACCTTGTGAATATGGTTTATTGATATATGGAGCACTTTCACGTCTGTGCATGAAGTATGGTGCCAGAAGGAATGTCACTTCACTTGTAAAATGTATAATCTGCAATAAAAAATAGAGATTAACAGTGTTTACATTATCCAAGGTTAGAGGAGAAGGGCCTTTTTCTCAGCCCAGAAGGCAATAATCCTGCATGCTTGACTTGTTAAAAGTTGTTCCTACTCTTCAATACAAGAGATGGCAGCTTCTGGTGCGCTGCTGAGCTGTGAACCGCGTCCTGGGTTAGCTCTGTTTAAATTGTCTTATACTGCTGCTATTCCAAAATCAGTGTGCTGCTAAATAAGATAAGATGTAGACTGACAATAAAGTTGTATCGTGGCATGGCATATCGTATCGTATCGTATCATGTCGTGTCGTATCGTGTCGTGTCGTATTGTATTGTATCGTATTGTATCGCATTGTATCGTGTCGTATCGTATCGTATCGTGTCGTATCGTGTCGTATCATATCGTATCGTATCGTGTCGTGTCGTATTGTATCGTGTCGTATCGTGTCGTATTTTATCGTGTCGTATCATATCGTATCGTATCGTGTCGTGTCGTATTGTATCGTGTCGTATCGTGTCGTATTTTATCGTATCATATCGTATCGTATCGTGTCGTGTCGTATCGTGTCGTATCGTATCGTATCGTGTCGTATCGTATCGTATCGTGTCGTATCGTATCGTATCGTATCGTGTCATATCGTGTCGTATCGTATCGTATTGTATCGTGTCGTATCGTATCGTATTGTATCGTGTCGTATCGTATCGTATCAGTTCGGTTTGTCATGGTAGCCAGACATCAAGACAGAGGCAAACTCTGGACGCAGTGATGCTATTAACTTCATTTTGCTTTCTCTACCTGTTTTTTTAAAAATATCTGAATCAAACGCAACATGTATTCTGACAGATACGACTGATTTAATTGCATTTTTCAGATAAGTTTGAAACCAAGGCTGTTCTCAATCCTGGTGATGTGATGTGGAAAACTAGTTAAAACACACACACACACACGAAGAACAGTCCGCGTATTATAGAAACACGTGTATTTGAATTATGAATTGGATGTCATATATATGGGCATGTGAAGGTGTGAATGCAGAGCCTGCTGGGTAGCTGACAAGAAAAGAAAATAAACTTCACATTTTATTGGCTGCTGTTAATAACGAAGACTCCCACCGCTGTCAGTCCCGTCATGCCTCGTCTGCAGCTCAGAATGTGACTTAACTGCAGTGAGACGGTAACACGCCCCCCCTTCCCACACAGACTGGGTCACAGGTCTCTCACCCTCCTAAACACACACAGACACCAAAACCACTTCAATCACCAGTGTCATCGCGCAGTTAGTTACAGTCACTATTAATATATGAGCGTCCGCCAAAAGATCCCCTTTCGGTGAGACTGTTTTTGTTTTTTTTTATCTTTAAAGCAACACCTTTCCATTAATCACCTACCTCTGTCAAAACTGAAGCCAATCATAACAAGCGCTCCCTCTATAAACTGACAAGAAATGCCTGTGTGGCTGATTTACAAGAAACTGGTCTGTACCCACAAGGTTCAAGGTTATCATTATCGTCCCGCCAGGGGAAATTTGTTACGCAGCGAGACAGAACGCTAACCGACGACATCATCATCAGACAAGACAACAACAATAATTAGTCACATAACAGGTGCTGGGAAAGAGAACTCATGCAAAGACAAAGAACACAGTGTGTGCTTATTGCTATGAAGTACATCAACAGAATGATGAGACGTGGTGAACAGGTGCTCTAAGTCGGAGGGCAGCAGCTCTCCTGGTATAGATGATCAAAGCTCGGCCCGACTCCTCCAAGATCTTCAGCATGACTTCCATGTCTAAAGTCTTCAAGGCAACACACAACCGTAAACAAAGTTTAGCAGCATTCACAGCTGAACCATGAGTCAACTTGTTCTGGTGCAACATCCCCTTTATCTCGAATCTCTTCCTCTCATGTGAAGGCCAGCGCTGAGAACATGGTTTACTCACACTAATCAATGGGCCAATACAGTCACGTAATTCAAGTTTTTCTGGATCCTTGTGGATTACTGGCGTAAGGAAAGTATGATTTATATAAATGTTGCAGGAGTTCAAACCTGCGTCATTACAGACAGCTAACACTCCTCCGCCCTGCTGTTTGTGTGCGTCTCCTTCATGCGATGTTTTTATACCGTTAAAATCTTTCTACATGCTTGTAACATCAAACTACTCATTGTAACTTTGGCAGCATCAAGTACCGACTGTGATGTGTTTCTGCTACATCAGTGACACACTGACCATGTCGTTCCAAGTTAACGCGTCTATTAAATGCTTGGATAGCGTCAGTGTGGAGCTTGCAACATAAATATGTATTTTTAGTTATGTTACCAAGGTGGGTCTAGAGATGGCAACGTCTCTCAGTCCAACACTTCCTCCTTCCAGAACGACTAATAGGGTCGATTGCAAATGACTCCCAAAATGGCTTTTGCTACCATTTTTAACACAACTTGACCATTGTGGCGTACCGGCTGCATGCATGACCTTCACTGTACGGTTAGGTTAAGGCAAGAAAACTACTTGGTTACACATTCATCATTTTTGTTATGTTATGTAGGCCACATGTCATAAGTTGCCTACCTTACAAAAGTTAAAATAACTTACTGTTGACTTTTGGTTTCACCCAGAATACCAACAGTGGCCTCTCGACTCCTTCCGAGGTGTATTTTGTCTTCCTAAAACACATCACCTGACTTCCTCGTTTGCTGCCTGTATGGTGTTTTTTCCAATGAGGACGTCTGATTGGTCCGTTGGCCTGTCTATCCACCACTTGGTCCAGACTGAAACATCACGATAGACTGAGATCCCATTTTTTTACAAACTGAGCTGTAGACGACGAGTCCTGAAGACTTTGGCGATCCCCTGACTTTTCCTCTGGCACCACCAGGAGGTTGGTTTGGCACCATGTATCGGATGGTTTGGCACAGACAGTCGTGCCCCCCTTAAAACAACTGATGTAACTTTGGTGATTTATCAGTTTCACTTTTTCCAGCACTTTTTCTGGGAAACACATTCCCATCAAACTCAGCAGTACGAAACGTCAGCATGTCAACATTAGCATTTAGCTCAAACTGCTGCATTTTACTCGACGTACAACCTTGGAGCTGCTGCTGTGGCTGCATAGATTCTATTAAGAGCTTCACGTTAGCATTACACGAGCATTAAACTCCAAGATGTGGAAAATCTGCTACAGGAGGATCAGCAACACATCATCAGTATCACAACCAGCAGGTAGAGTGCCTTTGTCGTTGAGTAATGATATTGTGAGGTGCTCCAGGCATTCAGCCCCACCCAGCTGGATCTACTAGGCATTAAAAAGGTCTGTCGGTGTTTTGACTCGGGTCTGGTGTGAGAGTGAAGGTCCAGGAGGACTTTGCTGATGGTTCTGTTTGTGCAGACAGAATGCAAGGGAATCACAGAACAGGAAATTTGAGTCATGTGTTCTGTGAAAACTAATAAATCGTCCTCAGATTTCATTTTTGGATCGGTCTCCTCGTCTTCATCTCTCTATTCATCTGAACTACAAACAAGATTTATACTGCAAGTACTGCAGCCTCCGACACTGTGTGGCGGCAGCGATGGAAAAACAAATATTTTCTCTACTTTCTCTGCTTCTTTATCTGCCTTGAGCTCGCACAAGACATACGCTTCAGCACCTCGTCCCTCAAACTCAAAGTGAGACCCTCGCTCTATAAAAAACTTTGCGAGTTAATCATTTCAGACGCATTTCTTGCCAAGTCAGCATGCAGCCTTGATTAAGAACACATTGAAGTTGTTTTTCTTCTTCTTCTTCTCTCTCTGGCGGAGCCATCCCTGAACACAAATGGCTGATTGTCTGTGTGACTTCTCCAAACACTTTGAGGTAACTCTCCGTGGCGGATGGTGGAAAAGAGTCGTCCTCAGCTCCACAGGCATCGCGCTGAACATCACTGCGTTTGCGGAAAACACACACATATCTGCAAAATAGTAATTTTCTCTTTCATGCTCGAAACTGTTCGAAACCACGTTGTGAAATTTATTACATGCGATGACAGTGGTTTCTTAGACTTTGAGCATATTTCTGTGATTTGTATTTTTTCTTTTATTGCTGTAATTTAAGAAGATATGTGGCAGAGAGAAGTGCTCACACACACACACACACACACTTTACCTCGGTACTTTTTCAAGAAATGTTAAATCAGGACGCTGGAAACGACGTTTCTCTTATCAACTCAAAAGTAAAAGCGCAACTTATTATTAGAGAAAACATGAGCTGTAAACTGGCAAAGCACCAAACCATCTATAATCTTTTCCATAAGCCTTTTCCCACTGCCACCAACAGCTGAGAGGTCGAGGCCACGCCACCTGCAGGGTCGTCCTTGTGGTATTTGTGGGCTATTCTAAAAGAAAAGGATCAAAAGGTGAGGAGGGTAGCCGTCCTCTCCACATGTGGAATGATCAGGAAGAAACAAACGGCCCACTATTTTTATCTTTTAAAACAAGCTGCAGAGGCTGCGTGAGCCTGACGGAACTGTTTTCTTGGAAAATCGCTTAAAGAAAACATCAATCTGACAGACCCGTCAACCTTCATACTCCCCAACCAATCGTCTGATCTCATCTGCCGCACTGCTGCAAAAACAACACAGCCCCTTAAATTGGCAACATTACAGCAATGGCCCCTAAAATTAGGACAATTTGGGAGAAATAGTCGGGGCTAAAATTACTTAACGACAGCAATGAATTTGCAGTTGGTGTCCGAACAGATTTGTTTTGATGTGTAGCCTTCACGTTACTCGAGGAGCTGGAAATGGAGACATGGCTCAGCTTTCACAGCAAGGAGCAAAAACATTAAAGACTGATGACAAGGAAAGTTTCTTTTGACAAGTAATGGTAACACACTGTACGCAATGTTCTCCCTACAGAAATAGTTTGGGGACATTATTCACTTCCTTGCTGAGAGACGATAAGAGTGAAACCACTTACATCTCGACAGCTAAGTATGACGCAAATAAACAAAGTCCTGCCAGCAGCCAGTTAGCTTAGCTTAGCATAGCATAAATACAGGTAG
Organism: Sparus aurata; assembly: GCF_900880675.1. NCBI lineage: Eukaryota > Metazoa > Chordata > Actinopteri > Spariformes > Sparidae > Sparus > Sparus aurata. The sequence continues at coordinate 8,708,535 of NC_044187.1, read as the reverse complement.
AAGTTAACACAATCCCGACGTCATGACTCCCAAAACATTTATCACTCTTACCACAACAACATGAACGCTGCAGCACACCAGTGTAAAACACGCCGGTCGTTCATCGTACAGCAGCAGCTTGGTTGTGTTTAGGCACTAAAACTGCTTGGTTATGTTTTAGGGTTGGACCATAACGGACGATGACATTGTTGTTTGGGACACGCACCACTTTTCTGTGCTCTAATTCTAACTCATGATGTTGTGATGGTGCAGGGATCAGTGGCAGTGGACAACGATGGCCCAACCCTGTTAGGTTTAGGAGAAGATTATGGTTTGGGTTAAAATAATTGACTTTTGGTTTCACACAGGTCGATGATAGTTTGTTTAACCCAACTATCCGCTCCAACCTCCATCTTATGCACACTTTGTCGCTCTTTACATCCCATCACTTGACATTGCTGCCTAGGTTGCCGCTAGTTGTGCTTTTAAGTCCTGAACTCTGGAGGTAGATTTCGATACCTTTGGTCAAGCTTGGCACCCGTTTCCCCCCTGCTCTCAGTTTTTATGCTAAGCTTGCCAAACCTTTGCTGGATGCAGCTTCACATTTCTACAGCACTGTTTCCATTGTACTCTCAGAAAAGAAAGCCAACAAGTTTTCAAGGCTTCATATATTTCAAATTATTCCTGTAATCATCACCGTGTCACCATGGAAGACTCATGTGTTAAAGTCTCCAGGATGTGAAATATAATATATGTCAAGTATATTAAATAACCATTAACAGATGACGAGTATTAAAAAGTAATTATGTTGTGGGTTTTTCGTAGCGGTGGTGTTATCCCCAAGAATGTTGACCAATGCTACCAGATATCTGATTAAACAAGTGGTTTTTAAGAGGTTTGAGTCCGCCTGACTCTGCGGAAGTGCTCTTGAGCGTGACGCGGGGTACAACTGGTTCTCTGTAACCGGCTGATGCGTTGATCTTGCTGTGGGGTTCGACGTCTTTCACTGGCGCAGAAATCAGGTCATCGAATAAAAAATCAATGCAAGTGAAGACATGGCAGTGACACCTTCAGTACGTCCCAGAGGAGACAGAACAGACGTCTCCACAACAGCTTTAGTTTATTAGCGTTTCTGATGACGAGACAGACACGCTGAAGAGAATACGGGAATAACGGGGCGGCCGATGACAGCTTTTTGTTTCATCTCTTCTTCCCGTCATCCTTTATCTGTTCATTTATGGATTCGAGCTGACAGGACGCTTCAACGCGATGCCACAGGCATTCAAGGATGGCACGGAGACAGAGTTTTTAACTCTACGTATGAATGGGAACGATAAAGAGACGAGCAACAACGAGATGGATGAGTGAGTCGTGGTCGAAGGGCCGGAACGGAGAAGCCGAGAACAAAGCTAAAGAAAAATGGGAAGAGGATGATTTCACATTGTGTATGACATTTTTTTATGCCACTGGAATAAGAAGCAGAAAGCAAAGACAATGAAAAGATTAGATATGGAAGGAAGAGGAAGATTGAGATAACGGGAAGGGGGATGAGACAGCGATCGGACATATTGTAACCACATGACAGGACTGGAAAATATTAGATTTCTCTTAAAAGTGCAAAGTAAAATATTCCCCTGACTGTTTGGAGTGACTTCAAAAAGTGTTTATATGCATGTGTATTCACTGTGGGTTAGTGTGCATGCAAGTAAAGACAGCTGCCAAGCCAGAGACCACTGGTCAAGATGATGTTTCAACATTTTTAAGCACCAAAACTCTGGATGTCTTTGATGGCCGACCGCAGTTTCAGACGCTATTTTAAAACGCGTAAACCTGAAACCCCTGGATATTTTAAAACGAGATAATGGGACAATCTGCGGCCATGTTTGTGGTGACGGAACCAGGAAAGACGAAACATGATCTTTTTCTAACCCCGACAAGGTTCAAGGTGATTAACTCCTTCATGCAACACAAACACAAAAACGTAACACCCAGGAAATAATTCTGGAGCGCATCTTTTGAATTTTCAGCATGGAAACCAGACAACAAGATAATAATGTGGTCGAAAGATTCACATCAAAAAGTTCGACGTCAGGTTAACACTGTCCATCAGCTTAGGCTGTGTGTGAGCACCAAGCATCAATGACGTAAACACAGAGTCCACCTCCCCAAGTCTCAGTGTAGTCCAGCGCTGTGTCGGCTTGGACCACAGTCCGCTTGTTGGGTGCAACAGCTTGATCCAGAATGTCAGGTTGGAGACAGGTGTCTGTAAAGATGTCGGCACAACGGTCTCTGATTTCCCGTTGCTTGGGCGGCCTGAGTGACATTAAATCCATTTCATTTTCACACAACCAGATGTCAGACAGCAGCAGCTGGTCAGGTCCGGATTATCGAAGGATGTTCTGTGCCGTGATCATCTCCAAGTCTGCTGTTCTTAATCCAAAACCGATGCTTTCTCCTCCAATGCTGATGAATGCTTTTCTGTCACAGGTAATACTTGTTGCAGCAATCAAGCTGAAGCAAATACCAGTTTAAGAAACAGAAATGTAGCTAAAATTGAAGGAGCTTCCGGCCGGCGCATCTGCATGCGTCGCCGCTGCCGAGTGGTTTTTGTGCCACATTAAGTTCCAACATTTCTGCGGTGTGCTGAAATGAAGCATGCATTGCCAACATTCATTCTGGTGATTGTGCTGGCAGACTGATTATGCGAATTGTGGAAGAACGCTGACTGAAGCAGAGAACTACAGGAAACCTGAAAGAAGATCCAAGAAAAAGTCCAATCCTCATCCCCAGAACAACTGGAATGCTTTGAACTTTACAGGTTTGATACCAGAGTATCCGAGATGCCGATGAGAATAAACAGTTTCCTTTGTGCGGCCTGGATGACGCGCTTCGCCACACTGACATTAGATAAATGTTATCTGTCACCATCGTCTCTGTGTTCTATTTCTTCTATACAGAGATGTGTAAATAAATTGCAGCCTCGGGGCATCGCAGTAGGTCGAGTTTCTTTCATCTCGGCACTGGAACGAACAAGTATGTTTTTCCCCCACATACAGGGCAAACTACAGAGACCACCAATGCTGTTTAACTTGGCTCCCTTTCAATGTGACAGAACCTTTAACAAAGCGGGACACGCACTCCAACACGTTCGTGTTTGTCCCTCCTGAAGAAAATATCCACTGGATTTGTCTCACAAGCTGCAAAAGATTTTCCCATTTGTGTGAGTTACTCGCTAACAGGATGCTGACAAGTACACAGTGACAGGGAGACAATACGACAGCCAGAGGTTCACATTTGTTGAAAAGATGTTTTCTCTGGGAAATCTGGAGGCCTGTGGGTTTTGTGTGAAGCACAGATGGTTCTCAATAGATTCACATTTTTTTGATAACACCACATTGCACCGGATTGTCCACAACTTGAAACAACCGCACACACTTCACACTGCATAAGTATGAAAAACACACATAAAATCTTGAAGGTCTGAGTGTTTGATTACTTAAAAGCAGCATCTGGTCTTCGGAGGGCAACCATAGTTGTTACTACTCCTCCTCGGTACCAGCACACAGCTTGACAACCCTTAAAAGGGAAATTATTGACTAAACATTAGTTAGTATTGTCTGCTTTTTTAGACAGGAAACCAGAGTTTCATGTCTTGATGCTGGACGCATCAGTCAGTTTGGTGGAGTGGACTGATGAAAAGGTCTGGAGGCAGTCAACAAACTCATTGCAACTTCGAGAAATGGGCCCCTGAAAATGTGGTTGAACATCCGTTTAAAGGTTCACGTGGGCGCTGGAGCTGATCCAGGCCAACACTGGATGAGCGGTGGGTCTACACACTGGGCAGATCACCAGTTCTTCACAGGACTGAGCCTCATTCCCAGATCATCAAATACGAAATGGCTCAGGTAAATTGGTTAACACCTCAGGTCAGAGGTTCAGCAGGACTGTGTGAGTGTGTGACTGTTGAGGCTCATACACAGTTCGTCAAAAACCGATGCTTTAGGCTTAAATTCGGACCAAACACCAACAAAAAGCATCTGTATTTGACGAGCTGGGAATGAGACTTCACAATAAACTTTCTCTAAAGTCGACAGCCTGAAAAACAGGTTATTAAAACATTTTAAAACATACTCTTAATCTGTGTTTGGTCTTAATTATGCCATTTTAGGGGTCCTTGATGTGAAAACGTTTGACAAACAGCTTAGTCCACATCTGGTAAGAATTCCATTTTCAGATTTTCCATTTTAGAAGTTTATGAAACCCATGACCAAAATAAGTCCTTCTAAAAGATTTATGTATGAATTCTATGTTGGCGGGCGAATACAAATGTGCACGTACATCTCCATAAACCAGGCTATGTAAACCTCACGGAGTACGTAATGGAGACATTTTAAAGTTAATAGATCATGTGGGGGAAGAAAACAGGGCACACATTCTCGAAAACCTCACAGAATTCTCATCCATCTCTTTACGTGTACCCTTCACGCTCTCCTGTTGATAATTATTCCGCTGCGTGTTCGTGTTCGTTCTCTTTGTAGCATTTAGCTCGATGTGGAGGCAAGTTCGCCCAGTCGTTTAGATAAAAGGAGCCACAACATGCTCAAATCGTTCAACTAAACTAATTGTCATGATTGCAGCTCATTAGAGAACGAGTAAACCATCTGTTTTTTGGGAAGTCAGACATGGTGAGAAAAGCTGCTCTGGGTCTTTATTCATTTTATAAGAAAGTAATTCTGCTGGAAACTGAAGAACACAAAAGACCACACGCCAGAACAGCAAAAATCTCAATCTGACCGTGAAATCGAACTTGTTAAAGCTTCGTTTGTTCTCTTCTTGTGTTTTCCGCCCTTTTCTCCCTGCCTCCAACCTTTTCACATATTATTCTTCCCTCTGTGTTCTTTGTCACTGTCTCCCCTTCTTATCTCCCTCCGTCTCCATCAACAAACCTGGTATATTTTTCTGACTCAGCTCCGTCTCTGCAACGCTCACTTCCAGCCGGACTCTGTGTCCTGAGGTTGTTGATGCTGACTGGTAATGGCTTCTCCAGCCTGAGCATTATTCTCAATGTGCTGTGAAACCACTGGCCAAAGACAACAGCGGGCCCCGCAAGCTTCCCAAATCGCCACTTTGATCATTGCGAGGGCCCCGGTCTTAATGGCTACTAAATGCTGTGGCGCGGAAAAACTTTTGGCGTCGGGCCGACGGTTTGATCCTTGCAGAAGCGGAGTACCAACTCCGCTGGATGGAGAAACTGTGGTGTTGTAACCATGTCCTGTTTTTCGGCCTGACTTTTTCCAGGAACACGATCTGCTATGTGCGCGCTTGTTTTGAGCATTGCTACATAAAGTCTTGGACAATTGGAAGCAGCCCAGCGCACCACAGTTTCCCCACCAACTTTTCCCTGGAGAAACTGGAGGTTAAAGGCGACACTCCGCCACTGGAGACTCTCTGAGCATCATATATCATTAAAGACTTTGTGTGATTAACCTTCGATGCGGAGCCACTTTCCAGCCATCTTCGTCTTCGTGATTTCCTCCATCTTCCAGCGAACTCTTGAACACACTCTTTTTTTGTTTGTCTACCTTTGAGAAGATCTGTAAACTGTTAATCAGTAGCGTGTGTTTCTTGGAGGAGCCTGGTGAAAGAGCCTTCACACACAGATGTTGATCAATCTCGGACTGCACGCAATGTGAAACTGTTGAGCAACCCCACAGTGAGAGGTGGACATCTCGAGCCAGCGCTGGACACATGCGAGTAGTTTAAACTGCTTCTGGCAGCTCTTTTAAAGAGAAAAACAAAAACAGAGCCGAGCGAGAGTGAGCGAAGGACACTTCATCTAATAAAGTGCTGAGTAAGTCCGAGGAGCGCTGGCTCGTAAAAGATGAGAAATGACAAGAGGGACTGAACGATCGAGTGCAAACTGAGCAAAGAGGGTTTTTTTTATTTTCGCTGGAACTCAACTGGTTCTTATTTGCTTTAATAACATGGGCGAAGTGATGCAGAGGCTTTCTCCTCACAGTGCCCTCTTTCTCTCTTCATCTCTACAGGCTACACCCAGTCCATCCGTCTTATCCTCCACTCCCTCCGACACTCAGCACATTTTCAACTCAGTCCTCTGTAGACGTTTCCATAAACTCTCCAAGACTCCTTTTGTCATCACACTTTTCTCCGCCAAGTTGTGCCGCCGGTGGAGAAATGTGTCAAACTGCATCTCGTGTCTTACCCGACTCTTCAGGAAGTAGTATGACGTTCGTGCAGCGCTGCGAGGGCGTGGAGCTCTGCTGTGGATGGACGTCAGCTCTCAACACTTTCAGGGTCGGTTCCAGCAGTCAGCAGGGACATTTTCTAACTTGGCACTATTGGGTTAGAAATTCTGTCATTTCAACACTTGAGATATTTAACGACTATTAGATGGATCGCCACGAATTATAGCACAGGCGCTCTTTGTCCCAGGAGGATTTATGACTTATAATGACCTAAAGATGCTTTAAAATACACTCTTGTTTTCCTCATCGTGATAAACTGTGGAGGACAGTCTCCTCTACATCGAAGGAAACTATATTCAAAGCAGATTTAGTCCTGCGTTGGGTTAAAATATTACACAGCTAGCTGTTTATTGGTCAGCTGAGTGGTTCCCTGCTGACAGGGGAGGTAAGAATCATCACAACCACCAAGAGAAGACTCTGCAGTAAAGGATAAAAGGCCAGCAGGGGAGGCAACTTGTAATTCCCATTCTCCCATTTCAGCAATAATTCTGAGCACAGCGTTCCCCCTTTCACAACACAGTATTTTGTCTTTATTGACCTGGGAAAGTTTGCAGGGGAGGTGTTCAGAGACTGCAGTGTTTTGAAAAGGGAGGGAGATATCAATTGCAAGCCTCCAAAGTGATAAAGGGCAGCATGTCCTCATGAGTAAACAACTTATATGATTGTTCTCATGACGACACGGAAACTACAACGTGAGGTGAACTGGACTGATCGTTATTCTTCACGTTAGATTCAGGAAAAGACTGTCGTGGTTTGAGTTCAAATAAGTGAGTTTGTAACGTAAAAGAAGTAAAAGAAGTCATTAATGATGTTTGAGTTAAAATCCTTTGCTTGATTGTCCAAACCACCGACCCCATCCTCTTCTGTTTGTGGACTTTGGTGCTCCTATCGCCTAATTTCCTCCATTGCTCCCAACATAATTACTCAAAGATAACTTAAAGCTTAAATATGGATCCCACAAAGCTGCTTGCAGACTGTTCTTCAAATGAGGCTCTCACAGATTGATTTGTAGTCTTTAACAGTTTTATTCCTTGGATGTCTGATGAGGTTATACAATAGCCATGTTTCCATCAACATATTTTGAAAACCCTGTTAACTTAACTTTTAATACACACGATTGACCAGCTGTTTCTCCTGGAGGCAGATTGAAAGTCCTCTCAATCCTTCAACACCAGTTCTTTGAATGGGCTGGTTCTGACTGTCTCCAGTACCGGCACTTTTACATTTTATTCTTTAGCACACCGAGACTTTTTCTTGGGTAACAACACTTCTCACAACCTTTCGGTACTCAGACATAGGAGACGGAAGCTCCATGGGAGCACCAAAGCGCTGCCCCCCATGTTAACCAATGGGGGTTGTATCTGTTAAGGCCCCCGCACACCGCCCAGACTCAAACCAACAGCCGACTGCCTTTATCCGACCACTCCGTTGCCTCTTGTCTGACCCGTTCGGCAGAAAAGTTGCATTGAATATACCGCTTTGACGGCTGCAGACTCCACAGTTTGCTCGAGATGCAATAAGTCTCCTTAACATAACAAATCCAAAACAGGAAAACAGGAAATGACAGAACAGAGTGCGTACAAAAACAAAGCTTACATCATAGAGTTCAGCGGCGCGCACAGAATTCTGCCCCTCCCACACACCGTGCTGATTCGATAGCACACTGCCAATCAGAATGGTCATACAGCTAGCGCACAACCAATCAGAATGGTCATACAGCTAGCGCACAACCAATCAGAGTATCCAATGATGGCCAACAGCCAAGGTTCTCAGACTTCGCAAGTTGAATCGGAGCAGACGCTGTCCACACTGTTCCAAAAGCTTCCAACGCAACTGAACACACCAAACAGATTTGTTCCCGAACTCGTCCGAGTCTCCCCAAACGCTTCAAATGGCCAACGGTTGGCGCGGTGTGTTTCAGGCTTTATATATATCGCCTCAGCGTATCTATTCAAAGGTAACACTGCTGTTTGTGATGGTGTTTTTATGTAGTTGTTCCTCAGAGATGAGCAGCAGGCTGCAGACAGCACAGAAACCCTCCCTGCAGTTCATCACAGTTGATGGTCCGTTAAACGTTATTGATGCAACATTAAGTACCGTCCTGTTAGTCCAGGAACACAAAAAGGGCTGTACACTATAAAATCATGAGGTTATTATGAAGACAAGCTGTTTGTGTCATCAGAAAAGAGCAGATTAGCAGCGTTGCACCGCGCGGAGGAAAAGTGCTTCTGAACACAAACCCTCTCCTCCCTTCACAGCACTTTACAATGGAAACGTTGCATCACTGCCTCTCCCTCGGTATCTTCGTCAGAATAAAGCACAAAAGTCAAAGTTCTGCTTCTGGCCGTGTGCGGTTTGTTTGCTCAGTTACTCCCATCTGATGAGGTCATCACTCTGCGTCAGGTTTGGCGGCGCGCTGGGTGCCGTCCCGCAGCTGTGGAGCATCAGGCTGGAAATCCCCTCGTTCTCAGTCCCGGGCCTCTGAATGTGTACATATGGACACAAACGTACAGTATGTGTGTGTGTGTGTGTGTGTGTGTGTGTGTGTGTGTGTGCGTGCGTGTGTGTGCGCGCGTGAGGCCGGCATGTGCCTGTTGAGCTTGGCTGCCGGCGTGTGTATTTAGGTGCCGGCTTTCGCGGTCGAGGTATTTGCGAGTATTTTATTCTGCGTGTTTGTGCGAGTGTGTCGGTGTGTTTGTGTGCCTCGAGTTCTGGATTCTCTCGGCCCATGTGGGCCCAGCATGTGGTTGTGTGTGTGGCCCGCTGAGAGGAGGCGTGTGGCATGAAAATGTGTGCGGAGGAGAGAGCGAGAGAGAGAGAGAGAGAGTCCAGAGGAGTACAAAGCGAGGCTTGTGTTAACTTTCATAACCGTGTTATCATTTTTCTACCTCCCCAGTGTGTGTGTGTGTGTGTGTGTGTGTGTGTGTGAGGGTAATAGAGAGAAAATGAGGACAAAGCGTGTTTGTAAAATAAACTTTCCTAACTTTCTTTCTCGGCTTCCTTCCTTCCCTCCATCCTCCTTATCGTGCTCAGTTTCACCCCGGCGCCCCCGCACACGTTCATACGCTGGCTCAATGTTTACTCTTGGACCCACGGAGACGGTTTCTCCCCCCTCACCTCCCTAATCCCTCTCCGGGCTTCGATCCCTCCCCGCTCCTCTCCTCTCCTCTCCGCGTCCTCGTATTCCTTCACTTTTGCCCTCGTTTTCTTCTTCTGCTCCCACTAAAACTCCGGTACACTCCCCTGGAAAGTCGTCCCGCTCCCCCTCGGGCTACGACGCCCACGCTTTCCCCACAGAAAAACCCTCCGCGCTCACACTCGCACATCATAAACACCATTTGTCTCTCGTTAGTGAGCTCGCTCCTCTCGGCCACCTCTCCCTGTGATTCACCACTGTGGATGAGCGGCGATGGAGACGGGGAGCCGAGGGGCTCCAACAGGAAGTTGTCTTTCAAATTCAAATCTGTTTTTTAAAGTGGCTCGGTTTTTTTTTTCCTGTTATTCCGTCCGCGTCTTTTCGTGCCAAACTCTGCTTGTGTTCACGCTGCACTTCCCTTCAGCCGACCGCGTGTCAATCAAACACCGTGGGTGGTAATACTGTAGGACGTTCCTCTGTTTGAGTGTCTGTGAGAAGAGGTTGGATGACTGTGACCGCTCACGCTATTTCTAAAAATATCCAAAGATTATGTCAAACTGTATGAGTGCTCTCGTTTTAACCCCTGGGAGTTATCTTCACTCTATTCATTTACTGTCTTATGGTGGAATCACATCTTTCTTTTAGGACTAATAAGGCGACTCAGAGGTGACATAATTTTGCCGTGTGAGCGTATAGAACACATTTTACGAAGATAAAAGATCTTTTCAAAGTTGTTTGGGGTTGTCAAAAAGGTTCTCAACACAGCACAAATGTCTATAAATGAGGAGCGTGCCTATGTTCCCACATTTCTAAGATTTATTCCAAAATTAGGCCCTATGTTCCCACATTTCCTTAGGGTTGGGGTTTGGGTTAGCCTAACCCTTAAATTAATACATTTTTTGTGTTTTTTGTAACCCTTTAGAAATGCGGGACCATTGGGCTGTGGGAAAATAGGGCTGACCCTTATAAATATATGTATATATATGAATGGAATGTGCTCAGTATTAAGATGAATAGTTGATTGAGACTATAAAGTCTGAATTTTCATATAATTTGGCTCTTCTGTTTTGTTTAATTCCAGTTTCTCAGTGGCTCTTTCGTGATAAATATGAGTTTTTCTATGGTATTTTTAGAGTATCTTGTATCTTGACACCTCACTCCCAGCGTGTCGAATACAGCAGCCTGGTCATCGACCCTACGCGTCTACGTTTGAGGCTGTAGGTACCCCTCTAATGCAGCAGTATCAAACAGAGTCAAGTGGGGTCATCCCTATGTTCCCACATTTCTAGGACATTTTCAAAATTAGGTCTTGTGTTCCTACATTTCCCTTCAATTTAAGCCCTTGATTCCGCAAGATTTTTTGGGCTAGGGTTAGGGGTGTAATTGGTTACCAAATTGGGAGAAAAGGGGGATAAAATCTGATACACATTTATGAAAAAGGAAATGTGGGAACATAGACACGCTCCCAGTCAGGTCACCCTTGGATGGGTCACATCCTGGGATGTCTTGTTTGTGAAGAGAACACTGATCATAGAGCTGAGATACAATATACAACATTTCTGTGCTCACTCACCCTTTGTTATATAGGTAGTTTAGTTCTCAAACTCTGCCCACAAACCCAGAGAAACCTAATTTTATTCAACTGATGGTGCGTTTGGTTTGGTCACCTGTTGCTCTGACTTTCGGAGAAACTAAGATGCTACATGAGCCAGTGAGGAAGTCGGCGACTGAACCTAACATGTAACTTTAAAGCATCACTTTAAACGAAAGATTTCCATGTTGGCGTTTTTAACAACGAAGACCACAACTCCCATGATCCTAAGTTGGTGTCATCAAACTACAATCTTTTAAAATCACATACTGTGCATGTTTTTACTTTCACATACTCAGTGACTTACTTTTCCAAACGCTGGTGCTGAGAATTTGTATTAACTATGTTTGTGTAACGGGACTTTGGATAAACAGCAGCGAATCTCATCTAGTGACCCGAAGAAATCCTCACAAACACTAAAATACATCCACTGTGAGAGAGGAGAGAGGGAGAGAGAGAGAGAGGGAGAGAGGGAGAAGGAGAGGGAGAGAGGGGGTCTTCTTTCCTTATCTGTCTCTAAATATAGAGTCGCCGCTGATTGGAGCCATTTTTCCTGTTGAGTGTTTTGAATCGGTTTATTTACTCTATCTCATTTTATTTATCTGTTTATTTTGTGTGCAGGCGGGGGGATCTTCCCACGATCTATCTGGGATGGAGCCAGGAGGCACACACACACACACACACACACACACACACACACACACACACACACACACACACACTTGTAACCCCCCCGACACTGACAGTAAGCCAGTGGCTTCACACATTCGTCTCAGAGCCAAGTTCTAACTGGCTCCATCTCATCACCTCTTCACCCCGACGACAATTATGACTGATAACGTTTCAGCTGGGATGACAAAAAAAAAAAAAGGGGTGTTACTGGATTAAAGGACAAATTCCATGAAAAACTAACATAGTAAATGATGTAATATGTGACATAACTACTGCAGTGGAGACACAGTGATGACACAACATGATACAACACATTAATTTTAAACACTTAAAACGTCCAACAAGTGGTTTTAAATGAATGAATTAATAGATGTACTGAAGGTCGCTGTCAACAATCTACATTTCATTCTCATTCCTATCTCTTAAGAGGCCAAGTGTAAATATGTGTCTTGTAAAATCAACAAGCTTGTTTAGACTAAGGAACTTTTAACATCTCACGAAAAGCTAAAGAAGTGTCGGTTATTTAGGAAAAGACACAAACAGCTGAAAAGCAAAGGTCCCTTAAACCCAGTTTATTTCAGTTTGCCAGCGTTGAGTGTCCTCGGTTATAAATCTAAAAGTCAATCAGAGTTTAAGTGGACTTTGGGGTTTGTCTTTGGTCTACTAGGAGCAACATCCAGCTGTTCCTCCCACAGAACATATTATTGTTAATCATCATTTTTACCTTAAATATGAAAGTGTGAAAATGTACAGTTTCTACAGTAGACTGTTGTTACCTCACTTTGTGTCATTGAGTTGTTTATATCAACAAAAATGAACATTAGCTATGTGATATTTCAAACTCTGTGGCTGCACCCACTTCACTACCCACTGCACCATATACCTCACTGCTCACTGCACAGATTAAAGCCGATCAAGACACTAAATAATGTGACATTACTGACTTAACCCTCCTCAAAAACTGTGTTTAACAGCAGAGAAAACGCCTTAAATGTTGTTTTTTCAACTTGAAATTTTATGACTTTTCCTTCAGTAAACTGCATTCAAAACTACTTTCTGCACATTTGTGATACTTTCTTGGGCTATACAAGTACTATCTCTTCATCAAAAATATTGTTTACCACCTTTGCAGAACCTTTAGGAATAACAATAATAATACAAATCTAGTTTAGTAAAGAAAACATATGTGAGAGTTGTGTTGAAATAAAAGTGAGTGGTGTCCACTGAATGACTGCAGAATGTCTGTCTTCGCTGTAAAAAAGGTAAAACTCTGATATTCACACAGTTTCTGATGAATGACAGGTTGTGTATTCATGCTAAATAGATTTAGGCATTAAAATGAAATGAAATTGCTTTATTTTAGATCTTCAGTGGGTCATTTTTGACCCGGAGGACGAGGGGTGTGTACAGAATGTGAAGACAACAGGAGGGTTGTTAACGTATCCATTAATTCGATGTTTCTTTTCATTCACACATGACTACCTAAATATTCCTTGTGGTATTAATCAGACATCTCTTTGCATTAATATTTAACTTCACTTTCATATAATTTTTTGTTTTGTGAGCTTAAAGGGACAGCCGTCATTTTGTAATACAGTCCTGCTTGTAAAAAGATAAATACGATGAATCTTGAAGGACAGCGTCAAACCCAGATTCCCTGTGTGGACCAGGAGGAAAAAAGTCAGATCAATCAGCGCGATTTAATCAAAATCATCTGTCAATTCAGCTCTGATTCCTGATACAGTAACACCTCGGCTGTCTAACAAGGTGCCGGACAATCTTGTCGCGGGAAAAAAAAATCGAGTCGAGCCTGAGTTTATTTGCATTTGTGCAGACCTCGGGGTGACTTTCAACTTCCTCTTGTTGTGCTAGAGTCCACCGAGGAAACACTGGGATATTTACTGAGGCAAGGCAGGTTAAGTGCTTCTCGTCGTCCAGTAGCTGAAAGTCGCTCTGACTAAGTGGGCTGAGACGCAAACCACTAGGAAACTGACTAAATGTTCCCCACAACGTGTTGCTCCTGGAAGAATAAAGACCTGTGGGCTGATTTACTGCTCTGTGGTCTCAGTCAGTAACATCTCATAAGTAGTGCGAGTGGATTTGACTCATTCCTGCCAGGGCCTGAGATGACACTTTATTTTCAAACACATGTTGGGTGGGGACGCATGGAAACGGATTGTATTGTAGTTGACTGACTGTGCTGTACACGTCGGAAATGAAGAAACACAACTGTTTGCGTTTGAAAACACTACAGTTCGGTAGCAGCCGGCATCAGTTGTAAAACACACGTCTATCACGCTCGAGTCAGATTGATGCATCTATTAATGCTGTTTATAGCTCCAACCCACCGACACTGAATGACCTGTGAGGGGGGGGAAATAATGAAAAAGGGGGGTTGCGTGGGTGGAAAGTGGCGTCCAGATCCAGAGAGGAGATTTATCATAAACCGGGACGGCGTTTTTTGGAACGAAGGAGGAGGAGGATGAGGGGGAAAGTCCCGAAAGGTGGAGATGAAGAGAGGAGGAGTAGGAGGCAGGAAGGAGTGAGTCAAGGCCTTGTTATTGTTGGAAAAGGAGAAGGGGAGAGAAAGAGTGGCTCAGTGCGAGTCCGGTGGACGCGTCTCTGAATGCCTGCCTACCTGATGCTATCTGCACTGTAGAGCTCCTGCTGTAAATCCCACACATCTGGTTGTATGCAAGTGGAAAGCTCAAAGAACATTTTGCGATTTGACACAAAAAGTATGAAAGAAAGTGAGGGGGAAATAATCACCTTTAGATGAATATCCTGCTGAGATTTAGATGAGTAAAAATGGTCGGACTCGAGTATTTACACAGTAAACACGGCCGCAGGCAGCAGAGGGTTTGGTTAGCTTAGCTCAGGAGAAGATGATGCTTCCAGTCGCTCCCTCGCTCACCGCGGTCGGAGTGGAAACCAGAGGCTCCCGGCCGCCCTGCAGTGATTCAGCAGTATGAGATCGGCGGTCTGCTCGGAGGCTCCGTGCCAGCTGCTGAAAGACAACACCGGTGAGAAAGCCGCTCTGGCGCGGCCGCCGTATCAGCAGCGCAGACCACCCGCCTCCGCCGGACCGCCCGCTCTCATACGAACAGGTATTTTTAGCAGCTTAGGAGGAAATGCAGCCTGGATCTCACCTCGCTCAGCTCGCCTGACTGCTCAATGTCTTTCTCTAAAGATTCACACACACACACACACATGCACACACACAGACTCACACAGGATCCAATAACCTTTTTTCTCTTTTGATTTATTCGCAAAAATAAATAAATACTTGCAAAGTGTTTCTTATTTTACACTCAAATGTTTGGTAGAAACCAAAATGTGTCACTGGAGATAAAGATTTTCATTGCTTACAAATTGCTGCCTTTTAGTTTTTATAGTTTAGTAGTTACATTAATGTTTTTATGATGCTTTGGAGAGGTGTAATTAGGTGTAGTTGGGTGCAAATTCAGTCAAAGCTCCCATATTTAACTACTCAGCCCCTCGGCGATCTGGAGCAAAACAACGTTGCAGCATTCTCCGAAACGTTTCCATTCAACTTGTCCGCAAAAAGCCAAGTTTCCTGAAGCACCAGGATCTCGAAACAATTTGAAACGACGTGATAAACACCCTATTTCAAACTAAAATCTGCACTGTAGCTGAGAAGTGTCTGAAGTGGCTGCGTACGCTCGTAAATAAAGTCTTTTTTCAGATCATTTCTGAGGCCTCGGGGCTTCTGGAGATTTGGATTGCGCTGTACGCGCTGCAGTTATGTTACATTATAAAACAAGTCCACATCTGCAACACGGTTTTGCTGTGAAGTTTCAGTAATGTTTTGCTGAGTGGAGCGTCATGGGGATGATAATGATTTATCCTTTAAATTCAAGCTCCAGCCTTTCTTTAATCCTGGAGAATCATCGCTGTTTCCCCTAATTTGCGATGATGATGCTGCAGGAAGTGGGAGATCTCTTTGGATTACAAAGCAGATCTGCTGTAAAAACACTGAGAAAGTATGAAAAACCAGCAGAGAAACAGAACGCAGAAAACAATGATGACAGACATTTAGAAACAATATAAAAGCTCTTATGTGCAGGAACACCAGCACCAGATGTCAAACTATTCTACAAAAACGAAAATACGAGGCATCAAAATAACTTCAACGATCCAACTATCGCATGAAACATCTGAACACATGGGATCAATAACAGTTACTTATTGATCCCATGTGTTCAGATGTTTCATGCGATAGTTGGATCTTTCCATCCCTACGTGTGTGTGTCACTTTAAAGTGAAACTCTCGCCAAAATGCAACCTAGGCTTTTTTTGTGAATGTACCCGAGTCAAACCTTCGTATAAAAGCATAATTACGACGAAAGAGGCACTTTTAAGATTTACCGTATTATCGTTTTCGGGTCAAACTAATTTTTCAATGGGAGTGCTACGGGCACTTTAGCGATAGCATCAAAATCTCTATTTTTAAAACACTAGAAGACTCGACACAACATGAAACTTTGCTCGTAGTATCACCAGGGTCTCTACACATGAACACGAGCATTGAGAACATTGTTTGTGTACACAGAGTTTACTAAAAAGAAGGTTTTTGAACAACTCACGTTAGCAGTAGCTTGTTCTGCTAGCCGCCGTCCTGCCAGTTGAGAAGTGTCGATCTCTGAATGCGACGTAACCTGGAGGACAGTTAAGGTGGAACGTTACTGTCTTCTGGCAACAACTATCCACGTGACTTTTCTGGCTTTTTATTTTACTAATGTATCTTATATGAGTCTCCTTTTTCAACTTCAAGCTCAATGTTGTTTTTCGCTAACGACAAAACAACGAATTATCCTGCATTTATATGGAACTAAGCTTTAGAAGCGTTGTTGATGCTATCGCGAAAGTGCCCGTAGCACTCGCACTGAAAATGAGTTTGACCCGCAAACGAAAATAGGGTAAATCTTAAAAGTGCCTCTTTCGTCGTAATTATGCTTTTACACGAAGGTTTGACTCGGGTACGTTGGCGAGAGTTTGGTTTTAAATAGCGATAACGCCACAGAGTCTCGCTCCCTCCTCCGCCTCTCACTATTCATTATTCAGCTCTCTTCTGTCTTTGATGTTAATGTGAAAAGTTACACTTCATCAATCTACTTCTCCCCCCCCTCCCCCCAAAACAACATCAGAAAAACCAGAGGGAAACATTTAAAAAATCCGAGAAAAAAGGGAGAAAACAGGCCTGGAAAGAGTGAAACTAATTAGGAGCTGAAGTGAGAAAAAGGCTGGTCTGATGTTTGAAAACCTCCAAACATGACCTCAACCAGATCCAAATGGGCACTGACATGAATCCAAGTCATTAGAAGTCTTTCAGCTCTTTGTGAAGGAGACCACTGACCACCACTGAGGGATGTAAACAGCACTGCTGGCTCGCTGTTCATTACGTGACAATGGCGTACAAACAGGACTCGCTGATCTGTTGACATCGTCTGGATGAAACCACCAAGTGAACCACGCTAGCCGGATGCCTTTAACCTTTTACCCATCAAGGAGATTGTGTGTTTCCAGCTGAGAGAGCACAAACGTTCCCAGTGCAGTTCATGTGGCGCTCGTGCAGTTCTTCGTACGCGCTTTGACTCC
The DNA here is from genome assembly GCF_900880675.1 of Sparus aurata. Classification (NCBI taxonomy): domain Eukaryota; kingdom Metazoa; phylum Chordata; class Actinopteri; order Spariformes; family Sparidae; genus Sparus; species Sparus aurata. The sequence continues at coordinate 8,691,272 of NC_044187.1, read as the reverse complement.
TGGGAGCTGCACGGAGAAACAGACAGATTTATTTATCTCACACACTCCGGCTGTCGTCATCCCCGGCGCAGAAAGTCTCCCCGAGTCCGACTGTGTGATCGGGATGATCAACAAGTCACCGGAGCTCAATTCATTTCCTCTAATGAGCGATTGGGGAAACTGGTGCTGACGTGTGGGCAGGAAGTCACGTCAGCTGTCATCATCGACATTTCCACACTTTATTATTTTCATATGCAAATGTTTTTTTTTTTCCTTTCTGTGTACAACTTCAAGTCAATGTGATGAGGGCGAAAAAAGAAAACATACTGATGACAGTAATTTGATGATTTGTAGGGGTCAGTGGCGGTTCTAGGGGGGCCAACAGAGTCTGAGTCCGGACCCCCCTGTGGCCCCCCGAATGAAGAGTCTGCATTGATAATAAAATGACAGATTTTTTGCAATGATTTTGTACGGATGAGAAAGTTGGAAATAAAGTGTCTCACCAGTTTACTACCCAATTGAAATTGTAAACACTGTTTTTAGTCTCATTTATCTCTTGTCTGATGAGGTATTTGTCTTTTTTTCCCGGGATGTATGCACCTCTCTAACAAAAAAAGCCGGCCCGAACCTGGCCCCCCTGTTGAAACTGGTCCAGAACCGCCACTGGTAGTCTGAAAAGGTCAAATCTCCAGCAACAGTTGTGTCTAAGAAACGCCTTTAATGTACCACCGACATTTTGCAGCTTGTGGACTTCGTTGGCTTCATCCATAACCGGGGATTATTTAGGCAATTGGTACATCGCAAGTCTTTTATTTGATAGTTTACTCGCTCCCCACCTCAACCAGTTATTGGTCCATTGTTAGCACCTGCGTTACATCTGACAAACTGTTACAGTCCTGGGATTTGTATTTATGACAGCAGTGCTGCACTCACATGCCAGTTTCTACATATCTTTGATTTACGCAGAGACTGTATAGAAATGATTCTGTCCCAAGCGTTACGGTCCGTACAGTCTGAGTGGTTGATCACCGTAACTGTGTTCATTGTGCATTGAAGTAGCGCAACTTCCACTTACTCTGTGTAGGATTACAGACAAGTGTTTTCAAGTGTTGAACTAAAACCTAAAACAAAAACCACAGAGGGAGTTCCCGGTGCAGGTAAGGGAAAATTCCACGCTGATTAACGAGGATTATTGTACATATCCCAAAAAAGCACCGGGTATTTCATTGGACAACTCCCTCCAATCAAGGGCCTTCCAGAGAATTCACACACACCAACAAGCAACGTTCACACACACACACACACACGCGCACACACATCAACACCAGCAGACTGAGCAATGTTTCGCCATCACGTGTTTCAATCTGGAAAACACCCACTGAGAATCGATTTGAGGCCAACAGCCGGAGGCCGACCAATCAGCGAGCTGCAACCGCTCTACGCATCGACATGGACTTAAACCCCTTGTGGAAACTTCTGAACCACAAAACCCTCTAAAGCCTGATTTCAGGGATATAAATCACATTGCGGTTTAATTCAGACACTGATTCTGGTGGACAGTCGAGGAGAACTTCCCCCGACGTTCACGTTCAACCGCGATGCTCCGGTGCTGAACTTTATGGGACCCGGGTTTTATTTGTCATATCCAAACCTGATGTTTTGTGATGTTTACTAAAGCTTTCATTTGCTAATTAACCATGAAAGAAGCACATAACGCACTGAAAATCTGTTTCAAATTAAAACTCATTCCTCTCTTAAATAGCGAAGCCTTTCACTTCACCGCGCTGACGGTCGTGACCCCGCGCAGCTCCCACAAACAGGACAGGTACGTACTGCACGCATATAGATATTGACGTCGCGTATAAACACGCGCACACCCACACGGACCGCATGTTTACAGCAGACGCACACAATAGGCCCACGCCCGTCAGATGACAGATGATGAGTCTTTGTGGAGAGGAAATGAGCTGGATTAGTCGTAGCAACAAGGGCCTGTTACCACGTGAACGCCCAGTGTAAACACACACACACGCACATGACACACATTCTCGGCCTGTAATCAACATCTGATCCCAGAGGTTTTCAGCTGGGTCGCCGACACACACTCTTCTCATTTACCCCGGCAACCGAGCTGTGATCGTTTTCTTCGGCGCTCTTCGTACGTCCGTCATGAGCCGTGCGAGACCGATTGAACTCGGCGGGGGCGAGGTTAACGCGAGGAGAAGGTGATGAGAGAGTGAAAGTGGAGGACGGTTTACCAAAGAAGGCAAGAAATATGGGCAGAGTGGAAGAAAAGAATGAGACGAACAGCGGAGAAGGGCAGCGGGTCACATCTGGCCAGAGTTAGTGTTCGAGAGCGGAATGGATGCGCCGACAGGAGGTCCTACACACACACATACACACATATACACACATCCTTGCATATTGTCCTCTCTTCTCCAAAATATTCTGACGCACACACACACTTTGACATTTGGCCACACCGCACTGCGACCTACAGTCGACCTATATTCAATCCAAACTCAATTACAACGACTAAAGCTCGCTGTAACTGTAACGTTCAGCTTCTGGTCCGGTATGTTTGAAGAGCTTCCCCTGCAGTTTTTTTTTTTTTTTTGCGGTTCGGCGGGAGTTCACAGAGAGAGACAGGGGTCAAGTCCTCGTATATTTCCAGGAAACATTTAAAGCGACCTCTGAATTAGTTGCCACTTACAATAAATGCCAGGATAGAAAACAAAGGGATTTTTCAAACTCCGAGCTCCAGCGGGTTCCCTGATCGTTGTTTGATTGTTCCTGTTTTGGATTTCATTGGTGTGTAAAGGCCTGAAGCCACAAGAAAGATTCTGTTATAAAGTTAATTCACCCCACATTAAAAAAAAAAAAAAAAAAAAAAATGTGACATGCACTTTAACTCCTTCACTTACATTCAGATCCTTTTTACCCCGTAACTTCAGCTCCGGGTTGTAAAACGTGTCCTGTAACACCTTGTTTCGGCTCTTCACTACACTGAAATCAAAGGCTCCCATGATTTACGGCTGACATCGTTTCATCACATCTAAATAATCTAGATTTCATGAGAGTCAGATTTCCTCCCAGATACCGCTGCGGTTTGGAAACCCACACAGCTCACAGGTCATCTCGAAACATCAACAGTGAACTTGTAGGACCGCTAGCTGAACGGCTAACAGAGCTAACTGGCAGATGTAAAGACATTTATCTGCCAGAAAAACCCTGTACATCAATGACCGATGAGGACAAAAATAAAGCGAACATCAGAAAATATTTTCTCAGGGTCTGTTGTTGGGCAGCGGCTCCCACAGGGCTCTTCAGCTAACTGGTTCTGTACTGGGTTAAGTTGCTGATCGCTATCGCTACCAACGCTAATGATGCCGACACTGGTTGCCATGGTCTCTGAAGTCTCTGCTTGGAGCCGACCAGCTCAGGAGGATGGAGTCGAGGATCAGAGCCGGACTAGGCCTGCAAACAAATAAATAAACAAATATTGAAGTTTGCATGTTATTAACTATACAGTTAATGATGGCTAACGTTAGTTTTGAATTGTTGGTGTAGGTTTTCATGGTTGTATTGCAGGTGGTGATGGAGGTTGGTTGTGTTTCCTGCTCGGCATGTTTTACACAGTGGCTGTGTTTGTAACACGTCGTCTCTCCTGAATCCAAAATAAGTCAGTTTCTTTTCACCACCAGGTCTTCATCGACCACATTTTCATTGCTTTTCTCTCCTCCCTCAGCCATCATAACCACGCCGATTCATTTTGTCAGGGTAGCTAACGGCTAGCTGGGGCTTCATCTGATTGGCCCTTGTATCCAGGGCTCGCTCTGATAGGCTAAATGTTGGCATGCTCGAGGTCCATCCATGGCGCATGTAAACAAAATGATTTTTCTTATTCATCGCGTGTCAGGCAGTCTTTTGCGATGTGTTTATCGCACATGTTCATATCGCGATGACGATGACAATTCGATTTATTGGGCAGCCCAAAGCCGGACCTACTGGACCTGATTTATTCCTCCAAAGTAAACGCACCACTACTTTGAGTAACGACTGATTTTACACGGTTTATGATACTCTAATACACATCTTATCAAAAACAAAGGAAAGCTTTAATATAATATCTATAAGAACATGATGATTTAACCCCAAAACACTATTTTCCATTAGACAAAAGTACACAGATTAGTCATGAAATATAAAATCTTGGTTGTTTGTATATATGTGTCGCTATTCTGTTAATAGAAAATCATTTCTATAATCATTTGCCATGTAAAGACAGATACAATCCCCGCCTACTTTATAGACGCAGCGACCGCAACTGCAACAAAGGCCAGAGCAAACATACAGCTCGGACAGTTTTGAACACGTTGAGCTCATTTCACCTCACAGTGAACTACAGAAGCTTCTTCCTCTTTCAGACAGTCCCACCTGTTCATGGACCGTCAGCCTGCCTCGGGTCTGCGCCTGTCACACACCAAAGACCGAAACACCTGCAAATCCACTGAGGGGGAATCATAAAACGTCATCAGCAAACACCTGAGATAGACAATCTTACCTGTGTGTGGTCCGGCATCCAATGAAAGCTGGATTATGTGAGTTAGGCAAACAAAAGGAGGGCTTGTTTAGCAGGAGGAGGAGTGTCGTAAACCCTTCAGTGCTCTTGTTAAAAAGGTGTGAGAACTGCTGTTTCCTGGTGTTTATAGCCGACTGGAAAGAGGAACGACAGACGTTCATCTCTCAAACAGGAGGACGAGGTGAGCTGGACATCTGTTTGGTTTGATCGCTATAGGACAACCACAGATACGTTCAAATGTACGTGTCAATGTTTCTGCAATACATGTTCTATTATCACATTACAAGTATATGAGCTGACTTGTATGTCGGGGTGAAACAAATGGATATTTTGGATATTTTTAAGGAGATGTCTGCACATTTACCAGTCATATTGATGGCAACAAAAGCAGGTAGTATTTGACAAGACGTTTGGATGTAGGGACATTTAAAAGCCATGTTTTTCAATACATGTTAAGTATCCGACAGAACCTGATCAGCCAAAACAGGATCTTTTTCAGAATCCTAACAATTTGTGTCTAAACCTAACAAGACCACGAAGCAGAGCGTTGCCACATCAGAAAAATTAAATCTGAATCTAAAGTTGCAACATAAGGAATTGTAAAACTGTAAAACACACCCGTGAGTTTCTGAAATTCACATTGCCGACACTTATTCTGGTGATTGGGTTGCTATGGCAACAAGCACTGCTGAGGGATCCAGTGTTGTAAAAAAAAGTACTGAAGAGTCACACTTGATTAGAAGAAAAGCTGACGTACTAAAATATTATCTTGACTGACGTGAAGGTCGTCAAAACAAACATCAACTGAGTAAAAGTCAATAAGTATCTGATGTTTAATATACTTCAAAAAGTATATGTAAAAGTACATTATATATATATCTATATGTGTGTATATACTTATAGGTCTACTAGAGGTCAAAGTATTACCAACAATAACCTTCAATATTTTTCTTTTTCTCCTAATTGGAATCAGTATTTTCTTTTCTATTTTTTTAGTGAGAGTAAAATAAATTTCGCTCAAATGTCTCTACTTTAGTTCTGGTGCAGCAATCTGACAAGGAACAAGTAACTTAAGTACAATATGGGCCTCCAAAATGTCCTTGGGGATGTACTTAGTTACACTCCATCGCTGGAGATATTTCTGTTGGAGACATTTCGTCCGCCTTCTTGATTGAGCTGAACGGTCAGATTACACAACAGTGCCAAAATCTGACACATATGAACTGTTATGTTGTGTTATTTTTAAATAGGAATATGAGTAAAATGAAAAACATCTCGGTTCAGACATGTTGAACATCCATCTGGCTGAGTTCTGAGCGCCGGTTCACACTAATCCATCTCTTGGTGCTGTCACAGCAGAATTATGGGTAACTTGTGTTCGAGGGCCTTGCATTTCTCAAAAGTTGAGGGGTAAAAGTGTAAAAACAGAGACTATTTTTACAGCCTCCATCACACACAAATGTTTCTCATTACAGAAGATGATGAACTGGGTCTTGTAAGTGCAATGATGCATGAAGCAGCCGGAGGTTTGGAGCTGCCGGATCCAGCAGAGCCAGCGTTAAGTATGTTAGGGGGGAAAAAAAAATAAAAAAATAGACGTTCCAGGCCAAATCTCCTGCTGCTTTCCAAAAGTGGAAAGGTTCTTCATGTCCAAAGATCTGTGTTATGACTTCAGACGAGAGTCCAACTGAATCTTACATTCACATCCCCTTGATTGCAGCAGCGAAAACCTTCATCCAAGCGGATCGGAGGCAGAACTTGGCTGCAGCTCCTGCAGACCGACCCAACAATAAATGTTGTTCGACCCTCAGGACGAAAGAGGTGAGAGAGCCTCGTCGGCCTGTTACCAGAGCGAGCTGAGGGAGTTGATTCTGCTTCTTTCTTATTTTCTGAGCACCTTATTTTGGATTGCGGTGAGTAATTAATATGTAGTCTCCTTTCACAGAGCCAGAACCCTCCACGGCTGGGAATTAGTGGAATGTGCACTGTGTAAACATCAAATTACAGCGTGTGTGTGTGTGTGTGTGTGTGTGTGCAATCATGATAATCAGCACTTGTACCATATAAAGGCCCGGTGCAGTGATTTGTTAATACGTGCTGATGACTCTCTCTCTCTCTCTCTCTGCACGTCCACAGCTGTTACAACAGAAGAGAGAAATAACCCCCTCTGTGTTCAGCATGCAGCACGTTTTCACCCTCTGATCCTCCGTCGTCCTTTTCTCTCCATCTTGCATCTCCACATCTACATATTACTTACTTCTGCATCTGTTCAAGACGTTTGTTTTTGTTCCATATGCATATTTTCTTCCCAGAGGTCAGTTAAAGGTTTATTGTGGTAATAAGAGATGTTTAAGGGAAGATTGTCATGGCCTAATCCTAAATGAGCTTTTACCCTTTTTCAGATTTTTTTCATTCAGTGTCAAAAAGCCAAATGTCTGCTTCACATCAGCCGAACCAGGAAACATATCGTGGTGCGGGTGTGTAGGATCTTTGAGTAAGCATGGAGGAGGATGGTATGGTAACGCACAGGATTGAGGTTATTTAAATTTTAGACTCTTTTAGTTTGGAGCATTTGTTAAACTCTTGTAAAATCTTGTCATCAGTGGTCCAATTGTTGAAAAACACACGATAAAGTGCCCTCGTGGGAGCCAAAATGTGCACTAAAGTGCCCTCGTGGGAGCCAAAATGCATGCTAAAGTGCCCTCTTTGGTGGCAAAAACGTGCGCTAAAGTGCCCTCTTTGGTGGCAAAAACGTGCGCTAAAGTGCCCTCTTTGGTGGCAAAACCGTGCGCTAAAGTGCCCTCTTTGGTGGCAAAAATGCGCGATAAAGTGCCCTCTTTGGTGGCAAAAACGCGTGCTAAAGTGCCCTTATTTTTGCCCCTGCCCTTCAAAAAGTCTGTGCACGCCACTGCTTGTCATGTCCCTCTGAATCGAGCAGGTGTCATAGTCACCAAATGTTTTAGGCAATTTTATCAAACTTTACCAGCGATTCTATCTATACATGCAGTTTTTATGCCCCGGTCACCATTTAAGGTAAAGTTATGGCTCTCTCCTCATTTATTTCCAGGGACTTTTTCTTGTCAGCCCCAAATAACTTCTCTGATGCATTTCCAAGATGGCTGGTGAGTGGTGAGACTTGCCTGGAAGGGTGATTGATTATCTGTTCAGGACAAGTTGCTAGTTTTCTCAGTTCTGCATCAGCAAAGGAGGCAACAAAAGACAAGTTTACAAAGGAGAGAAGGCCTGATTTGTAAGAAAAGATGATTTTTGAGTCCCATTCCCAATTCATCAAATATGGCGACCAACGCCACCTGTAATCCCAAGGTGAGAGTATTTGAGGAGTTTGGAATGAGACCCGAGAAAATGTTGACTACTGAGCTTTAGAAGTAAAAGCAGGTCAGTTGTATTATCTTTAGACTAACCTTTATATTTATCTTCTCCTATAACTCTAAGCAAATACATTAATTGAAAATACATTTTACAATCAACCGTTTTGACAGGAAATTATTTACGTAACCTACCAGAAAATGTCTATTTTTGTGACGATCACACCTGGTGTGCCTGTCTGCTACACGACCTCTCACTGTGATGTGTGAGTGTTTTCTCTTCTGTCCCGTTCTGTGAGGGAAATGGAGGCCGGTGTTGTAATCAGAACCGGCGCTCTGTTCTGACACCGCACCGACACTTTCCAGCTCTTTCACTCACTCTTCTCACTCAGTTACTCAACCGGTCGCTCCTGCACTCCCACTCGCTCTCTCTGCCTCGTTCTCTTTTTCTGACCCCCAGCTCCACCTTCTTCTGTTTCACTTAACAAGCCCCAAAAGCGGAGCAGCAGAGGCGGCGGAGAAATGTCGAAATGCCGGGCCAGGTTTCAGAGCTTATTCCCCGAGCGCCTCCCCTCCTCCCACCTCCACCGCAGGCCCTGTGGAGGGCTGCCAACGCAGAATAACAGCGCCGTTCTAGCCGGGGTAATCCAAACACATGCGCAATCACCCTGCAGCTAATTAGGTGCTCCATGACACGGGCATGAACGTACAGGGTAATTTGTGGTCATTTCATGTGATGACAAGCGCGCGCACACACACACACGACAGACGCACGCCGTCGTCCTCCTCCCCTGGTGAAACAGCGCTGCTCCGAGTTCACCTTCTCCGGTCAAGACAGGCTGCACGTCTGGACCCTCACAGCCCAACAGGACCGGCCGAAGCCTGGGGAGAGAGAGCACAGATCGTGGGCGTCCAGTGGAGAACCGGACAGAGAGAGAGAGGCGGACAAAAAGACTCGATGCTGAGGCCGGAGAGCTGGCAGCTTTACAACGACACTCTGCTGATAATTCCACTCATTAGAGCATTTAGAGAAGAAAAAGGGCGAGGCGAGAAAAGAAATCCGCTCATGTTAAATCAGCTTGAAAAGGAAAAGTCTGCAGACACCTGAGACAAACTGTTTACTAACCGGCTGAAGAGGAAAACTGAGAACAATAGACTTCACCACATTAAATCTGAGACATCTGCTTCTTTTCCACAAACAAATGAGGCTAAATGAGATTCCTGCTTTATGACAGTACAGGATGTTCTCAAATCTCTGAGTCTCATCTGAATGACTTGCTCAGAGATTCATCCATTTCAGCTATATGGTCCAACCGGAGCTTTGTGGACGGGGTTACAGGACTGCACCTGATCTTCACTCATAATTAGCTCGTTAGCTTCCCAGCAGCTGTCCAACATCCATTAAAACAGTCACAGAAACATGAGCCAAGCATTGATACGACAGACAGTAATCACTCACTATTGGCTGAGGCAAATAAACCAACACGACACGAGCTAACATGAGCTAACATGAGCTAACATGAGCTAACACAGGCTAACACTAGCTAACATGAGCTGACACAAGCTAACATGAGCTAACATTAGTTAACATGAGCTAACACAAGCTAACATGAGTTAACATGAGCTAACACGAGCTAACATGAGCGTGACAGGTTGGATGAATGACGTGAAACAAAAAACTTCCTCTTTATTTCTGCTTTGGTCGGTTTTCTTCCGGTTGTGTCGGCATCTGTCCCGAGAGAACAACAGGAGCAGTCAAACAATAAAGTTATAAACAAGCTGGCGGAAATGAAAAACACTTCATTTAGAGGGAAGTTGGCGCAGTTTAAATGTGGGTGATAATTCCTCAAATGTACAGAAAAGTTAGAACCAAAGCTGAACAGGAAGTCAGTCTGTAAACTACAGTGAGGGTTTATAGCTCATGTGCATTTTGTGTCATAATCTGACCCGTTTAAAACTTTTTTGCCTCGTTTAAAACTTCAGAATTCAGTCTGGAGAGCACGTTGGTGTTCCTGACAGTCAGAACTTCAGAAAGTAAGACTTCAGTGTCACATGTTGAGGTAATATCATCGAGGAGGAAGAGGGAAACGAGGATCTTTGTCCGTGTGACAGGAAGAGACGTGATTGTATCGAGGATGAACTTGCATCATAAAAGATCTACGACTCGTCTCCATCACGGTCACATCAACACAACAACAGAATTACAGATGTAAGAAAATAATAAACATGTGACTGACATTTGTTTAAAAATAAGCCGAATGATTTCCACATCGCGCAGGCTGCTTTAGTAAAACAGTAACATTTTTACGGATGTCTGGTGCGGACGACGGTTTCGTTTTGAGTCGTGCAGAAAAAAAGGCTTCTCTGCAACTCGACTGCTTATTTTATCCACTTGGAAGACACTTCAGGCATTCTTGTTCGCCTGTTTCCACATCATCAGTACCACAGTCATTACTCTCTGGGTTGTTTTTTTTTTTTCTTGTATTCTTGGTTTGTCTTTCCACAACTGTAAAATAGCCATCAGGCAAAGAAAAAGGCAAGTTTTATGTGTACGGCCCTCTCAACAAAGAGGCCATTCAGCGCTTCACATGAAGACATAAAAGGCATTGAATAAAGAAACACAACATAAAACTACAAATTTAGACGAACTGTTAGATAAGAAATGAGGATGAAATTACAGTGTAGAGGCACGTATGAATAAAATAGTCCTGAACGTATTTCACAAAAGGCAGCAGCAAACGGAAAAGTGTTAAATGTTCAGTGATTCAGGGGGATTTACTGGCAGAAATGGAATATATGGTGAACAGACAAACCAAACACTGGCTCCAGACGAGGGCGTCCAGGTGGTTGGATTACCTGATTCCACTAAATCACAAATACTGGAGCTGTGAGCCTGCAGGAGTTGGATCAGACCTGCTGTTATTGTGCTTCAGTTTGCTGCTGTGCTCGGGCGCTTTACGTATCCAAAGTGTCAGTATCGGGAATGAGAATCGACAATCAACTGTCTTTCTGGTGAGTTTACAGACAGCTCGGACAAATCTTACTGATTCCACATTTAAGTTTAATCGTCTTTGAGTTAAATTAATATGACGGGAGGTTCAGTTTGCCTTGCACAGAAATGGCAGAGAGAAATGTCCTTCAGAGGGAAACTTTTGACTTTTACTTGAATAAAGAAGTTGAATCAGTACTTTTTTTTACACCAGTGTCTGAACAACGTGTGTACTTTTGCCACCCTCGTCAGAAATAATGCATCCGAGAGCAGTCTGACTTGAAAAAAAAGCGATCGAGTGATTCAATCTCCCTCTGCGATCCCTCAACAGCGACTACCGGGTCGCCTTTGAGCAAGACACTTGACCTCCGGCTGGTCCGGTGGAGCGGCTGACCCGCAGAAGCTCCCAGGTGTCAAACTGTAAATGTAAAATATGACGTCTCTGGGAAAAGACACCGTCAGAGTTCAGGCGGCTTGTTCTGCAGCGGCTGCAGTCTCGCACATCCCACCTCCCTGACGCGACCCCCGCTCGTCTGGACCCCCGGTCCGCTTGTGTTTACACTGCGGTGTCAACATCTGTGTACATTCCCCCCAAACAAAAGCCCCGCCGAGCCCAGATGAAGGCAGGCGTCCTCTGTACAGCTGACAGGAGGGGAGAGATGGAGCAGGACCCTCTTAACCCCGAATCAAACCGCTGCTATAGACTCATACACTTTGATCGGGCCTACAGCGGGAAGCCCGCAAGCCTGAAACACTCACACCCTCCATTTACACTGTCAGAGACTTTCAGAGGAGTCTTCAGGAGGAAACACACACACACACAAAGGCGCCCACACGATCCTGTACACACTAAATGGTAAACAGTGGAACCACAAGTGCTCAGAGTGTTTGTGTGCTCTGTGCCATAGTGACTGGAGAGGCCGGCGTGGACTGGTAGTCACACCACAGTCTAAACATGACGGTCAGAGAGGCAGAGGAGGACGCAGAGTCAGTCATTAAACCTCCAATACACCGAGAGTCCGACTGTGTTTCAGCGTTTACCGACAGTCTGTAGTTTGGTGGCTATTTTCAGAAAGTAAATGTAAAGCATCACGCAGCTGAAGTACATATAAGTGAACATTTGTACACTGTGCGTGTTCAGAGGAGGTTAAAGATGGCCGTAACATTCAGCACAGAACAACTAAGATTTCCTGTAAAACAAACATTCATTTGGGATGAAAAAAGGGAGGACGGTGCCTTCAGGGACAGCTGCACCGCAGTACGTTTAGCTCTCAGGCCAAATAAGGCAAAACAAAGAATAAAAAGCAGTATGATTGTGCATCACAACCTATTCAAGGTCATTCCTTTGAACGCTCCGAAGTGATTTAACAAAGAAATATGTTTTTCTCTTGAATCAATATGAAAAAAGGAACCTTAGGCCCCAAAATGGATAATTTGACCCTGAAGTATTTTGGAATCAAAATCCATGTTGTCAGAGAAAAGTGGATGGAGCATCTAAATATATCAGTCAGTCTCGAGCATTACCATTCATGGAGACAAGTGAGGAGAACGTTGACTTTTCAGATTGTTCTGCTGTGAGGTTCAACAGCAGCCAGTCTGCAGGAAACAATAAGACAGGATGTGATACACACACGTTATTAAAGTAAAGGAAAGATCATAAAGAAGTTTGATTTAACATAAAACTTTATTAACCTTTATTATTACACGGCTCTTCTTAATGCTGTAGAATGCTCCATTCACTTGAATGGACCTTCCCAACGTTCAGCGGTCAATTATTTTCGTATAATTGACCGTTGCTAAGCATATTTGACTGTTGTCAAGGAAAGTGGCCTTTCTGCCTCTGATTCACGTATTTCGTAGCACTCCGCGCTCTAAAATCTTTGCTCCGCAAGTAGTCAGGTCACTTTTCACCCCAGCGTCTTCGCATACTCCTAGTTCACTAGTATGGATGAGTTCCACATTAACTTTAATGTTCTTGGAAAATACGGTGATTTCAACTCTTGGCAAAAGGCTGAGTTGTCGTCACCGGTCAAGAAAAAAAAAATAGAGGAAAGCAGCGAAGAGGGAGAAGCGAAACGGCGTCGGTTTGTCGAACTATATTTCTCTGCTGAAAAACACTGTGAACGGTAACAAATAAAATGTAAAAAGACACACTGTGTCAAGTTTTCTTTCGTGTTGGCAAGTAACCGTGTAATAAGCGGGATAATGTATAGAACGGCGGTCACTATCGGGAAAATAAGTCCCGACAGGCCGAACCAGACTTATTTCACTGGTGGGTGCTATACATTATCCCTTACTTAATCTATCTGACAGTTAGTCCTCATTAAAAATACATAATGCTGGCTGTGAGGTCCAAGTTCATGTCACACCACCTGAAGCATCCACTGGAGTTTTGTTGGTACAGCATTAAAGTCTCTCCTGTGTGTGTGAGTCTAGTTAAAATATTGTTTTAAAGTTTGATGATGTGATGGATGTGTGTTGGAGAGCTTTCTTTCCTCACTAACTATAACCCGGTGATGTACGATGACTCAGGACGCATTGAGTCAGAGGTTAAAGGTCATTTCGAGGGTAACAAGGTTGTCCAAAGCCACATCTCCCTGTACAGCTAGTGTGGTTCCCACGCTCGGAGCCGCTGTGTTTATCCCAAATGTACTTAAAAATGTTCAGTTGTTGAGAAAAACTGGATTCAAAACATCAAAACAACTTCCTACGTGATGGAGCGGCACGTGTGGTCTGATTGATAACATCCTTCAACCAGCACGAGACTCTGATGGCAGTTTTCTGGAGATTTTGTGACCTCTGACATCATTCTGCGACGGAAAAAGAAGATTCTACACGACATGAATCACTGGGACTAAACAAGAAACATACAAACCTCGTAATTACGAACTTCAATGCCCCGTGCTGAAAGGTTCAACCCTGTGAGCAACTTAAACATTTACACATGCCTGACCACCAAATGAAGGGGTCAGATCCCAAAATGAGAAAGCAGGACTGTATTTTCTCTGGGCATTCTGACACCTTTGTCTTAAATAATCTATTCAGAATAACACAAAGGGAATCTATTTACATTTCCAAGTAATTAGAGACCGTCGTGTCTTTGCACTTGCGTGCTCCTTTAATTAAAGACAAATTGTGGTGAAAATGAGGAAGATTCCCATCCATTCTGAAGGGGAGGCAGCGAAGCGTTGGTTAGACTGGCACATTGCTTCGTTCTGAATCCAGTAATTATCACTTGAAAGTGGAGGGAAGCCCAACGCAGTTACTAGAATAGACGGATACAACTTTCTTTTCCTGAAAAACATGTCTTGTTTTTGTGTCTTTATTTATCCAGAGTGTTTCTTTTGAGCGTTATTGGTGCCGTTGTGGAGAATTCCCGGGCTTCTCATTGAGGTCTGCCATCCAAATCCAAGCTGAAGTCTTGCTTAAAGAGCTAAATCAAGAAGTCATTTTCCTTTGCCAAAGTTTCCTAGGCTGTCCATCACTCGGAGAATTCGTAGTTTCCAAGACTCTGTCAATAATTACAAGGTAGGGAAGGTGAAACTGGGGAAAGATAGTTGTTAAAGTGAAACTCATGTATATGAGTCAAACCTTCATTTAAAAGCATAATTACGATGAAAGAGGCACTTTTAAGATTTACCATATTTTCATTTTCGGGTCAAACTTATTTCAATGGGAGTGCTACGGGCATTTTAGCGATAGCATCAAAACCGCTATTTTCAAAACACTAAGAAGACTCGACACAACATGAAACTTTGCTCGTAGTATCACCAGGGTCTCTACACATGAACACGAGCATTGAGAACATTGTTTGTGTACACAGAGTTTACTAAAAAGAAGGTTTTTGAACAACTCACGTTAGCATTAGCTTGTTCCGCTCGCCGCCGTCCTGCCAGTGGAGAAGTGTTGAGCTCTGAATGTGACGTAACCTGGAGGACAGTTAAGGTGGAACGCTCCTAAAGCTTAGTTCCATATAAATGGAATATAATTCATTGTTTTGTTGTTAGCGAAAAACAATATCGACCATTAAGTTGAAAAAGGAGCCTCATATAAGAAACAATACTAAAATAAAAAGCCGGAAAAGTCACGTGAGATATTCCATTGATAGTTGTTGCTGGAAAACAGTAGCAGTCCACCTTAACTGTCCTTCAGGTTACGTCACATTATGAGATCGATACTTCTCGACTGGCAGGACAGCAGCAAGTGGAACAAGCTAATGCTAACGTGAGTTGTTCAAAAACCTTCTTTTTAGTAAACTCTGTGTACACAAACAATGTTCTCAATGCTCGTGTTCATGTGTAGAGACCGTGGTGATACTACCAGCAAAGTTTCATGTTGTGTCGAGACTTCTTAGTGTTTCAAAAATAGAGATTTTGATGCTATCGCTAAAGTGCCCGTAGCACTCCCATTGAAAATGAGTTTGACCCAAAAATGAAAATATGCTAAATCTTAAAAGTGCCTCTTTCGTCGTAATTATGCTTTTAAACGAATGTTTGACTCATATACATTCACAAGAAAGCCTCGGTTGCATTTTGGCTAGAATTTCCCTTTAATACTGACGCTTTGTGTCGGTATTCGGCCACAACTTCGAACCCAAAGCGTCAGTATTTGACAACCTGGCAATCATGAGACCTAAAAATCAACTATCTTTCTCTAAGATTAAATTCAGAATTGATTGTTCAATCAAAACCAGCTCTTGATTTGACAAACAGGACTGTTTTCAGCCTCTTCCTCCAGTCAAGTAAAGTCCATTAACAAGTGATGAAGGTCCCTGTGAGTGTACGCTGCTTTTCCGATTTTAAAAAGTTTACTGCCACGTTCTGGGATTTTCCTGCCTGAAAATCCCAAAGTGTATCTTTCAAGCTTCAATCAGACGAACGTCTGCCAGCTCATACCCTTTGTCTGTTTTCTTAGCCTTCCTTCCCCCGATAACTCCAGCCAGACTGTCATTATAAATAATCAGATCCTAATTGAATGTCTTGGTTAAATAAAGGTTGAATAAACCCTTTAAAAAGAAAGTCCAGAACCACACCTGCAGCATGGGAACAATCAGACGGGTTGGGTTGCATTCCTGACCCGACAGAACAGTTCTGGCTCGGTGAAGGGACAATAAATCAAACACAGCCCTCCCCTCCCCGGTCAGCTACGACTTCTCTCTGCAGTCTGTCTTTCCCTTTTCGACTGCCGGAGAGACGCTGCCAGGACGTCTCGTCTGCGCCGTGTTGTAACTGTGTGATTACATTGTCTATCTGCGAGAACGATGACACGTTAACGCAGCCGGAGCAATAAACAAGATTATCTTTGATTCTTAATGACAGCTGAGAAATTCTACGGATATAAATTACATTTCAAAAGAATGACATGGTGGCTGCGCTGGAATGCTCCGTTTTGATTGGCTGGTTTAGATGCATAGGTTCTAAATTTGCACAATTGACAAAGCCACGTGAAAGTTTTCATTTAAAAGAGTTTTCCCTAAAAAATGAATGAACAGTACTGAAAGACTTTTAAAAAGGAACATTTTAATTATTAGCTTTCTTGACGAGAGTTCACCAGAAGAAGCTAAGTTTAGCTTAGCTTAGCATAAGCACTGGAATCAGGGGGAAACTGCTAGCGTGGCTCTGTAGAAAGGAAAAAAAAAAATGTGCCTACCATCAAACATCTCATCAATTGCCGAAAACTACAACTTATGACAATTCTCAAAACAACATGGCCGTTAGAGGGTACCAAGAGTCGTAATAAGCTGCGTGCTTTATCTGACGAGGATCAGTTACCACCATCACCACGAGAAATCCCGAGAAAACAAATCATATCTCGTGGTTTAAAAGAAAAGAGATCGTCCTGCACATGACCCGTCTCTGAAACCAAAAAATGTTGTATTTCTACTTTCCAGGCTTCAATAAAGCACATATATCATGTTAGTTAGTAAACTATGGAAGTGTTTGTAAGAAAGTATTGATCTTCTCTTGGTCAATCTGTGCCTTCAACATCCATTCAGTCGCTGCTCTATGAACAAAATTGAACCTGCCTCCCGTTTCTCCTCTGCCTTTCTTCTCCACACACACATTCATCCACACACTCCCTCCATCCCTCCTTCAAACAGCAGTCAGATTTACCCTAAGTGGCTGCAGTTAGTAATAATAATGCACGCTGTGCTTGTTGCAGGCCGCGCCGCTAAAACACTGTGTGATTTATGGCCGGGGCTATTTGCTGTAAGGCTGACAAAAACCCACCAGAGGAGACTGGCCAGGGGGAACGAGTGGGTGGGACCGTCAGCGGGGGACATTTCTCTGTGTGTGTGTGTGTGTGTGTGTGTGTGTGTGTGTGTGTGTGTGGTCAGCTTCTCTCTGGGACTGAAGACATCGAGGTCCTGACACATGCAGTGGTGCACATAGAAACATTTAAATCAACATGTAACTAATAAATCCACCTGAAAAGATGCTAACGCCTGCACAGATGTTAAATAAAGGCAACGTTTCGATCCCACCTGGATCCTGATGGGTCGAAACGTTACCTTTAAAAAAAAAAAATCCCCTTTTCATTTATGCGATTTCCCGACAGCCTTGAACCAACGTGACGTGCATACGACGGTCGACTTCTTGATCGAATTTCCAGGCAACCATTCGTTTCTCAGTGATCAGACGTTGTGGTTGAAGAGCCGAGACTTGCTCCGACACTGGTAGAATACAGCTACATCATTTTTTTTTATATATTTAGAATAAATTACAGGTATAAAACTCTGGATGTAATGAACATACAGTACAATTTATAAAACACACACACACACACACACACACACACAGCTGCCCCAGTCGAGTTCCAAATCATTTCAGCACATTTAGTTTTTTTGGCTAAACTGACGGTCTCCCAAAAGGCTGCCTGGTTTTATATAATAGCCTAATTATCCCGCCGCAAACCGTGATTTCACCCTGATATTTCTTCTCTCACAGCAGGACTATGAATCAACCAACAAAAAAAAAAAACCCAAAATGTATGTTTTTTCAGGCGGGCAAATTGGTAGCTGGGTTAAAAGTGAACCGGCTTTTCTCAGCCAGCGTTACAAATCCGAGGAAGATGTCTGAGAAACATTACCGGGCATGAGGTCACCGGTTTGTGTGCTATATGTCAGTGTGTTCCTGCCGTTTGGTGAGAGCGGGAGGACCGAGGCCAGGCCACAACATCAGCCACTGAGCTCAGGATTGATATGGAAAAAAAAAAGACCATGTGGAAAACATTTGGCAATCTGGTAATCTGATACCAAATCAGGGGTCGGGCCTTTTAATAGCGGTGAGGCAGGGAACATCTCCTTGACCCCCTTGAGATGGACGTAAATATACGTGCATGCACACGCACACACACACACACACACACACACACTGCTGTCGCTCCCACATGCATGTGGCAGTGATCTGGAACCCTAATTAGCTGAAGATGGGGGTGGTGGAAGGAAGGGGAGGGTGAAATTGGACCAGAGGTTCCTCTGATTGAGGGGAAATGGGAAACAGGCCACAACCAATGTTACCCTTTAGCCTTACACACACACACTCGTACACACACACACACACACACACACAAACTGCAGCTGAATGATGGTTACTGGATCAGTAATGAAATATCTCCCAGTTGGCCCACTGCTTGGTTCAGATATATCCCCTGTGATTACGGCCTCCAGTCCCCGGTTGCCAATATCCGTTGGGCCCGAAGAAAAAAATGTGAGTTTGGAAGGCTGTGATTACAGAATGAATCACTGACTAATCTGATTTGGATTACTCACTCTTGCCTTTTTCTCTCTGTGCTGCGCGGCCACAAAGCAGCACACAAGGCCAGATCTGAAACCTTTTATAGAATTAAGGAGCTGACACTTTTATTCGAGAGGAATTACGAAAAATAAGGAGGTCAGACGGATCAAATCAAGGCCCTGGCGTTTGAAACAGACCGGCCTGTCCTCAAACCCAACAACACAAACTCCACCGAAGGTTAACATGAAAAATCTTAGGATTGAATCATAAAGACGGAGGCCGACGACAACAACATGCAGGAAGTCAGTCACAGTTGGAGATGCTGAGGTGTCAGTCTGTATGATGACATCATGGTCAAGGAAGCACAGCATTCATCTTTTTGAGAACGTTTTGCAGCGCAGCAGATGTTGTAGTTCACAGCAGGAACATCAGCTACAGTCAACAACAGCAAGGAGACGAAGGAGGGAGAGAAATCCCCCAGACTCCCTTAGAAAATAGCTCAATTTAGTGCGTTGTTGAGTTAGGAGACACTTTATAATCTTTGTGAAGTGCTTTTTCTGAATAATTCTTAACCACTTAGGCCTTCATGTAAATTCGGCATATGTTACAGCCTCAGCCACAGCCACAGTGTTTTCATAATAACATAATAAAGTGTCTTCCTCGTGTAGAGCTGCAGATTTCTCACACTCACGTCAATAAATCCCTTATCTTAGTGCATTGTTGTGTTTTAACCCCTATTTTTCTGTCTTTATTTATCCTGCTGGGCAGTCCAGGCAAGTGGCGACGCTGGTTTAATTTCATTTACGCCTCTCTTGACCTTTCCACTCACCTCATCCAGGGAAATCATGGGAGAGAGTGCGACCTATAAGGTTGTTTTAATCTGATGAAGATGTGCTGATTAAATCACAATTTACAAAACATTCAAAAGAAACAGGAATAGTTTAAAAGTAACATACAATGGTGTCTTACAAGAGTGTCGACACGCCTGAGATTGTGTTGCTTAAACTTCTGTCATACATATTAAAGAGACAGTATGTAGTTTTTTAGAAGAATTTCAAACTCAGAATTTAAGTATTTGCAATATAAATGTGGCAATAACATTTTTTTTTTTCCGTAAGTGAATAAATAAGCTGTTCTTATAAGAAAAATAAGGTCCCAGAACACTGTTTGAAGCTAGAGAGGTGGCAGGGTCCGCCACATATGAACAAAGTAAAATGGTATGAAACTTTGTTGTACTTTAAGTTCAGTTTGTTTATTCAAACACAAAAACAAAGACAGATTGTTGACTTAGTTTGTCAGCGAAGATGTTTCTCTTCCGATAAGGATTTCTTCCCCAAAACTACGTAGTGCTCCTTTAAGTTTATACCGGAGATTTTTACTAAAACAGATTTTAAAGTTCTGACTCCTGCAGCAAAAAACATTTCACCTGCACTGATCCACCTGCGTCTCTTCAGTAATATTCTCAGGTCGTCATTAGAAGATACTTGAAGTCTCTGTGACACCGAACACACACCGAACACACACCGAACTCACACCGAACGCACACTGAACTCACACCGAACGCACACCGAACACACACTGAACTTGTGTGAAAGCTTTCTAACTACTTGGAATTTATGTTGTCATTAAAAAAGCATCATTTCTTTAATTTCATTTTCTCTGTGTCATGCAGGGTCAGCGCACAGGCTCACAGAAGTGGAGCTCCATGCAGGCAATTAGGGTTTTTTTGTTTTAATTAAATGTACCAAAATGAATGTCATGTGAAAAACATCCAAGATAACTTCCAGAACCATGTCAAATAAATTCAAATAAAACTTTTATTTATGTTGCCCCGAAATCACAATCACATTGCCTCAGTGAGCTTTACAGTCTGTACGGCGAGCAACATCCTCAGGCCCTCCATTCAAGTGAGGAAAATAAAGAAATACAGACGTGACATTTGATGTAGTTCACAGATTTTAATTGGCAGAATAACATTTACAAGAACATTATACAAGAGGACGACGGAGCAGGTAAAAGGCAGCGACAGGTGGTGCCTGATCCACAAGATTTAGATTTTACAGATGTACAGGAGACAGTAAAACAGAAAAGAGCGACCATCCAGATCCTCAACATGTGAGGCGGTAAGTGCCAGGAGAGAGAGCGAGGTCGGTGTTTCATCTGTTCACTGGTTTGTAAATGTGTGTGGCCCCTGCAGGAGTCGAACCTTTAACCCTGGCTGTGAATCGTGATACTGTAGATGAAAACACGCCGGCGAAGAACCGAGTCGAAGGGCGTCAGAGCTCATAACGGAGATAAAACCCTGGTGATTTGTGGTTGTGTTCTGTACATCCACAGTTTCTGGTTCCTGTGTGTGATTCACTTGTTAAATAAAAGGATTACACGCCATCCAGGTCTCGCTAGGAGCTGCAGGCCTCCACATATATAACCTCAAGTGTCCTCCTCGAGACTCGGCCGACCCCAGTGGGAAGATAGCGGACAAATCCCAGGCTTAGCTCTCTCCGCATAAAACAAAGCCGTGTTCCCAGAGGAGCGACCGGCAGCATCCTGGTAAAGCAGGCTTTAGGACGGGATGCTTCCAGGCGTGGAGAGGGCCTTAAATCTCTCACGCTGTCTGTCACCAGCTGTGAGACTTCCATACATTCATCCTCTCTAAATGTGCTCTTCAGGCTTCCGTCAATCACCGTCTCCTGCCCACACAGACGGCATTCCTGAGCTGCGAAATATAATCATCCATCCAGCCTGCAATAGTAACACAAGAGCCCCCAACGAGTCCAATTACCCTCCACCACTCTGAAGATGCGAGGCCGTTGGTATTGTGGCGCTAAAAGGGGGGTAAAGTCCATTATCACTTCCCATGATGCCTGCCGACTTTTTCCCAGTTACTCCCAGCAACCAGCTGCCAGTCACACGTTGATTGGCAGACGGGAGCTTTTATGTGTTTGTATAACCGAGAGTCTATATGTGTTTCTGCCTTTATGGCCCGGCGAGGTCAAATAATGTCTGGAAGTCGGTGTGTTTCTGTCCAACATTTAATTGCCGTCTATTGACTTTGATGAAGTCTGGCCGCCCGGGTCGAAATCTGTCACTTAATCACGCTGTAAAGGCTTTTTTTGTCGTCTGTCTGCTCCCATTCAACGTTCAACATAATGTACAGCTCTGTGTTTCTGTAGAGAGTCGTTGAGTGAAAGCCCCGCGTCTCCTGACTCTCTCAGGAAGTTGTTCTTATTCAGCTTGGTGCCAACCTTGGTTTTGAAAGTGTCTCACCAGCCCCTCCAAAAAAAGGTTTAAGGTTATTTGTACCCTCAGAGGAAGATGTGGTCAGTTACTCTAAGTTACTCCACTCTAAGACTTTATGTTCAGAGATGTTTAATGTTGTGTATAAAGTTCTGAAATATCAAATAAATCCGGCAGAGTTCACCAATCAATCAATTAATTCAGTAAGTATGATACTTTATTGATCTCCAGGGTAAAATAAACATGTTACAAAAGCACAAGAGTCAGACTGAGAGGTCAGGAAAAACAACCCAATCGCACAAATATATACAAATAATATCTGAACTGTTTGTCTCTTTCAATGTGCTAATGGTCATATTAGGTTAATGAAAGATGAACACTCGTTAGGGTTTGGGAAAGATCATGTTTGGAAATGTCCGGATGTTAAAAAATGAAGTGGTTTCATGCTTACAAATGCTCAAACACCACCACATTACCCTCCACTTCCTGATATGACAGTCAGCCCATGAAAAGGTGATTAAAAACACAACTGAAAAACATGAAAATTGTGTTAAAGAGGTGAAGAGAGTAGAGACGAGGCTTCACCGAGATTAAGAAAAAGAATGAAAAAAATCTAATTGAAGTCATTCCCACTGAAAAATGAAGGCAGCCTGTACAATATCATCCTGCACCAAAGTTAGCATGTATGTAAACATGGGTGAGACATCTAAAAATAGGCGACTGACACGTGAACTCAATTGCTTTTTCTGTTTTCTATGTCTGGTGTGTAACATTTAGATTTCCCAACCTTGGGACCTTGAAAATAAGGAGGGTTTCATAACCAAAAATTGAGATGTAAGGACTGTGTTTCCTGCATTTGGTGACATTTGAGGATGGAAATTAACAAAACAATAAGTGAAATGCAACACCATTTCTATTCTAAGCAGAATAATTCTCAATTGTTCATTCATTCATTCATGGCGCTGTCCTCGTGACTGGAAGAACATTCAACGAGGCAGACGTTACACCCCCCCGACTTTAAAACTTAAAGTGAAACTCTCGCCAGAAAGCAACCGAGGCTTCATTTGTGACTGAATACGAGTCAAACTTTCGTGTGTAAGCATAATTGCAACGAAAGAGGCACTTTTAAGATTTACAGTAGTTTCGTTTTTGGGCAAGCTAATTTTCAAGCGTACGCTAGCGTCAAAATCTCTATTGTTAAAACAGTAAGAAGGCTCGACACAACATGAAACTTTGCTCGTAGTATCACCAGGGTCTCTACACATGAACACGAGCATTGAGAACATTGTTTGTGTACACAGAGTTTACTAAAAAGAGAGTTTTTGGACCACTCACGTTAGCAGTAGCATCTCCGGAACGCCACCATCATGGCAGACAAAAAGCTAGCGTACCAGCGCCCCCTTTCCCACTGAAAATTAGCTTGCCCGAAAACAAAACTACGGTAAATCCTAAAAGTGCCTCTTTGCTTTTACACGAACGTTTGACTCATATTCAATCGCAAATAAAGCCTCGGTTGCTTTCTGGCTAGAGTTTCGCTTTAAGAAGAAAGAAACGGGAATTCTTCTCTCCGGGGCGTCTGAAATGTGTTTAATTATTCGCTCCCTTCTTCATTTGAGGAGGACGAGGTGCAACAGGACAGCAGACTGAACTCTGTCAGCAACAGGCTGTGAAAACTTAAAGGGGGAAAAAAGGTTTAAAGAAATGTCATAAATTTGGAGAAATAAGGGAGAATTGTGACAGCAAGAGGAAACTGGGAGAGGAGAGGAGTGTCCTGGGAAACTCAGGAGAGTTGGCAAGTATCAGTCTTTACTTCTTTATATCTTTTACTTCAGTCTTACTTCAAAATTGTGTTCAGACAGAGCGATGTTCACAGAGAACCCAATGAAAGATGTTGATGTGACCCTGGAACAGATTGTACCCTCTCCTACCAAAGACATAAACATGATGTCCTTAATGTAATTATAAACTAAAAGCTGTTCTGAACATACGGATCCTGTTCGCCTTCCTTCAAACACGTAAATAAAAAGTATAGTGAATCTAAGAGATGTTGAGATTATAGAAAACTGAGCTGAAGCACACATGAAGATTAACAGGACCTTCTCCGTTCCTCTGATGTGATATACAACACATGGAGGCTTCTGTCAGAACGCAGCATCAACCGGATGATCTTAACAACTATCAGGCAGCAGAGGGTCCATGAACATAATGTCGTTATGTAATTATGGTTACGTGATTTAAAAGTTTTGGATTATGTAACAGTAATGCATGCACGACACAGCCCCTGTTCCATATGTAACACTGACTTCATATTAAATCATAGCTCTCCCCTGTGAGGCCCCACGAGTGCTGTTTGTGCAGACTGACCACTCCGAGTCTGGGCACAGCTGGAAACCCCCCCGTCTGCAGCCCGGCGCTCTCCACGACCCTCACAAAGTGATGAAGAGGGCGACGGTCAGACGGTCAGAGAGTGTGAGCTTTGAGGAAAGTGTCAGACGCACCGATCCAGCAAATCATGACTCATTACTGACTCACACCGCCACCTATTGTTGACTTGTAGCGTCACAACAGAAATGAAAATGCTTCAGAAATGTTATTTTTGTACAGTTTTGTTGTCACACACAACAACAACAAAGCATCAGTGAGACAGATTCACTTTATTTTTGGCCGTAACATTTAACAGGAACAGATTGTGGAAGTTTTAATGTGCAGTGAGTCTTAAATTTGAGCACAAACACTAAATTGTTAGTAGTAAATTTTCCTAAAACCCATTTAACTTTGTTTCAGTTATCATCCAATGTGTCTGTTTTATTCATTAAACTGACAGCGTCCCATTCAGATGATACAGTGATAACATTTTTAAACATTTTTGGGTTTTATTACATTTTCAGATCCGGTTACGTGCAAATTTTATTACATTTTCACAATACTACTACATTACTGGGTGCTACAGGGTCGTCATCCTTTCTTTTTGTTTTTGTAAGTTGACCTTGTAATGTTTCTTGTACGACTTTTTTGTTTCTTGGTTTCATTAAATATAGCGTAACTGTCTGTGGAGCACTTTGTGACTCAATGAGGAGTGTGGTTTCAGACACGGGACGCAGGCAGCAGAGTTATTGCACCACAGTAACAACAATCCTCCGTAGCCGTCATGGTGTTCCTCATCCAGAAGTCCCGGAGTCTCTCAGCTCAGCACCTGCCTGTGGTGTCGGGTCAGAACGTGTGTGGGTGGACCTGGCGTCGTCGCGGCCTGTTTGCCAACCGCAGCTTCAACAATGTGCGACTGTGTCAACACAAACGCCACTCTGCCTCTCTTCTTCTTCTTCCTCCTCCTCCTCCTCCGAGCTCAATCCATCCACAGCATGAGGAGACAGCATGGAGGCCCAGTCAGCGGTTTTCTTTTCGCGCTTCAGCATGTTTACCGTCATTTTCCACCTGGAGAGGGAAGAGAGCAAGTTAAGTATGTGACTAGCGCAGGTTTCTCATGGGGAGGAAGGACTGCAGCCAGGTCAAGAGGACAGTCTGTCAGTCCAGCATCCAACAAGTAATGTTGAATCAAATAGTAAATGTCACTTTCCTGATATCTTTAACATCAGTGGAACTGCTTTAATGTGTGTCAGGCAAACTAAATCTCTCTACAGTCAGGAATTCAGTATTGGTGGAGGAAGACTTTCCTGGCTGAAAATGGTCAAATGTAAAGATTTGGATTCTAATCAATAAATGAGCCAGGCTCAACATGAAGCAGAATATGAAGAATTTGTACAATAAAACACTAGAAAGTCCCTGTAACAGTATCAAGGAGATAACTTAGTGTAGCTACAGAGCTCTGCAGGAACACTAACCAACCCTAACATTTGTTTTTAAATGTGCTCTGAAAGTAAATTACTTGAGCAGAGATTAATTGAGCTGAATTCATTAATTGCACAGTGCTGCTGAATGTAATGTTATGTTTTCCACATATCAGTGTGTTGGGAAAGACGACAGAGGTTCTGCGGCTGTTTGAAGCTCCCACCTGCAGCCTGAGTGTCAGCTGAATAATTTCTTTAGTTTAGAGAAGAAGCCTCCTTCTTCCTTCTCCTCCTCCTGCTGCTGCTGCTTGTCCTGTCTCTCCTCTGAGCTTCTCGACTTCGAACCAGAACCTGAAGTGCTGCTGCCCCCTCCTGGACACAAATGCACATTGCATTAGCTCAACTACTGACACCGCTGCGGCGCAACCGGCACTGACTATGTGTTTCTACGTGTCTGTCTGCATACTACACTGAAGTAATGTTGAACTGTGTGTGTGTAACTCTCACCTGCAGAGGGACTGACACCGGTGACCGTCCCCTGAACATCCGTCTCCTCTTCTGCGTATGTCAGCAACAGAGAGCGCTGCCTACGTGTTAACTTCCTGCAGGAACAACACACCAGAAACCATTTAATAATGAAAAACTGAATCATGTATAACTCTTCCTACCCGATAGTGTGAAGATATATACAGGGTTCGTACACATTTCTCAAGGCCAAATTCAAGCACTTTTCAAGCACATTTAAGGGTCATTTTCGAACTTTTCCAGCACCTTATCGCTACATATCTTCAGGAATATATATACTCATGATTATTATTTTCATTTTTTATCACAATTATGCACATTGTAATATGCTGTAAACATCTAAAATGATGTTTCATAATAGCAAAAACTTTAGAAATTAAAGGAGAACACAAAGTTTTATCCAAAAGAAGGGAAGCCACTTGGCGTTCTTCAGGCACACTCGCACCGAGACAAAGAGAGACCTGAGATCACCCTGTAATTTTCTTTTTTGACATAAACTTTTTCAAGCTGTCGCTTATTCATCAAAGTTTATTAATACTGAACATGTCATCAGTTCAAATTGCATCAAATTCACCCTTTTCTCAGCCATCCTTCTCTATTGTTACCAGGCTGCATGTGTGATGATACACACACACACACACACACACACACACACACACACACACACTGATTTTATTTCTCCTTGCAATAAGCAAATTATCCAGTCTGATCCCAATGTTGCCAAGACACAGAGTTATAATGTCAAGCACTTTCAAGCACTCAAACTAAAATCCAAGTACTTTTCAGACCTTGAAAATGCAACATTAAAATTCAAGCACTTTCCAGGCTTTCAAGCACCCGTACGAACCCTGTATATAAGTGTATATAGTTTCACATGAAGAGTAGTAAAACATGAAGACATAAAAAATGAGATGACAGCTTCTATTACAGCAACATTATCTAGCTAGGCAGAGTAGTCTTGACATACGTTCATAGAGTATCTCTGCAGGTCTTACTTTGGCACTCGGATCTTGATGTGAACGTAGTGATCTCCGTAGCTGTAGCTGTTCATCCTCCGGATGCCTTTCCCCTGCAGCCGGATCACCTGATCAGGCTGGCAGCTGGGAGGAATCTGAAAACACAGAGGACTTTGAAACACAGGACAGACAACAGGAATCTTCTCTCCTGAAACCGGAATTTAAACTTGAGAACCATTTTTTATCAATAGTATTTAGTTGCTTTAGAGTTCAGAAAACAGTGTCAACACCAGCTGTGAGGTGAAACTGAGGCGTGAGGCTGAATGTTGTCTATACTTGGCTGCTCTTCTTCATACTCACCACCATACTGATGGTTTCATAGAGGCCCTGTCCTGTGGCTGTGCCCCCCAGGATGGCCTGAGCTATCGAGATGAACACATCCGAGTGGATGTTGAGTCCATCTCGCCGGAACACCGGGCTTCTCTGGACCTGTTCAGAGACACGACAGATTACAACGTTTCAAAGTCTAATATCACTCCAGCACATCAGTAGAATTCAGTAACTCCTTAAATGCTTCAAAAACAAACAAATAAAAACTCACCCTGAATGTAATGAGGATTTCTCTACTTCCTACCGACATGCGCACCGTCTGACCGTTTTCCACTCCTGTGAGAGAACGTCACAGAAGTCAGTATTCATGCCTGCAGGTCACAATGCATCTGACACGAGATTAAGGCCTAGTTCAAATACACTGAGACATGCCAGGGATCTTTATATTGCTCTTGTCCAAACAGATCTGAATTTGAGTCATCCTTCATCACCTACCAGCAGGTACAGGTACAGTGACCGTCTGCCTCTTCTTGGTCTGACCTGAACCTCGACACATGATGCAGGCCGTGATGATGATCGATCCCTTCCCGCCGCAGCGTCGGCAGGTGCTGCGCATCATGAAAGGACCCGTGTTGAGAGTCTCCTGCGGGGAGCGACGCAGTCAGTAATGTGGCTGACTATCAGAAAACCACCCAAGCTTGACAACAGCACCACAGGTTTAAAGGGATAATTCGGGTTTTTTGAAGTGGGGTCATATAAAGTACATATCTATAGTCGATCTGTTTCCTACCGTAATCACCGATCAGCGCAGCCTCAGTTTGGAGGAGTAGAGAGCCGCTCCAGCCCAGACGCTCAGCTTTGTACTGCAGTGAACGGGGTCCAGAGAAAAAGCGAAATTAACCACCTAAAACAAGACTCACGTAAAATGTTTTTTACATCAGTTCAAGTGTATGTTGTACAGGTAAAATTCACACCGCTTTACATTGCCGTCAGACCGCGCTTTCTTTTGGCACTACATTTTCTCAACCGCAGAACCCCCGTATCCCTACGCATGAGCGCTGATGCGGAAGGATACGGAGAGTTAAGTTTAGTTTTTATCTAAAGTAAACCTCTCGTCCAGCTGCCGCTCGCAGATCAGCTGTTGCCCAGTTACGCTCATGCGTAGGGATACGGAGGTTCTGCGGTTGAGAAAATGTAGTGCCAAAAGAAAGCGCGGTCTGACGGCGATGTAAAGCGGTGTGAATTTTACCTATACAACATACACTTGAACTTGTATAGATTTTTTAGGTGAGTCTTGTTTTAGGTGGTTAATTTCTCTTTTTTGCTGGACCCCGTTCACTGCAGTACAAAGCTGAGCGTCTGGGCTGGAGCGGCTCTCTACTTCTCCAAACTGAGGCTGCGCTGATCGGTGATTACGGTAGGAAACAGATCGACTATAGATATGTACTTTATATGACCCCACTTCAAAAAAACCCGAACTATCCCTTTAAGTGCCCTGCTTCTTCCTGCCAGCGTGAAACTCACCATGCCAGTTCCGTTGCAGTAGCTACACTGGGACACCTTGGTGCCCGGCTCGCTGCCCTTCCCTTCACACCTCGGGCAGTCGTCTTCAATATTCACACTCAGCTCCTTACTTACGCCCTTCGCTGCCTCAGAAAACGAAAGCTCCATCACAAACTGTAGGGGAAACAGATATGTCACTCAAACCTCAACGACACATTCTGTGCATGTCTGTTAAGCTCATTCTTAATGTAAGTGTTGTTGCTACAGCGATGGGAGTTCTGACCTCGGGCCTCTGTTCAAACATGTTGTGCATGTTTCCAAAGTGCATTCCTCCGGTAAATTCTCCAAAGATCTTCCTGAAGAGCTCCTCGGGGTCGATACTGGTCCCTCCTGTCCTGTAGTACTGCTGCTGGTTCTGCCCGGCGCGGTTTGGGTCGAATCCTGCCGCTCCGTACGTGTCATACTGCTTCCTCTTCACCTCGTCACTCAGCACCTTCACACACACACTCCTTTAACAACAGCTGGAGAGGGGACTAAATCATCTCTGACACTTCTACGTCATCGGTTTTGTACCTCATAGGCTTCGGCCAGCTTGGCAAACTTCTCTTTGGCGTCTGGGTCATCTGGGCTGGTGTCTGGGTGGTACTTCTTTGCCAACTGGAGGTAAAACAAATAGTAGGAATAAAAAGATGAGGGCAGAGAACGAGGAAGCATCTGATTTAAAACCCTTTTTCTTAAAAAGGTGTCCAAACAAGTATAAAAGTTCCAGGTAAACAGGCATTGCAGGTATTTCTTCACAACAGCTTCATACAGAGAAATGCCGCGCTGACCTGGTAGTAAGCTTTCTTGATGTCCTTCTGTGTGGCGGTGCGGGAGACACCCAGGACTCCATAGAAGTCCTGCTTGTTTGCAGACCTGCTGCTGGTGTGGAAAGAGTGGCAGGTCGTGGCATTGGGACATTTTGTGCCTGCAGAGAAAAAGAATCAGAACAGGACTATTAAATTATTACAGTACGTTAAGATGCCGATGACACATCTACAGTATTTAATAATGAGGGTTTTTGTGCAACATATAAGCATATGTAGCATTCACTGTCATCATCAACAAGTCTCCCAACATGTCGTCAAGAAATACAAAATTATGCGCATGTTCCAAATTGCATACTATTTATTTGTATCTTCAGTACGTGCTGCAGCTGCACTTACAAAGTACACACTGTTGCCGACAGTACGCACACAGTGTGGAGACGTGACAGTGCACCGTGACCTTTGACCCTCCTGCTCCTGAATACTTCGCACAACATTTTGGAGTACAAAGAACATGGTAGCTTACACTTAAATGTGCTTCCATCTGTCATCTGTCAGTAAGCTGCCATGTGATCTCTGCAATCTCTGCCTTGTTTAAATTTGCGTGACGCACCGTGACATATGTGACCTGTCTTCCACTGCGCAGAGGATTGTGGGTCAGTACAGCCAGAGAAGCATGCTGGCTTGCCAACAGATGTAGTAGGACATCCTGGTGTTTTCTTGGCATACTAAATGTAAGGTAGTTTGGGTATATAAAAGTCCCTGAGTGTAGATATAAACAATATACTTCTCGCAAAGAACCCTGTACCGACTGCACCAAGCTGTCTTTCCAGTACAGCATCACTGACTAGTGTTTACAGCAAACTACAAAGGATAAATTACTCTAATAGTTCCCTTTATCTTCTCTACTTGACACAGACTTTCTAAAATGAATTGTCTTAGAAGAATGGCTCAATTTAGTGTTGCACATTTCTTTTGAGCAGGAATGCATCAGATGTTTATTATCACGACCCACTATTTTGCACATGAAGACACATCCTACAAAGAACCAAGCAAATATTTGAGAGGAACAATGAGTGCAGTCTTTCTCTGGTAAATGTAAAGGAGGGAAAGTAAAGTCAGGGCTTCAGACATGTGGTTTTGCTTTACAATCCCCTGACAGAAACGTTACATTCGTTCAAGACTGTTACACGTTTATTAAATCCTGCAGCTACATGATTGAGGCAGAATCTACACTACATGCAAACTAAAAACCCAACAACAACATGGCAAGACAAACAAATGGTGCTAGCATGAAGGTGCTGTGATGACAAGGTCACTGTTGATGCAGTTACTCATGTAATACTGCAAAACAGTTAGACAGAGCAGCTGGATCAGACCGAGGCTAACTATGATAGCATGCAGCTAGTTGTACACTCTGATGTTGAACACCGCTGAGCTTTATTCCCTTCAACAGACTGTGGTTGTGTCATGAACAGTGACAGAGAGCAGCTGATGTAACAAACTTTCAAGATGTTATGCTAACAGTTAGCTAGCTGTCTCACCTGTCAGTCCCCTCAATGTCATGTCACTCCGGTGCGTCGAGGAGCTCAGGCTAACCGCTACCCCTCCCCGGTGCGTCTGCGATACCGTCCCCGAATAAACCCCTCTGTGTCTGGAGGAGACATTGAGAAAGAGACCGCTACGGTGTCCAGAAGAAACTGATGCTGACAACCAGCGTGTCGTAAGCCGGGCAGCGGAGGACGCCATTTTAACGTCACTACCGGTGTCAGCGGCGGCGGTCTGCGCATGTGCGGGTTGATCCTCTGAAATAAAGTTCCAGTTGGGATGTACTGACGGTTATTAACTGCCGAGGCTCGAGTTAGTCTGCTGTTTCCGCTTAGAAGTGCTAGATTTATGAAATTATTATTATTTAGTCATAACAGTGCAGAGCGATGATTCACCCTGAAGAGTCTGTTAAGAAACTGAAGAGGTGGATTCATTATTCGGCAAAAATGTAACTTTATGGTGAAACTAGAGATGCCATCTGTCCCGTTTTTCCCAGAATCTCTTTTTTCAACAGCTCCACAACAAACACAACATGATCAGATATTAGAAACATTTAATTATTTATGACTGATCAGAATATCACGTCACTGACCTCCTCATACAATTCCCATGATCAGAATTCCTTTATTGGTCCTGCAAAGGGGGATATCTGCGTGTCACAACAGCCTAATCAATAAACATTAATAAAAGTACAAAATAAACAATATATAATAAAAAGGTAAGAAATAGATTGATACATAATGTGTACCCCGCCCCTTTCTGTGACATCATCCCCATGAAGTCATCGTTCACATTTAATTTAATTAATTTTATGGTAAAAGTACAGAACAGAAATCAGTAACACTTGAGCTGAGGTGTCCAAATTACCTGAATGCACCGGATTACAATATTAAAGTAATGTAACTTGATTACATTCAGTTAGTTTTGGATTAATAACAAATGAAGACCAGAGAAATATCAATAAGAAAGTAACTTTTTGTGTATCCTGTGTTCATCAGTGTTTGTTCCATTAATTTTTATCTTAACTTTTGACAAGAGAAGTTACAGTAAATATGATGCAGTTGAGTTTCTCCGGCAGGGACTCGAACTCAGGATAAAAGTAAATCTGTGCACACAGAACTCCTACTTTACCAACTGAGCTAAACAACTTTGACTTGTTAGAGAGTTCTCTGGTTAGAATGACGTAAACCACGTCAACTAAGTCCAGCCCACAGATTTTCTGACAAATCCAGGTGGAGCGAGCCAAAAGGGGCGGTCTCACTCGTTTCCCGCGCGAAAGTAGCGCATTTCCCTCCAAAACCTCAGATGTGTATAAATAATGGCTGACTTATCGTCACTCTGTTTGGAGCGGCTCTTCTCTGAGGACACGAACACGGTGAGTAAACTGTTCTGTACGAATCTGCTTTATGTGTCCAGTTACCTGCTCAGTACAGGTGTATTCATGTCTGTGTGGGAGGTGTACAGATAGTTGATACTTACTGATCTCAGGTAATAAACTCAGGTGATGTTCCTTCATATATCAGCAGCTCCACATATTAACTACCTTCATGCGCTGTTTGAGCACAGCAAGTTACTTACGTGCGGGTTAAAAGGGAGCCAGCCTCATTTTCATGTCCGTGAGATTTCTTTTTGCCTCAAATGTTTCTGAAATAACTCTGAACTGAAGCTGAAGACGTCTCATTTAACTGTTAATTGTTGAGGTAAATTCGGCTGGAACATAATCCTGTAATAATATCCAATTAAATCCGTGATGGACGTTGTGTTTTGTTCCATGCACCAAACTCCATAGTGATTTTGGTCAGTTTTATCTCTGCCATGTTAATTACATGAATAATGCACAGTTGACTAAACTTTGGTCACTATCTACATACAAGACGGTAGTTTCGATAAAGTCGGCATGAAGTTTTTATTTATTTATTATTATTTAGAACGGCATAAAGCTGTTTAGCTAACGTTAGCTGGTCAGTGTAAGTGCGTGGTAATGCTATGTTAGCTAGCTGACTTTAAAGCTGTTGCAGATGCACTGCAGGTTTGGGAAACACGTTAGCAGCGGCTCAGCTGCCTTTATTAACGGGTACTGATACTATAACGAACTTATAAAGACGTCTGAGTCATTTAATCGTCGTGTTTTTACAGACAGGTTTGCATGTTAGCTAACGTGTGTGTCTGTTGGAGAGTGTTAGCATGAAGGCTTTATCCTGCTGTGTAATGTTAGCTTGTTAATACTAGCATCATTACAGCTGAATATCTGAGTACAGCACAGTTAGCTAACAGGCTCCACCTGTTGTGTTTAATAATGTCTCAGTATGTTAGTATGTCAGCATCTAGAAGGTCATTGTGAGCAGCTAAAGTAGTTTATACACACAATATGCAGCCTCATTGTAGCTGCACAGAATGTATTTAGTGTGTTTGTCTCAGTTCTGGTTTAACGTGTTGTTTAAATCACTGCACTGACTCCATGTCTGTCAAAAGATAGACTTTAAAATCATATTACTCATCTATAAATCACTAAATGTTCTCAGGATTTAATACATTTGGTTTATTTTTGGTTTACCTTTAAAAACACATTTATTAAATCAGATTATAGCAGATTTTATAGTGCAGAGTGATGTGAGACTCCTGAACTGATGTCATGCACATGGTTACAGACTGCTATATCATTCTTTATTATGAAATTATAATCCTGTAAGAAATCCCCTTTTTGTCTGTAATCTGATTACATCTTCTTTTATACTACTATAATCAGAGTATATATATGCAAACACACACACATATGCATGTAGTCATCATGTTATATTAAAGTGCTTCCTCCTCTCTCCAGGTGAACAGTGGGACTTGTCTTCAGCTTCAGGTGGAACAGCTCTGACGTTTATGGTGATCAGACCCGGAGAGGAGAGACACCTGGTCCAACAAGGTCAGTGCAGTATAGGCGCAAAAATTAAAGGCAGAAAGTGTGAGATGTGTCAGTTGCTGTTCATTAATACTCTAGGATCAGTAAATGATTCTAGAGGGTAGTCGAGTCTCATTCACAAGTCGTTGAATACCGACAGTTTGGGTTGGTAGAAGCCACTATAGTGTCTCTGTTGGGACACTACTCTTTAAATTTAGTAGTATTTTAAATGTTTTTTGTTTACTGAGAGGGAATATAAACAGTCTGTCTGTTCAGAACGCCTGCATTTATTTGATCTCATTTATATATAAATAGAAATTATATAATTGTATTTTATTTAACATGTATATCTCCACTGTTCAGCCACAATATTAAAACAACTTACAAGTGAGGTGAGCATTGATCATTTTGTTACAATCAAATGTTCTGCTGGGAAACTTTGAGTTCTGTCATTTCTGTGGAGCCTCTTTGACAAACACCACCCACCCAAACACCGTTCAGATCAACTACACCCCCTCATGGCAAAGAATCCAAGGTATCAAACTGGCCTCCTCATTCTCCAGATCCCAATCCAGTTGAGCATCTATTGGATGCGCCAGAACCAACTCCCATCCACGTTGGGGCCCCCGTGGATTGTTCTTGGCTCAGACTGCATCCAGTGGAAGCTCAGTTGGATTGAGATCTGGGGAATCAGGAGGCCAGGTTGACACCTTGAGCTCTTTCCCACGTTCCTCGGGTCGTTCCTGAGCAGTTTTTGCAGCGTTGCAGGCGTGTTGTCCTGCTGGGGGGGCACTGCCATCAAGGAGTGCTGCTGCCATGAGGGGGTGTACTCGGTCTGCAGCTGTGTTGGGTGACTGGTGTTTGTCAAAGAGACATCCACATGAATGCTAGGACTCATGGTTTCACAGCCGAACATGGCATTGGAACACAATGATCCATGTTATTTATTTCACCTGTGACTCGTTCTAATGTTGTCGCTCTCAGTGTATACACATGTTAAATACTTTATGAATTAGATCAAATAAATGCATTTGGGCACTGTAACCAGACCTGTTTATATTTCCTCTAAGTAAAACAAAACCTGTTTAAATGGCTTCCTCTTCCTTTGAACCCTGTGGGTTTTGAGCTAAGACTTAAACATTTCAAATGGGAAGCTTCATTTATGTAGGTTCAACATTAACATAAGCCTCGGCCCTATTCGACCAGCAGGCCACTAATAAGGATCGTATTTCTGACGTGCAACTGTGCGGTGGTGAAGTTTTTGGGTTAGAAGCGGTTCTTGTGGTCTCATTCATGGTAGAGATGCAGCAAACTGAGCTCCAAACACCAGCAGAATGACCAGAAACATGTTAAATTCTGTCAGCCTGTGTAAGGTTTTGCTTGAGCAGTTGTTAGTTTGTCTGCGTCCTTTGAGTGTATAAACTATGTTTTGCAGAGCCTGGTGTTAACATTGGCGTTCTTATTCGTGGTAGAAGTGCAGTGAATTAAGTGCTACAACACCATCAGAACTGAGCAGAGACATGTTGTTTTTGAGTCCTCGTGGTAAAGAGCTTTCTAGGGACAAAAGTTCAGTGACAGTAATCCAGTTGTTAGTGGTCTGCCAGGCAAACCTGGTGTTATCATTGTAAGTTAAAGGTTAACTTGACCGGACTTCAGCTATCTTCAATGGCAAATGCCCGAGTGCTGTCCATCGGAGCTGATAGCTGTGTTTTCTATGAATGGCAGTAGTCAGGCCTTTGATCAGCTGCTGGTATTGGTAATACCGTATCCTACGAGCCCTTGTGCCATCCCGCCAACTTACAGGCCCCTGTTGTTACACACCTATGGTTGGTAGAATCGTACACAAAGTGTGCGTGTTTAGTTGGGCCTCGTGCCTGGCTAGGGACATGCTCAGGGCCACGGTAAAAGCTAGCCTGACGCCCCGGAAGCGGCCCAGGTCTCTGCCCTCATCTGTCCATGCCGATTTCACTCGCGAGCTCAGTGTGTATGGGCGCGATGCCTTTGCTTGAAGATAATGTTGAACCTCTGTGATAAAACAAAATGAAAACAATTGCAGGAATTAATTTTCCTTGCAACTGTTTGCAACAGCATCCTGCTTGATAACACCATGCAGAGATCATTACAAAGCTGTTACAGGGCCCTTGGCCTCACTGCCCAGCAGACCACTAATAACGATCCGATTGTGTTGTGGTGACATTTTTAGTTTGGAAGCAGTTGTTGTGGTTATGTTCATGGTAAAGGTGCAGCGAACTGATAGCTTCAAACAGCTTGAGCTGTTGTTAGTTTGTCTGCTTTCTTCTGAGTGTATTGAAGGTTTGTTTTCAGTTCAGGTACATCTTCACTCGAGCGCACAAATGTGCATTCAGAGAGTGCTTGATAAGCTTTATGAAGCCTTGAAAGTTGTTTTGCTTGAGAAACATTGCGGTATAAAGCTTTTCAGGCTAACAGTGTTAAATAAACAATGTTGAGTGCAGTAAGCTACAACAACCAGTTCACCACTATAGAGTTCTAGGCACAAAAGTTCAGTAACAGCAATCCAGTTCTTAGTAGTCTGCTAGGCAAACCTGGTTATTAGGCTTGTGTGAACCGACCAACCAGAGCAGACTTAGGCCCCACCTCAAAACCCACAGGATTCAAGGAATGTTTTTACAGCTACTGGATATAAAAAAATACATATCTTGAAATAAAATGTGTATGAAAATACAAGTCTTCTCACTTTTAACAACTCAACTCTCTGAGTCCTGTTAATAGGCCACAAAGTGCTTTATTTGACGACCTGAGAATGAGACTAAAAAATCAGCTGTCTTTCTACAGAATTGCTTTATAAGTATACCAACATCACCCAATGAATCAATTGATTAATAATTGTCCTCCATATGCAGCACACTGGCTCTCAACTTTTTGCTTTTAATGCTGGATAACTTAATCTATAATAATACATCATGTTTGATCAGCGAATATTTAATATTGTTATATGAATCTGCAAAGTAACTAGTAACTAAAGCTGTTAGACAAAGTGCAGTTAAAGTATGAATAATATAGTTAAAAACTCCATTTTTGCAAAATATGAAAAATATTTAACATCTACACTGTTCAGCCACAACATTAAAACAACTGAGAAGTGAAGTGATCATTGATCATCTTGTTACAATCAAATGTTCTGCTTGGAAACTTTGACTTCTGTCATTTCTGTGGAGCCTCTTTGACGAACACCACCCACCCAAACACCGTTCAGACCAACTACACTCCCTCATGGCAAAGAACCCAAGGTGTCAAACTGGCCTCCTCATTCTCCAGATCCCAATCCAGTTGAGCATCTATTGGATGCGCCAGAACCAACTCCCTATCCACGTTGGGGCCCCCGTGGATCGTTCTTGGCTCAGACTGCATCCAGTGGAAGCTCAGTTGGATTGAGATCTGAGGAATCTGGAGGCCAGGTTGACACCTTGAGCTCTTTCCCACGTTCCTCGGGTCGTTCCTGAGCAGTTTTTGCAGCGTTGCAGGCGTGTTGTCCTGCTGGGGGGGCACTGCCATCAAGGAGTGCTGCTGCCATGAGGGGGTGTACTCGGTCTGCAGCTGTGTTGGGTGACTGGTGTTTGTCAAAGAGACATCCACATGAATGCTAGGACTCATGGTTTCACAGCCGAACATGGCATTGGAACAAAATGATCCATGTTATTTATTTCACCTGTCACTGGTTCTAATGATGTGGCTCTCAGTGTATAGACATGTTGAATGCTTTATGTATTAGATCAAATAAATGCATTTAGGCAATGTAACCAGACTTGTTTATATTTCTTCTCGGTAAAACAAAACCTGTAAATGTTCAAATTTACTTCCAAATTAAATTAAAACTCCATGTAAATAAATTATGAAAAGTGATTTCAGGTTAAATACAGCTGAGTTAGGGACTCAAACCTCCAAAAGGAGACTCAAAACTCATCAAAAATAGACCCAGGTCTCTTTGTGGAGGACAAACAACTACCACAAAAACAAAACCTCCACACACAAACAAAACCTCCAAAAATAATAAAAACCTGCACAGACACAGAAACCTCCAAAAAACCAACACTCAAAAACCCCTAAAAACAAACACAAAACCTCCAAAAACAAACACAAACCCCTAAAAACAAACAAAAAACCCTAAAAACAAACACACAAAACCCCTAAAAACAAAAAACCCTAAAAACAAACACAAAACCTCTAAAAACAAACACACAAAATCCCTAAAAACAAACAAAAAACCCTAAAACAAACAAAAAACCCTAAAAACAAACACACAAAAACCCTAAAAACAAAAAACAAACACAAAACCTCTAAAAACAAACAAACAAAATCCCTAAAAACAAACAAAAGCCCCTAAAAACAAACACAAAACCCCTAAAAACAAACAAAAAACCCTAAAAACAAACACACAAAACCCCCCAAAACAAACAAGAAACCTCTAAAAATAAACACACAAAATCCCTAAAAACAAACAAAACCTCTAAAAACAAACAAACACAAAACCTCCACAAAGAGACATCAAACTACCACTGCTCTTCTTTCTCTTCCTGCAGGTGACGGACGAACCACCACAGGACCTGAAGCAGGAAAACTGAGTATCCGTCTTCTGATGAAACTCCTTCAGGTCGTGCAGTTGTTTGTTGACTCTGGTTTCACCTGCTCAGACAGTGAGCACTGTTGTCTTTGCTGGTTATTTACATAATAAAACCTTTTTTTTGAATTACACTCTATTGTGGTTTTTATAGATTTTCAAAGAACATGTTGAGGCTTTTGATGGAGTCCAATGTCTCCTCTCAGTGGCATTTTCAAAGCTTTAACTATATTTGATGTATACATTTTCTGTCTGTAATGGAGAGCAGGGCTTCCATTACCTTCATTATCTATTCCTATTCTGGGAATGACTGATTTAGAAACCATGTGTTGTTTAATAATGTCTGAGTAAGTTAGCCTCTCTCCATCTCTTATCACATGAATGAAGCTAACAGCAGCTCTGTGAGAGGTTTATAACATTTTTAACCAGCAGCTGATATGAAATATACCTGAAGTTCTGCCTGTGATATCACCAAGCAGACAGATAAAAGGTCATGTTGAGCAGCTACAGTAGTTTATATGATCATTATGCAGCCTCATTGTTATCTGCACTTTAAAATCACATTACTGGTCTGTAAAGCACTAAATGTTCTCAGGACTGAACACATTTGGTTTACTTGTACGGGGATCAGGAGGGTTATTTAAAACGTTTGTTCTGATACAGTTACTTATTTAAAAATAGTGAGTAATGTAATTGAAGTAAAACTGTCTACTCATCTAATTCATAACTGTTCACTGTGTATTTCAAATAAGTACATTCATTTAATGCATTTTTTTATCTGTAGCTTATTATATTAGCTTTTTTTTCCATTCTGTCTTTCAGATGCTGTTTTAATGTCTTAATGTTTTAGTTTTGATTACTTTCTATGTCTCTGAATGGATCTCTGAATGAGGCTTTATTTGACTGAAGGTTTTTACATGTCAGCCTTGTTTTAAACCAAGTACTTATTAATATAAAATAGAAAACAGGACCTGAAATAAATCCAAAAGGCCTTTTAGTCAGGATAGTTTACAGGCTCCTCAGCTGCACCAGTAATGGACCGATTTTTCTCTGAATGCTCTTTTTCCACACTCACTTCACCTGTTTGTTTTCAGCTGATTCAGTCTGAGCCTAAATATGCTCTCTGAACTTTAAATAATAATGTTCATGTTTTTAATGTGATCACAGCAAAGGAAAAAGTGTGTGCGGCTTGTGGTTTTACTCTATGAACAATTTGAACTTACAGAAACAATATGGTCCTGGCACAGATAGTGCTCGGGCCCTAATAATACAAAAAATAAATGAAAGTCTGTCAATTTGATAGTTTAATTTGGTCCTTGGATGTAGCAGCAGTACCCAATCACTAACAAACTTACGTTACAGCTGATCAAGTGGAGAGCAGTCAGGGGAAGAGAAAATGACACTTGCAGCAAAAAGTTATCTCTGTTAGTTTGACAAACAGGAGTTGAGGTAATTGGTAAGTTCTTGTCTTGTGATTTGATTTCCAGGTTGTTTTTGCTGTTTCTTTATGATTTTGCACGTTTAGATGTGGCTTTGTTTCACAAACAATGTCTA
Organism: Sparus aurata; assembly: GCF_900880675.1. Taxonomy (NCBI): domain Eukaryota; kingdom Metazoa; phylum Chordata; class Actinopteri; order Spariformes; family Sparidae; genus Sparus; species Sparus aurata. Next base: position 8,650,929 of record NC_044187.1, on the reverse strand, counting down.
CATCTTTTGTTTTCCTCACACAAAAACTCAGTAAGACTTTCAGAGAAAGGCAAATCCTCCCAGTCCAAAGAGCTTGGCAAAAAGGTTTTGTAGACTTGTCTGGTCAAAAAGCATTTCCCCTTGGAGCTGTTGTGGTCAGGTGGGGATGGACTGAACCATTTGTTGGGTGGGGGTCTTTCCAACAGCCTCCTCCATGGACGGGTCTTTGACTTTATGGTCCTCCAAGGCCCACTTTCTGTTTCGTGCAGCTAAAGGACACAAACGAGAACAGAGATGGTTGAGAATAAGCTGCTGATGTAAACAAACAATTTTGGAAATGTTGTTTAAATCTCTATGATTATAGCCTGACCAGAACTGGACTTTTGAGGCCAGTACCAATATTGAGATTTGTTTGTTTATATCAGCCATAAGTACACTTTTAAACATTAACAGTCTTGAGACAAATACCTTAGACTTTATCCAGGCTAGTACGACTATGAACGGCAATATTAGTCTGTCAGCTAGTCGAGTGTCCTTTTTTTCCACAAATCCAGGGTGGCAACCGTAGGTGAAACTGAGGATACGTTACTTCTACGGAAGCCCTGAACAACCGTGGGTCAAATTTTTTGGTTGCGTTTTCACATTAGAACGAGTTTGACATTTTTCGTTTAACATTTACTATCGTTCTCTAGATCCTAATCTAAATGTAACTCTTTATCACAGAAAAAAATAACGGAGTAAATAATATGTTCGACCATGACCACTTCAGGCTTCCGTACTGTTCAGCCTCCATGTTTTTAGTCTGAGATCAAGACAATCAGGTCATACTTCACACTTGAGAGCTCAATAGCACAATCTCTTCGTCACCTTGGCATGGGGGTCAAAGTTCATGCAGAACAGGGAAAAAGTAATGAATATTTTTAAGTCGCCTTTTGAGAATATACTGTTTTTTCATGCACTGTTTCATGAAAGTACATACAAAAATAACCTGCAGCAGTTGAGATGAGGTTAAAAGTTTTCCTTCCCTTCATTATCATAAAATATGTTTGATGAAACAATGATCTCACTGAAATAGTCATATTATTAACAGACTTAAATATATTTATATATCATATTGAACTGCTGCCACACATTTTTTTTAAAACCCCTTGCTAATGCAACATAAAAGCACTAGATGGCACCACAGAGCTGTGAATGACAGACACTAAAGTTTATTGCACCAGCTCACTGAAAACTGATTTGTATTTGATCAGTGCTTATAAATGATTATAGGATAACCACAACGACAAAAATATAACATATTCCAGGGATCATTTTGCTCCCTGGCACAGCAACAGTCAGATTCTAACTATCTGAAAACAGTGGTGAGACATTGACTCTTGTGTCCCAGGGTGAGGGTTCAAAGGTCACTGAAAGGGCGGTGGGGCAAGAACAATGTCCCTCTGCATCATCTAGGTGTCAAGACCGGGTCAGATGTGTGTTTTCTATGTGTTAGTAATGAACAATACAAATTTAATGACAAAAACAAGATATTTCTTTGGTCAAGTCGAATTTTAAGTTCATGCACAACTAGCAGACTACAAGTTTGACCCAACAAATTCAAATTAAATTTTTAAACTGAACAAATTATAAAAAACAAAGAGCAGATGCAACATATTAGAAGTTAAAAAAGAACATAAGAGAAGTTCAGGTGAACATTGCAGTGGGTATAAGGTTTCATTTCTCAAAGTTACACTGACATTATGGTAGAAACCCATAAACATTTCTCCCATATTTACTTAACAAAGAGCGACTGTCCTCTGTCACCGACAGCAGGACGGTATGAGAGACAAAAGCTGAGTAGAAAGATCAAGATTTTCATGTTTTCATGGTTTGGAGGCGAACATGCTGAATGGCTGTCAGTGTGTGTGTGACCTGATGAAAGAGAAGCTCACACTCCCCTCGCCGTTTCCCCCGCCCTCTTCCCCGCCATCCCTCTCCCATTCCCCGCCGTCTCCAAGGCGACCTGCAAAACAGCATCCCAGCTGCGTGTGGCTGCGTGGAATGTGTGACCGGAGGAGGATTTCTGACAATCGCCACTCAGCAATGTAAATATCTGTGTGAGCATCGATTATTATCTCAGTGCAGACGCTCTGACTTCACACATTAAGTCTCCCTTTATGTTCAGTTTTAAAAATGATGTGTGCACAAGGACGCTGACGCACCAAATATGCTAAACGATGGGGCGTCTGTTCTGTTCTGTTGAGGATATTTGCCTCATCACGTGTGACTGAATTGTTTGAGCCACTGCTTCTCCTCCTCCTGTGGTCATTTCTTTTGCTTTTTAATCCCTCCCGGTATGGAGATGGAGGGTCTGAGGTCAAGTCATCCGACCGGTGGGAGGTGGGGCAGAGGGTGTCAATCTTCACTCAGCTACTTATGCACACAAACACACACACACCAGATCCCGTCATGCTGTCAGAAAGTGCCTGGTTCAAAGCAGCAGCGCTCATTGCAAGCCTGTGGTTGTAATTAGCGTGCTGGGGTTATGAATGATGGTAATAGAGCTCCATATATCAGCCCCACTGTCAGGAAGGCAGCTCGGCGACTTCATACCTCAGGCTGAAACGCAGACACGCCGAGGAAAAACAACACGGCTGACCCAGATTGCTCCATGGAGCTCGAACAGACTCACAATTGTGTCTCCTGTCATCTGGGCTGATAACAGCTACACCGTCGTTTTTATTAAGATTCTCGACTCTGATTAATCGCACAAGTGGCTACCGATGACACGGGTGTTTATCTGCTGTTCTAAACTTCATAGATAACAACTGAGAGTTGTGTAATCAATAAAATAAATTAATAAATTACTCTGCATGCAGCAACCAAGTATAAACCCACAGTGACATCACCCACTGGTTTACCACTGTGAAGCCTCGGGGTTTGTTTTCGTCCTAAAGCACAACACTGCTATATTGTCTATTTATTCATGACAAAATGAACATCATGCTGCGTCTGAGAAGACTTGAAATCATAAACTCGTCAGGGAAGTGTTTGCTGTAGTTATAAACCAAGTGATAAGTAAAGTAATTTTCTCATTAGCTACTATAAAGCCGTGTTACGAACTGGGCGGCGTGCCATCGTCCCAACCTGTTTTTTTAAGCTTGAGCAACACAAGGTAAAAAACATCAGCATATCTCAGCCTCTGTTGTTGATAATTGTTTCGGGATAATCTCTGTCAGAGTCATGAAATGTTCATTTGGAGGGTAAATATTTATTAATTCATGTTTGTCTTACCTGCCAATTGTAAGAAGTCTTTTCTGGAGCATCTGGCGGGGAGCTTTGTCACATTTATCCCTCTCTGTGTTATTTCCTGTCTGTATATTTGCCTTTCCAACCAGAATTGCGTTGTCTCCTTTAACGCAACAGACCAAGAGTCCAATATCAAACAAGACCAACTTAAATCTGCTCCATCTGGATTTTTATTTGGGGACCAGCCACCTAAATACGCTTGGCTTATTTTTTCATCAAGATCTCTGTATTATTCCCTGAAAAAATAAGAAAAATGTCACTGAACACCCCATCCTGCAGAGTTAGAGAAAGTGAGAGAAATAATCCTGCACCAAAAGGCAAATAATTCACAACGTTGACAGTTGTTGACTTATATAAAATTTATACCCAGCTTTAGTGTGTTTTATTTATTTTTCCATGAGTTTATGTGATTCTTAATGTCATTTAAAGCCTTTCTCGCCCTTTCATTGACTCTTAAAGGTACTAAAACTTGCCATGCGTTGTTAAATCGCCTCAGAGAACTTTTCTGTCCATGTCCTTCCAGGAGTCTGTATGTCACACGCACTTTATGTGTCACCTAAAACACACTTAAGACACTGTCACGTAATTTCCCTTCAGCCTTCTTCCACTCCGTCCTTTCTCATAGCTGTTTTGACTAGAGAGGTGGGGGGGATCATGAGATTTGCCCCCCTGAGACGTCCCATCCTCTCCCCCCTCCACGGCCACTCGACCTTTCTTGTCACGAGATGCAGACACAGAGAGAGAGAGAGAGCACTCGAGGAGATGTTTCACACACATTAAGAGATTTTTTTTGTAAACAAAATGATCTCCCAGCCGGAGGAGAGGCCGAACATCTCACATGCATTTTTTTGCTGCTGTTATCTCTGAAGGGCAGAGCGAGCGAGCGAGCGACTATCAGCAGACGAGGGAGAGCGAGCAGGAGTCAAACCGTGTCCGGCATGACACTCCGCACTCCCCCTCTGTTATGGAGATGATGCTGCTGTTGTGGTTACAGACCGTGCTACTGGATTACTGAATGGCCTCGCAGTATCTCTTTGTGTTGGTGTGTACGTCTGCTCCCCTGCAGCCAATGACTGGTGTCTCTGTGTCTGTCACCAACACCGCACTCGTATCTCGCGCTTCATTACATTGTTTCTTTACTTCTGTGCTGCTAATTTCCCCTGAACATGTTGTATGTTAGCCGCTGGATGAGGCGGTGTATCGTAGGTGGTCTCCCTCCTTCATTAGATAACACATCGACTAATATGAGTCCATTTCCCGTGGGAGGACTCGGATTGCGCTGCCCCCGCGTCTCCAGAACTCTGTCTTTCCTCCTCCGACATCGCGTCGTCTTCATCCGGCTGCCCCCTAAAGCCAAAGCATAAAACGCCAATCAAGCGGCGATGACCTCATGTGTCGAATCATAACACATCAAATTGCAGGACGTGTGGAGGTCAGGCACGAGAAAGCAAACACGCTGTGAAAAATTGGGGCTTATATGCGAGATGTTTTGTCCCTCCGTCGGTACGGTTGCCATGAATGATGGAGTTGTTCCAGTCGTTTTTGGAACAACGGCAACTGATGGCTTTGTCGTAGCCGTGGCTGTTGGCCGCCATCCCTGTTTTTCCACTCAGGATTTGAAGCCTCGAGGTTGCAGGACAATGGCTGTTGGACTGGTTTTGGGTTTCACTGCTGAGGTCTTGAGACAGCGGTGGAGAAAACGGGGCACCAGCAGAAAGTCGTGATACATTTAAAGTGAACCGGAAGAGCACTTTATAATGTTTCATCTACCATAGAGGCATCCAGGAGGGAACAGGACACTCCATAAAGTTTTGTCTTGGGAAGTATAAGACTGAAGGCAGCACGTGGAGCCGAGTATTTTTACATCCCGCGCTTCAAATCGACGATTCATCTCGAACCAAACTGGAGGTGAACGTGGAAACGCGAACCAAGATTGTTTTATTGAATTTTATACCATTAATGTCCAGTTAAAACGACGAGTGTTTGATGACGAGTTAACGAGGCAATAAAGTTTGGTAGTAAGCGTATGGTTGTATTGAAATGTGGCGAGCTCCAAGTTGAAGGTCAAGGAGATGACGGATTATTGCCTCTTGTGGTACAAAGCGGTATTACCAGACAGGACGTGCTGGGGCTAGCTGGTTAGCATGCTAACTCCAGCTGACATCTCTGCAACACAGTACAAAGACGTCCTTCGACATCACAACAACATTGCTGTTTCGTGTCATCCGGTTGATGATGTTAGTTCATTCTTTTGGATGTTTTGACTAAAATTCAGGCGATATCTTACGTATTGCCCCTTTAACAGCCAACAACAAGCAGTGATTTACTCACCAGGGGTTTTATAAAAGAGGGTAATGAAGGCAAGATAGCCAGAAGCATTTAACTTGGTATTCCTGATTAGATTGTGCAGCATGTTTTAATTCTGACAGACCACAAAACGAACTCTTTGCCCTCGAGGTTACAAAGTGTGCAAACGAACGGCTCTGCTCTTGATTTCACAAGTTTTGAGAACCACATGGAGAACGGTGAGAGCAGGCCGGTGTCTTCTCTGGCCTCTACCGCAGATCAACACAGTCGGGAGGTTTGGTTTTCACACAGGTCCTCTCCGCAGCACGTTTACTTTGCCGACTCTTTCATGTCCATTGTGAAAGCTGAACAAACTACAGTGTAGCTGCTTCGCCGAGATCGGTAGTAAAAGAAAATAGATTATATAACCGCCGTGGCTCCTTCTCCGGCATATTCACAGAGTGCAGCGGAGAGAAAGGCAGTCTTTGTGTGGTTATATTAAGTCACTAATCTGCAGAGTCAACAGACAGAGGGTTTCTCTGCCCCTGCGGTTCTGTGGCAGCGGCCCTGTTTGGGTGATGGCTGCCATGGGGCTGCTCGTAAATGTCTTTGTGGTTTCCTCTAATTCTCTTCTTCCCAAGCCGACGAGTGTGTGTGTGTGTGTGTGTAACTGATGGATATCTGCTGCTTCAAATGAGAGGGTCTCTCCAGCGGTAGGACTTTGGGGTTTGGGCCCACAGCAAATTATTGCCACCAGTACACTGAGGCAGTATTACTTTTTCACTGGAAACAGCTGCAGATTAAAAACGATGCTGATGGGAGCAGAGCGAATGAACAAAACAGCGAAAGTGCCAGCTGGAAAAAAGCCGAACAATGAGCCGAGAGATGCCGAGATCCGTTTTAATTAATATTTCATTATGGACGCTTTTAAACATGCTTCATTTGCCAGGAACCATGTTCCTCGAGAGCGAGCGCTTAATTCGTCATAAAATGAAATATGAGTTGTTCGAGTATGTGAACAGAATTTACTTGAAGTGAGATAATAATCCTCTAAAGGCACAGTTCACACAAAAAAGCAGCTGTTTTGTACTCAACCCCGACCCTGATGGAAAGTTTATCTGAAGTTTTCGTGGTTCGCTAAACAATCGCGGAGCTTCGCAGCAAAACAGCGTCGCAGCAAAACAGCGTCGCAGCAAAACAGCGTCGCAGCGTTCTCCCAAACAACTGAAGTGGCTGAGGACTTGTAAAACTTACTCCGTACAGCTCATCCAGCGTAATCCAAGTCATCACAAGCTCTGAGTAATCTCAGATTGTTTGAAAAGGAAAAAACGTACATCCTTTTTAAAGCCGAAATCTTCACTATGGCTGCTGAGCTAAAAGTGTTAGCATGCACCGTGGCTGAAGAGGAAGGAGGAAGTTGTGCGAGGGTGTTAATCACGTCTGTTCAAATTACTTTGGGATCTCAAGACTTTCGTTTGAGTTGATTTGACTGAACGGTCAAGTTCATCCCGCTCACTTCAGACCTGCTAACACAGTTAGCTTCGCAGCTGCGATGAAGCTATCGGCTTTAAAAACGACGTCAATAACTTGGATGACATCGTATGGAGACGTTCTATGTTTATTTTACTTTTGGCTATTCGGCTTTTTCAGTTGTTCAGGAGAACGCTGATAGGCTGCTCTGCTGCTGTTTTACGGACCACAAAACTTTACTTTCCAAATAACACATTTACTTCAATTTTTGGGTCAACTTTAAATAAAAATAGCTCGCAGACGACGATGAATGGGATCATTTGTGGCGTCTTCACGGAAAATCATTGTCTCTCTGCTCTGTAATCTCACTTCTTCCTTGTTTCTGTTTTTATCCCTCTATCGCTCCACCGAACATTATCCCTCTCTGGATCTCGGAGCCCCGTAAACGCCGCCGTGACGTCTTGCGGTCGATCGTTCAAAGCGTTTGCCAGTCGGGCTTCCAGTTTGAGGAGAATTTTTGTGGTGAGCCGATTGGTGGTTTCCACAGGGAAAACATTTTCATATTAGCTGATAAAAAGCTCTCAGTGAGTGGAACACGCTGTCTTTTTCTCTTACATATTTCTTGTGTACGTGTGTGTGTGTGTTGCCTGTCAGTGTACGTTCACGCGTAAAGGGAGATGCGTGGCATAAGAAACTACGAGCAGATCTGGAACAGGCCACCCACTCAGAAAAACTGTGGACTGGGCCGTTCCCAGGACTCTTACCCAGGCCAAACTTACCCCGGCCAATTTGGACGGCTCCATCCTGATCCTGGGAACATGCTGTACCTGCACTAATGAACACTAATGTGCTTTCTCGAGCTGCTTTCATAACGACTCCCAACAGTTAGTTACGCACTTAATCAAATACTTTTAAAACGTTATGTTCAGAAAAATGATGTTGGCAGCGTGTTTGTTTCCAGAACCAGCCTGCTCCATATTCATGCTTCTTTCTTTTTTTTTTTCACATCATGGCGCTGCAGTACACTCAGTCCTCATCCCGACGCTCTGCTGGGGCTTCTGTTCCCCTTTTCTTTGCCTCTACATGTAAACTTTACCTTCATACAACACATTTTATAAGAACTATACAATGAGAATATAAGATCAGTCCTGTGTGAGCTGCAACACACGCAAGACGGCCATTTGCCAGAGTAAAATGTTGCCGTTTTAAGTTCGTGGAATCGGACAGATACGTTCAATATCGACATTTCTACAACACACATTCACGTTACATGTATGTGAGTCGACTCTCGTGTCTTGCAGAGGAGGGATTGTGGTACGTGGAGTCGAAAAGCCCGCCAAGCCAGCGGCTGCTGTTCCACATTTGTTAGCGTGAAACCACTGGATATTTTTAAACGGGAGCGTTTCAACATTTATGAAACTGCTGGAAATGTTAAGGAGACGTCGGGATATTTTTCCAGCCGTCTGCGTGGCAACAAAACCAGGAATTTTGGGCCACAACGTGATCTTTTCCTCATCCTCACTGAGTGCCACTAAACCCGTCCCACAACATAGTTGCAACATAAAATTGAACCTTGAGAAAGGTAAAGTTGCAACATGTCCGAGGTTTGCAGACAAGCTCGATGCCAACATTTAGTCTGGCGACTGTGTTGGAGAGAAAGTAGAAGCACAGCAGAAGATGAGGGCTTTATTCCAGCTGATATTCTGCATTTTTCAGAGGGAAAGTGGTTAAAAAAAAAGTAGATCTTTACTACCGTAAGTTACCTGACTTCAAGAAATGCAGATACAAATTTTATACCACTTGATCACGTCTTTGAAGCTCCTGGAACAGAAGACAGTCACTGCAACCGGACTGATCACCAGTGCAAGAGGAGAAAGACGACGAGCTGCAGTATTCTTGTCTCTGACTGCATCTGTCTTGTCTGTAAGAAACAGGAAGAAACAGTAAAGAACATTTCTCTTTACGGACGTCATTTCTGTCGCTAGGTGTCAAAATAAAACAGAGGATGTAAGAAGCGTGGGATCATGGGAGTTGTTGTCTATCATGTTCAGGGGTTTTTGGGGGGTTCAGTGTTTTAATTGTTTCTGTGTTGTTTGCGTGTTGTTTGAGTGTTTCTTGAACAATACATCTCAGTCTTCATCTTGAATCTACATAGAGGACTGTGTAGCACGACCCTGTTATTATCTGATCTGGATCCAGCAGAGTCCTGCATGTTATCTTGACCCGCTTCCTCCTGAGTCGCTGCGGCCATCAGCCTTTCTCTGAGGGTCAACGACTACCACCTTCTCTAATTTGTACGAGACGACTCCCGTACTTCTGAACATCCATTTCCCAGGAAGTCTCTACCTGCCCCCATCAGCTCTCCGACAAAGAGTCCTGCTGGTCGGTCACACCAAAGCTCCCTGCTGCAGCCTGGGGCTTTGTGGCCTCGGTCCATCCTGTCGTTCTCTGACCTCCCCCTTTCCCCCTCAGGTGACGGTTGAACCGTGCAGGGCAGCGGCCCACCTGAGCGCAGCCTCTGGCGATTGGTCAATGACCACCTCGCTGCTGACGGGAAGAGGTCACGCATGTCATGACAGATACCTGTTGACAGCGGACAGAGCGGAAAACTCTACAGAAAGTCAAATTACGAAAGGGCTGAGTTATGAAAGTGTTCTCTGGTTATCAGTGTTGTCTTTGCCTCCTCTTCCCTTCTCGTCTTCTCTCCTCCTCCGTCTCCCAGCGGAGACCACCGAAGCTCCTTTTCATCTTCGGCGGAGGCGTCCGACTTTGACGAGTTCACTCAAGTCTCCAAACCGAATCGAGCGAGACTCCATTAAGCGAAGGGATGAAAGATGTGTGGCGAGGGGCGGGGAGGAAGGTGGGAGGGCGAGCACGGTTGAAAACACCAGACTTGGCAGGATGTTACTTTCTCTGAGCTGTTGTGTCAACAGGTGAAGATGTGATTGCACACTTGACTCGTATTGTTTCCTCTCGCCGCTCCCCGGCCACCGCGAGGAACGGAAACTTGAGGGGATAAAAGAAAAGGACTGTGTGCTGATGTGACAACACTTTCCCCCCGTCGGCCTGAATTGTTCAGGTGACCCATAATTCCTCCCGTCCGACCAAGTGAGACGATGAGAAGAGAACGAGCAGCTTTTAAAATCAGAGCAACGAAGCAGCTGAAGACATTTACAAATCTGGTCCAGACTGTCCTTATTTAGTAATTCCACTAAAAGAGGATTTCCGCCATGAACCTCATCAGCCTCCTCTGTTACGGAATTGAAGCCACTCTGATGGAAAGTCAAGAGAAGACGCGGCGAAGCTTTCAGATGCTATAAATGGAGCTTGTTCACTCACAGTAGCCAGAGGTGGGACTCCAACATCTGTAAGCATGAAGCCGCAGCAAATTTCTAATGAGGGCGCTTCAACTAAAGTGCTAAACTACTGGAAATATACTAAGTGTGTGATTCCTAATGATGGCATTTCATCATTTGTGAGCAGGAAGCCGCACTTCCAGTTTTGTTAGAGTGAAACCACTGGAAAGTTGAAGAAAATGAGAAAAAGCAGGGTGTCGAGCAAACGCAGTGTGTTTACTGTACGTGACGACACTTTTAAAGACAGGATTTCGACACTTGTAAGAGTGAAACCACCGGAACACCGACTGTTTGTTGACGTGGTATCGACTTCCGCTATCAGTCCATCAGTGTGGATATCTTAGAACATCATTTAACCAGTTATCAGACACAGCGATTGGTTGGTTTTGACGATACATAAGGGACGATTACCAGCAATGTTTGAGGCAACGGAACCAGGTCAACCAAAACGCGACCTTTTCTGAACACTAACCCAACAGTTTTTGTGCCTAAACCTATAAAACACCACTGGACCAGATGAAAATTGAACCTAAAGTAATGTAAAGTTTGAAAATATTGGTGGTTTACAGGAACATAAATCACCAAAATGTATTCTGCTCGTTGGGTTGAAGAACAAGCGAGTAACAATCTGCAAACGTGACCATGAAAAATATCTTTATCGTCTTAGAAATAACGTACGAAACTATTCTCTGTGGTGTCAGCAGGTGAACTGTCGAGCCTCCTGGCCTAAATCGGCTCAGCAGAGGAATGTAGTTGAAATGTTCTCCTGATGTAATGAATGAATGTAATAAATTCAGACTGTCAGGGGCACCGCCTCTTAAAAATGGACACAGATGTTTGAAGGAGACGACGGCGAGAGGAGATGAGAGAGGAATTACGAGGAGAATAAAAAGATGAAGGGCGGTTCTGAAAGGAGGAGGAGATACGAGGATCACGATCCGACTCGTTGGATGAAAGGACGGGGAGGGAAACATCACAGCGGGGTGAAGCTGGAGACCATGAAGATCACGGTAATCATCAACTCACACTCTGTAGTTCAAGGAAGGCATGTTGCCGTCTGAGCTGAGGAAACCCCAAATACTATCAGATCCATAAAAATTAGCCAGTAGAATAAACGAAGCCCGGTCTCTAATCTGTCCTCTGATGAATGTGGACATCACTCTCCACATGTGCTCCTCGTAGTAGAGGTCAGAGCCGTATCGCCCGGCCCCTGAAGTTCGCTTTCTCCGGCGATCATGATCGATGTGACGACAGCCGCCCTCCTCCGTGACCCGCCAGAGACTGATTTACTCTCTCACCTGCAGGCCGACCTGCCACCTCGGTCTGCAGAGGAGGAAGAAGAAGAATGGGGAGTCGGAGAGGAGTCTCTAGTTCAGAGTTAGGTGGCGTTGTTATAGAGCCACTAAGATCACAGAGAGGAGGAGGAGGAGGAGGTGAGGCTGGACGTACAGGTAAAGAAAACTTTGACAAGGGACGCTGCTGGTAACGTTACCTCGTCTCCACCTTCAGCACCACAACGGATTAGAAACAAATTGTTTTATTCCAGCTTCAGTTGATAAGCCAGAATAAAACTCTCTGTCTGATTCACGTAGGTAGATCATCTCGGTGGTTGTTGAACGCTGAAGACTACAACTCCCATGATCCCGCGGTACCTCACCATCAAACCATGTCTTTTTGTGGTCATGTTTTTGAACAAGAGACACCAGCAGCAGAAATTACACGTGCATTAAAGGTTATTTTGACGCCGATGTCACGACCATAGATGTGAAAATCAGCGATGGAGTCATCGTATCATCTGGTGTTTAGCGATAAAGGAAGTACACGACTCAAAATAAACTGTTGGAGTTATTACAAGCCAACAAGGCTGCCAAACAAGTGGAGGAGGAGAGCTGTGGATATTTCAAACGACATTTACGGCATCAAAACTGGATGTTTTTTTAAGGAGAGCTTTGGACAATTCCATTTTTAGTTTTTTACGGCAAACAAAACCTGGCGATTTTTCACGTGAAGTCGGATCATCACCACCACCAAAGCAGATATTTAAAGCCAAACTATAATGCCTTCCTCACTCTTACCAAGCGGTTTTGTGTCTAAACCTAAACGGAGCGTTGTGACGAGAGAAATCTAGACAACTGAAGCTGTACAAACGTAGCGCTGCAACACAGAGACACATCCAGGTTTAACGCGTCTCCGGCTTTGCAGAAACGTCCTCGGCTCACACTTATTCTGGTGATTTGTTCGTCATCAAAAGTCATCGACGCCTCTGAACTCTTCTCTTCCTTGTGTCTCTGTTTCCTAACCTCACTGTCCGGCTCTCCTCCTCCAGCTCCCTCTCTCTCTCTCTCTCCGGCTCTTTGCAGCCGGCGGGCAGTGAACACACTTTATGACCGTTCCTCAGAAGTCTCCCGGCCTTAATCCTCTCCCGGCTTAGGAGACAGAGAGACACTTTGCTCCTCGCTTCCCCGCCGTTTGATCCCACATATTGTGCTCCTCCGGTCAGCATGGACCGGCTGAGAGAGAGCAAGGTGGAGAAAGCAAAGAGACGGCGGGCGGAGGGGACAGAGAACAAAGAAAAGGGAGAAGGCTGGGAGCGTGTGCTGTGACTTTGCCAATGCGAAGACGTAAACGCACCTTTGCCAAGATGGATATCTTTTGTTTTGAAGTCAGGGATGATTGGACTCAACCCCTGGACTGAAGTTTTGATGCTGTTATTATGTATCACGATGAGAGAGGGATGAAGAACAGAAGCAGGAGGAGGAGGAGGAGGAGGGATGCATGATATGAATTCCTGTTGGGGAGGACAGCCGTATCAAAGCCAGTGGGCAAAAGTGATTTGTGGTGGAAGCTGCAAGATGTTCATAAAGAATGATATCTCTGCATGAGAGAGGCAGCGCTTTGATCCCGGCGAGGAGCCGCTGACACGATGCCCACAACATGTTACAAATCAAAGCGGAGGGAACGAGGGAGGCGGAAAAAAAAAGATTTCATATTTTTTTTCCTCCGAACAGTTTTGATGTCTTTGTCCCGAGCGTGTTTGAAATTCTCCGGCGATCGCCTCACCGTGCCGGGGGAGAGGAGTGAAACGTGATGGGAGACGGGTGAGAACATGAAGAGAAACATGCACACACACACACACAAAAAAAAAACATCGGGGTGTGAGTGGTGATTTTTCTTTCTTTGTCCGGGAGAGACAATACTGAACCCCCTCGGGTGAGAGCATCTTGAAGGAATCCCGATCCCTATGGAGGGCAAGATGGCACCTGACGGCCGGACAAAGCCGAGGTCAGGAGGTTGTGAGTCAAAGGTCGGGAGCGGAGGCCTGATGTGGAGGCCGGAGAAAGAGCGGCGCATCACCTTAGATCATGTAGTCTCCTTCTTATTAGCTGTCCGGCTCCTCGGGAGGCCGGAGAGCAGCTGCTTCTTTCTCTCTTTGGCTGATTGATGCAGCCGCGCCTGGATTAAAATAATTCAGTTACATTTCTGTGAAGAGTCCGCAGACTTTTTTCTAACGGCTCTATGAGGCTGTGCTCACGGACACATGTATAGAACAGTGCTCGGGCCTGAATGCTAACGTCAGCATGCTAACATGCTCATATTGATGATGCTAACATGCAGGTATATGTGCCATGATCATCATCCTCTTCTTGGTTTGGTGTGTTGAAGCTGATTTTGTTTTTTTTACAAGAAAAGTAAGCGGCAAAGCGGACAGGAAGTTAGCTGAACTTACGTCATCGCTTACAGCGGCTTTGGTAACATTAGCTAAGTAGCATTAAACAAAAAAAATAGGCCGACAACTGGTGCTACTGTCACAAGTTTTGAAGGGATGTTGTCAAAAATAAGACCAACAATGATCATTTCATAAAGAAAATGTGAGTGATAACTGTTAGCTGTTAGCTGACATGCAACAGATTTGTTCAGTATCGCCGTCTGTACTACTTGTTCCAATGAAATATGAAATTTAACAGCTAGTAGGTACTTTGGTGGTGTTGAGAGACATACTGGCTCTATTTCTGCCATGCTTAGAAATGTCATGCACATGCAAATGGAGAACTTGTTGAACAAGTTGCATTTTATCGAAGTCACCAGAAATATGGAAATGTGTTTTAAATTTGGCCTCCTGGTGGAAAAAACTTGGAATATTTATTTCCACATTTGTGCGACGTGGCTGCACGTGGCATTGAAGATTAACGGACTGTTTGAGGCATCAGGCCACGCCTCCAAGATTAAGATGGCCAATTAAAGACAAACGGTGAATGATAACAGAAAAGTCTCATAACTTTTGTTCAGATTCATCCAAATATGGTGAAGACTGGGTGAAGTGTGTGCCAACAGACGAAGAACATGCCAAAAAAATCCAAAATGGTGGACAGGTTTTAGCATCCAAATGGGCGTGGCCTGAATCTGTTGAATCTGCTTCATCCGAGGAACACGCTGTGCAAAAACAGGTAGTAACTGACCACATGGTGGCGCTGTTGGTAAGTGTTTTAATATGCTACCTGTTGATAAAGTATTAATACTGTAGCTACTGTAGCTGCTATATATTTTAATGGTTTTATAAAATATATAAAATCACTAAAACAAGTGAGCACAAAGACACTGAAATTAAGTTTTTGCAACAGTCAAATTCTCTCATATGTCAATATTCAACAAGATGAATCAATGAACAAACATCGACGCACAAACGTCTTTTACATTTTGTTCAGTTTTTCTAAGTTGTTTGAGCACCACGTGACGGTTCACGTGCAGGAGGAGTCCTGCGCTCCGCATTCAGAGGACTGAAAGGGATGGTTTATGGGTAATAAAGAGGGGCGTCATTGTAGTCTCCGATGGGTCCCTGTGTGGCCTTCCCTCTGAAGTCAGACCCCCCTTTACGCAGGACTTGAATGAAGCACATTTACCGTCTCCAGTCATGTGACGGTTATTCAGTTTCTTTCATGTTTAGTTACACGTCCTCCGGAGTCAACTCAACACGAGCCGCTGTCCTCACATCCGTCCTCCCGCGGCGCTTTGTCAGAAAAACCCCCTCTGTACTGTGTTGAAATACTGCCGTGAATGAATTCATGTTTGCCGACTTGGCTTCTTTTCTTTGAAGATCAGATTCTGGATCTAAGTGGGACCGAACGAGGAGAAAAATGATTAACCCGCCTGTTAGCGGCGTGGCAAATCATCAAACTGTCAGCCTGGTTTTTTTTTTTTTTTTAAGCTGTGCCTGCTGCTCCATTCACTGAAGCATGTGCCTGTTCCCTTAATGTTCATTCAATAATAAAACCAGATTTACTATCAACCCCTCCCTCCCCTCCCCTCCTCCGTCTGTACATCCACCTCTTCACGAGCCCCTTCTCCCTCTTTCAGCCTATTCACGTCTTTCTCTCTTTTCTCACCGCTGAGTTTAAGTATCTACTCAGGAAGCTCCATAACTCACATGAGGGCCGATTCAAGTGGAAGTCTGCAGTGGAGCTCAGTATGGATCGGACACATTAGCGTCTTTAGCTGCTGCACAACATCATTTGATTTTTTTGGGTGCAGCATAAAAATCTGTCAACCGAACGATTACTGGATCATTTATTTGAGTCATTCATCGATGAATCTGCACCGACGGTTTCTCCCCCGGACGTCTCCCCTCTTTCAAACTTACTGTCAACTTCACGTCTCCCGCCTTCCCCGCCGTAATTCCCAAGATTATCATCTCATGAGCCCGGCCGAGTCTATACGCTGACCTCATTACTGCATGCAAACTGCAGCTAATCCTCTTGTTACAGCAGCAAATGGATTTCATGATTTATGACGCTGGGAGAGACTTCTCCTCCTCTCTCCTCCGCTTTCACTCCAGAACACGCAGGAAAGCGTTCGATCAGACGGAATCGGCTGTTCGATGTTTGATTCTCGCTTGTTTTTCTGATTCAGCGTCAAAGTTTCTTCTTTTTTTTATTGTCACACTTTCAACTTGAGAGCGGAGAACTCCCACAGGAGGTCGTTTATCAAATTTACTTCATATATATTTTGGGAGGGAGGCAGGATTACTCTATTTTAATTCCATTTCTCTGTTAAATAAATGAACCCACAGTGTGTAATAAAACATAAAGTTGTTTAGTAGATGTCCAGGCTTTACCGCCCTGCATATGACGGGGATCAAGAGTGCTACAGGTCTCTCATGTACAGTAACATCATCCACAAAAATATATAAATATTCCAGGGGGGATCTGAATATCATGTGCCGTGCCGGTCGCTCTCGCTCTCCTCCCTCCGGTATCACAATGGCTCTTAATGGCTTTGCGGTAAATGAGAACCACGGAGGGATTAAAGAGAGAGAACACGTTAGACCGACTGTAAAAATAACTACGATGGACGGACTTTGCTTACAGCTACATGTGACATCGGGGCTTAATCTCCTCGCACGGCCGCGCTCCTGCAAAATGATGTCGGAGGGAAGTCACAGATCTGTTAACGGGGGGTTTTTGGGGGGCGTACACACTCACACACACCTTTTTTCCTTTAACTCCCTCCTCCAGCGAGTCCATCAAAAAGCACTTAACCCCTCCCGAGCTCACCCCCCATCTCCTCCTCCTCCTCCTCCTCCTCTTCACCTCTCTTGTTTTTTTTTTTATTCCCCCTGTTCAGCCACGCTGCCGCTTTTTCTCTTTGTGCCTCGACAAACACTCAGCGGCAGCAGCAGGCCTGTTGCTCAGCCCGGCCCAAAGACAATGGCGGAGCTGCAGGAGATGGAGACGACGACGAGGGGGGGAGGAGGAGGAGGAGGAGGAGGGGGTTTATTTTGTTGAGTGATTTGTGGAGTGGCCGACAGCAGGACGGACCTTTTTTTGTTGTGTTTGTGTGTGTGTGTGTGTGGAAGAGGCTTATGACTTTCAAAAAAAAATAAAAGAAGCCGTGCCGAAGTCAAAGAGTGAGTAGCGGAGCAGGAGGTGTGTGGTGAGGAGGTGAAGGGGTTTTCAGCGGTGTTTGATAGCGATCAGGCAGCTGTTGGCCCTCAGGCTGCTACCTGGTTAATGCTTCATGAAGGAACAAACACAAAGTCGTTTGATTTCAGGGAAGGTGACTCTGTCTGTTTCTTGAATTAGCTGCAGGAATATTATTGTCGCGTGCTTGAATTTCTTTATCTTGAAAACACCAGAATTAAAATGTCGGCGGACGCGTTTAAATGTGTTTTGTGGCATAGCGACATTTCTCAAAACGCCTCAGATTAAAGTCATATCACATGTTTATGATCTGATGAGAGGAGGGCGGCACGGCGGCGGCTCGTTTGCGATGTTGGGTCCGTTTCACAGCCGCGTTTGTGGGACAGTTAACACCCCCCCAAAAAATGAAAATGACCGTCATCATCGTCTTTTCGCCCCCGTCCACAACACATTTCTGAAGCTTCAGCGCCGCAGCATTCTCCCGAACGGCCGAAGAAGCTGGAGGAACTCATCTTGTTGTGTAATTGCTGAGCTCCAAACTGACGGCCTCCGTCTGCCGCGGCCCCGCGTGAGCTGAATCCACTTTTACTCCAAACCATCTGGCTGCATAATCTACTGCAGTCACACGGGAAGCCAAAGACCTGCTACAGAAAGTCGAAACTGCAGCAAATCCTACAGCTACCTTAAAATAGCTTCCTCTTCCTCTTCCTCTTAAAAAAGCATTTCCTCTTATCTCGGGTGATATTTATCAATCAGGATTGTTTTGGAAGAGTTGTAGAGTTTTGCAAATCAGCTGCAGAAGATTTACATCTGAAAAACTCAAAAGCGACGTCTTTTTCCAGAAACGATGACCTTGTTAATCAAGATTATCTACAGATGTCGAGCAGTTTCTTTCTGTATCAGGGTGAGATCTTGTTCCGTCACAGTGGAGAGACAGCAAGCAACTCTACGACTGATATGTCAAAAACTCACCGACTCACACCGAAGCAATCCTCAAAAACTACAAGAGGAAATGACTTAATTTTTGGGTTGAACTGTCCCTTTAGACCAGAAATCAAAATGCTGAGTTTGCTAGGAAACAGTGGGAGGATCCTTTCACAAGCTCTTGTAAACTTTTGTGTTTGTCGTCAACTGTTGCTTCCTCACATCTGCATTATTGTAGTTTTAATGAAATATAAAAATAAAATATCCACCTATCATCTGTCCGGGCAAAGTCCTTATTGGGGAAAACAAGAAAGAGGAGAATCACGAAGAAAAGGAAAAAGTTCTGACCGCCATGAAGATTTGTTGAGCGTACTGTCAAACCTGCAGGGTGTCGAAACAATTTAATAACTGAAGTGACTCCAGCTGCAGCGGGGGAAAGTATTGTACTTTACTGTTTTCTTCTTCTTTATACAGTTTTGAGGTATTGAAAGTATGTGAAAGTAAACGATCTGATCACTTCTCCCACCACTGGCCGGCTGGATATGGACATTTTAAAAAATTAGCATCACTGAACAGCGTGACATTCCTTCCCCTCTCTCTCTGGATGTCAACGTTTTTTAGTTTTCGGGGTTCCGAGATCACATCCACTGGAAATAAATCCAACCTCTACACATCGGCCTCCACCGCACAGCAGTAAATCCTGAGCTAATGGTGCCAAACCTCAAAGTCCTCTGTCTCTGCTGTATCCAGCGGTGGGAAACAAGCCCGACGCCGGGAGGCGGTCGCATTTATCTGGCGAGGGTTCGTGAAAGTAGCTCTGTGTGACACGTGGAGAGGAGGAGGAGGAGGAGGAGGAGGAGGAGGAGATCAGGGAGAAGAGCTGATGAATAAATCAAGTTTGACATCACTGCAGTGAAGACAGACAGACAGGAGGAAGACGTGAGGACGCTCATTAAGTGTTAAATTCATACTTTGGAGGTCGGCCTTCACGCTGTTCATTGCCAGTGTGATAAAGTCCCTCTGATTGGCTCGTCAGCTGAGCGAATTGGTGCATGGGAAGAAGAACTGAAAAAGAAAGGGAAAGCCCCATGAGCCTTTGCTGCAGTATCCATGATTTTACCCCTTCAGTGCGTTCCCTTCCCGATTTTTCACCACCGCGTCTGCTTTTGTTCTTCCACAATCAAAACACCAGATACGTTCTCGATGAGACGTGGCTGTAACAACGAGGGCGGTGTAAAAAAAAAAGAGAAACAACCAATACAGCGGTTGGTAAATCTGCAGTCTGGAGTCTAAAGGAAGTCTACATGGTTCTTACCAAACAAAAAATTACTAAAATATCAATATAACGGAGGCAGACTGAGGGCAGGAGCTGCAGAACCTGGAGGCGTTTGTCCAGAAAAGAAACCCACCGACCCAGAATCAGGTTTACTTTCAGCTTCATAATGGGCCGAGTGCAGGAACGCAGAGGGTTTGGAAATCTGATCTGAGATCTGTGACTGAAGGGTCCAACTTCCATCGGCTTATATCAGGTTGTACTTGACCTGCGAGAGCGTTCAGCATTTTAGCTAGCATGTTGTTAATCTGCTTAACTGAGCTTTAGAGGGATGGAGTTTCTCTCTCTCTCTCTCTCTGTTTCACACACACACACACACACCCAAACCCACTTTCATTCGTTCTCACACACAAAGACACACTTTCACTGTCACACACACACACACACACACACACACACACACACACACACACACACACACACACACAGAGTCTCAGTGTGCTCCATCCTGTCTGTTTTCATTTCCTCCCTCTCACCTTTCAGACCCTGTTACACACAGTCTTATCCCCATCTGTCCCTTCTTTCTCTTTGTTCCCTCCAGCACAAACAGCTGGTTTTCACCGCTTTATATTCACAACATTTTCTCTCTCATACGTTGACATGTCGGGGTATTTAGCTGATGAACTGCAGGATGTTTCCCGCCGCCGCACATCTGACGGATTGGAACCGAAGAAACCCAAAAGTCTCGACGCACAGTGTCGCCTTTGTGCAGCTCAAACAAGAACCACTCAATTATGAATTTTATGTATTTACACTGACTACCCACTCTGGTTACAGTGTTGGCCAATGTCTACACATGGTTTACACCAGCTCCTCCAAGAGAAATATGCCAGCAGCAGAGTGAGTTACGCAAAAGCAACCTCAAACTCGCATGAAGTCACCCGACTGTCTGCCTCGTCTGCTTCTCGCCACCGCCGCGACCGACAAACATTTGTTTTGTTCCTCCGTCTGTTGTAAATGCAGTCAGCTGTTGAAGCATGTCCCAATAAGTGTTCGTCGTCTGAAACATAAAGAGCTGTTTGAGGCTGCGCGGAACCGCACGCTGGTCCAAACAGCAGGTCTGTGGGGTGCCAGCAGGGGTTGGAACGGCCTCGTGGGCACAGGGCTCGGCTCCTCGGCTTCAGGTTTTGGACGAGGGAAGAAAAAACATCATGTCTTCACCACCAAAAAAAAAAAAAAGAGAAAAAAACCAAAACCCTACAGTCTTCTCTTTATTTTGCAGTTTACTCATTGGCTGCTTTTCCTAAACCAGGGCAGTTGTTACATAAAAGTGAGTTTAGTATTGCAGAATGAAACAAAGCAGTGATGGTTCCTGAGTCAACATGTGACAGCGGCAGCTGAGGTTTATATCGCGGCTCCGTGTTGGGGATACAGTTGAAAGCTCAGCAGAAAAGCTAGCAGTGAGTTATGATAATGAATCTCTGTATACTGTATATGTATATTTATGTCTAGAGCACCAGAAAAGTAAATGCAGGAGCTCTTTTTCAACCACAAAAGCACAGAAACTCAGTCACTACATCGGCATCAGATAACGGGAGTGACATCAGTGAGATACGAAATGACCAACGACGCATATAAACCTTCTTAAGTCTCTCTTAAAAGAAACAGTTTCACCAGTGAGGGTAACCTGATGGGCCAGAGGGTTGGTGACACAGCAACGATCTGGAAAGTCATCACAAGAAACTGTTTCGCAGAGGGTTAGGCCCTTTTACAAGAACACTTTGCGGGTGATTGGACGAACCATCCGTCTATCACGGGCTAACTTCAACCAGTCTGATCAACAGTAGCTGAGCGCTACCACCAGTGGAGCCTGTTGGTAAATCTAATTCAGACCAAAACCAGTTGAGAGAAGAGCAAAAACATGTTTCCCATCATGAAAAGTCTTCAGCGACGTTCTTTACTCTTCTTTCAACGAGATGTACGCTCCAGTTTTGATGACACTGATGCCACACAGCAGCAGTGACACTTGTGTTTCAATCGCTGGTCGACAGTCTAAATCACGCCTGGTTCTGTAAGTAGTTGCTCAGTTTTCACAATGGTTTTTAATATGTATGATTTTTGGGGTGAAAACAAAATGTAATAAATCGTCAACAGCTTGTGAAATATAACCGTTTTGACTTTCTGACTTCTTTGTAGTGTGTTGTAGAGATGTTTACTGAAGTTAGCATGCTAACCAGCTAGCCCCGTCTCGTCCTGCGGGCTCCCATTCGAGACTACTCGCTGCCTGGCCAGCTGAGCTAACTGAGCTAACAGCTACAGCTAGCAGCAGCGAGTCGTGTCTTTGTTGTGAGTGTGAACTCAACAGGTTTCCAATTCTCACACATTGCACCTTTTAGACGTATTACGGCGGAGGGCACTGGATTCTAGGAAGTTCTTAAAAAAACGTCGTATTTTTAGGATAATGAGCTGAATGTGTTTCCGTCTCTCATTAAGCGCATTAACTCCTCTCTCTTTTCCATCAACCTTTCCTAATGCAGTACATGTTGATGGAAAGTCTTTGGCGCTGTTATCACAGGAGTTACATCAGCGACACCACGGCCGGTCCGCTGTGCATCACTACATGTCGTTTTGCCCGTGTTGAAGTTTTTAAAATGGATGTGCGTACGAGTGCTGTGTGTTTTTTTTCTTTATAAACACAGTGTAAGGAACAGAAAGACGGAGAATAGTTCCTCATCATAATGGAAAGGGACTCTAGGGGTGACGTATGATGTCACCTTCTCCTCTGTGTCATGAGATGAAGTCACTCCTGAAAACATTTTCCTTCCTCTTCACCGAGTTAATTGTCATTTCCTCAGTTTGACCTTGAAATAACAACAGTCGGCCTGTAACAACAGTGAATAATCACCTGCTGGCTGTGGCTTATTTCACTGTGTTAACAGCCCACACATGCCTTTATCTATTCTCTCCACTGGTGGGGTTTAATGTCTGTGTGTGTGTGTGTGTGTGAGACTCTCAGTTACAAATTCACAGGGGTTTTAGCTTCAGTATTATGATCCTCCAGATAATCTCTCTCACACACCCGTACAGAAGCCTGCTCGGGTCCTCTTTCAGGCTTAAATACATTCTTAAGTCCTTCAGTCACTCCGGGAAGCGAAACCCGTTTCTCTAAAAGCTGTTTTCCGATCACCACGCTCACTTTGTTTTCATATAAATAGTTTATTAGTATCAGTAACGTGTCAGGAGGTTTTTCTTCCCCCCCCCCGCATTCTTTATGTGGATAACATAGCAGAAGTAGAAACAGACAGCGATAGAAAACAAGAGGTTATAAAAATAAGAGGATATACGTGTGTGTGTGTGTGTGTGTGTGTGTGTGTGTGTGTGTTCTGCTGAGGAAGAGTAAATCTTGGAGTACAAAAACCTAATCCCAGTCACTGTTTCTAGAAAGGATTCCACCCAGTTTATAATCCGAGTCGCTGAGCGGTTTATACTCTGGAGGAGGAACAAGAGGCGGACAATAAGTCTTTCGATATCCCAGAATGCACCTCCACCGTGCCAGCGTTCAAGGCGCGTTCATCGTCTAATCGCTTCTTTTCTCCGTCGAGGAATCACAAGCGGGGGGGGAAACCGTCAGTCTGCTTCTTATTCGCTTCTGTGATTTCTCGCTCTCGGTTTATTTCGACAAATGTTTCAAAGTACAGTCGAGGTCCGTGTGAGTCAGTCATCCTCCGTTTAAACCTCCCAAAAAGGTTCAAAATACACTCCGTCAAACCTTCACAGTCCCTTGATGGCAGGTGGTGGTGGAGGTGTTGGAGGCTGAAGGTGCTCGTCCTTGTTGTCTGGTTCAGGTCGTCGCCCGCCCTCTTCCTGTCCTCCTCTCCTCCGCCTGTCCGTCTCTGTTCACCTGATGCCTGTTGGGAAAAGAGTCGAGAGAAGATGAGAGAACTCCTTCAGCGTTGACAAGATGGCAAATTACTGCCGTCTCATACAAAAACGTACATATTTACTGAACTCTAACTGCGCTCGGTTAAAACTGTTTACAACTGAGGGTGACAAAAACAGAAAAGATGTCATCTAGTTATTTATTAGTTGATTTAAACATGCACACTTGGAAAACATTGATGAACATTGCTCTAAATAACTAGGTGCATGTTTGAAAGGGCCTAGATATCCATTTTTTTTTTTTTTACATCCAGCTGATGACGCTGTGACCTGCAGGACGTCAGCAGGTAGGTGTGTCGGCAGGAAGTCACATGGCCGCTGCAGGGATTGACCCTGTGACGTTTTAATTACGGGATGGTTTCGACTGCGAGCTCTCCGGTGTGATATAATCTGATCCACCGACATTCATCCAGTGATTTACAGTCAATTTTAAATGGAGGAATCAATTTTACAACCCATTTTGTTCACGGTGACTCACAATGAGAGGGCTGTTTTATATTTAATGTGACAGATGAGACGCTACAATAACATAATTATAGCTCTGCATGTAATTTATGATTCCATCTCCATTCAGCACGATTTTAATGCGTGTTGCGACTGTGAGAGAGCATTTTTATCAGTGCTGCTGTCTGTAGTTGGCTCTAATTCAGGAGAACATTTTGGACAGTGTGTGTGTGTGTGTGTGTGTGTGTGTGAGGGGGTGCTGCCCTGAGGGAGGACTAATTCAAGCAGGGAGGAAAAACACAGTAAATACCTCAGATCTCTTATCAGCTGCTTTTGGTGTCAGTAGACACATTCAGACAGGAGCAGCCTTCACATGAGACATGAGCCAGTGCATAAGTAAACACACACACACACACACACACCCACACACACACACACACACACAGCTGTATGCTCACCATTGTCTGTGTCTGAGTTTGGGCTGATGTGGCGTTTGTTGGTGCACATGCACTCCAGGTGATCCTCCAGCCTCACCTGCACCTCCCTCAGTTTGGGACGCCTCCGCACGTACTCCACCTTCGCCACCTGGAGAGACAGAGTGCGAGAGAGAGACAGAGGGAGAGAGAGATTACATAATGTCAGACATAAAAAGAAAGAATTTATCAACTATACTGCAAAGGAAACACTTTTATTTCAGCTTTTGTTTAAATCTAAAATCACTGGAAATCGTCAAAATTGCTGCTAAACTCTCAATTTAGCAGTCGCCTGGTCACAGTCCATCACGGTGCGCTTGTTTGCTTCAGTGTTACGTGAGGCGGCCCAGCTGACGACCTAACTCTATAGTTCCTCCATGAAACTGCTCACAACAAGATCTGCGGATTATCCTGAGTAACCGGGTCACGAGTTCTGGAAAGACACATTTACGCCGCTGTTCCACTAGCACCTTTAGCCGCGCCGAGTCAAACTGAGTAGAGCTAGGCCGGAGAAGATGTGATGGAAATACGGCATTAGTTCCATTTTATTCAAGAGAAGAGAGACATCTCTACAGCCGATACCTCCAAAACTCAGCAACTCAACCCAAAACAATCTAGATGGATAAATAGCTCTACAGGTAGGAGCTTGGTAGCTTCCAGCAAGGTGGATGTGTTTCAATACCCAGGCTCCTCTTTGCACATTTCTGATTAGCCGGGAGTTAGATGGAGTCAGGTGCTACCAAGATGGCGACCACAGGTAACACCCACTTTGGGCTTCACGTCTTCAGAAACCTGACGTGTGTCGTCTTGGTGACCAGCACCACAACAACAGTCCAGTAGAGCGCCCACGTCACTGCCGACGCTACACTAATGCACCTGTAGATCACGTGCTCCAGCTCGCCCTCATTCTTAAACAAATCCAAGAGGTACTTAAACTTCCCTCTCACCCTCGAGGTGACAGCAGCGCGGTTAAGATGCTAACGCTAACACTGTCTTTCTGTCTGCCTCCCCGTTGGTCACACACATGGACGCACCACCTGAACCTCAGCCCCGGCCAATCCCCCTCCGGCTGTGTGCGAGTGCGCCTTGCCCTCGTGACCGTTCGTCCTCTGAACGCTGGATCTCTGCACATGTGAGTGACTTTATTTTTGATTTCCTCTGTGAGCAGACGGAGGACCGCTCCTTTCATCTCAGATTGGGTATCAGCAGGATAAAGCGCAGAGAATCAAACTCGCCCTCTCTTTTTTCCTCCCTCAGCTTTTTCCCTCTCGACTTCTGGCAACGCACACAAATACCTTCTCTTATTCGTCCATCGCTCGCTCTCAGATTCGTAATCGTCTTTATTTGTTTACATTTTTATCTTTGGATGTTACATACACACATTCAACATGGACGCACACTTATATCAACGAATATGCAACGTGCTGTAAACATACATGCTCTTATTCACAGTCAATATCAATATTAATAATGTTATTCTGATGATTAAAACTGCGCCTTAGATCCCTTTACACACACACACACACACGCACACACACACACACACCTACACACACACACACACACAAACACAGACACACACACACACACCTTGGGACAGCTCCCAGTTGGCAGATTGTGTGAAACGATCGGGGTTTACTGAGTCTTATTTCCAGCTCTGGCAGAGATCAAAAGGAAGCTATTATGTTCTTGAACTAACTCACTGCCAGACTCTCAATAACACACACACACACACACACACACACACACACACACACACACAAAATGGTCAAGCTGGGGTAGAGTAATTGTTTTTGGCCGGTGTAGAGTGTATACCTCCAGTAAATGTCTGCGTGCTGGTGTGTTTACATTCCCTGTGCCGTCATTAGTTTTTCAGTGCCACTAAAAGACAAATAACAGAAGCCTCTCACAAAATGTTTGCAGAGCAATTACCGGCGTTTACGATAAGTGTGCCTACGTGTTGGAATGGTGAGAATGAAAGTAACATTTTTAGCCTCCTCTGCTGCGTCTTTGTTTGTTTTTGTTCGGCAATTTTTTTATCGGAAGCGGGCAGAGAGTTCATCTTGAATTATTTAAATCTTCTCTTCTGCTGGTTTCCCTGAGCAGCAACAAATCGTACCTGACAGGTGTCTGTAAGAGGGAATTATTATCACAACTGGTCGAGGAATTCCTATTTTCTTTGGACCACGTTTGGTTCACCAGTGTGCGTGTCTCAAGACATAATATACAGTAGAAACGTGTCTGTACCTTGACCATGCGGTGGTGCTTGCGAGCCGCCTGGCATCTCATGTTGCTGGTGTTGCAGCAGCCGGTGCAGCGCTTCACCTCGACGCAGGGCGGCCAGATGATGAAGTTGGCGGAGGTGGGATCCACCTGGCTCCTGGGGATCTCATAGATGGCCGTCCGCACCTTACACACCGCTGGCAAGGCCTCCTCCACCACTGCAGGGGAGAAACAACACAGGTTACAGACAGCGAGCAGGAAAGAGCACAGAGCCGGTCTGTTCTATACGCGGGACACCGGCACCATAGAACACTTTCAGACTTTAAATACTATGAAGAGTTAATGTGTGATGATGTTTTTGGTCATAGTGGTCATTTAGAAAAAGTTCTGTTGTTAAGAATAACTCCTATTTGCTTTAAATAATAATAAAAGTAGCTGAACCTCAACCATCTATAACAGCAACGTAACACACCTGATACATTAACATTCACCAGTAATAGGGTATAGATGGCATATTTTGTAAAACAAACACTTTTAGTACTTTTTACATTTACCTGTCAGCACTTTTTTTACTCTTACATAAGTCGGGCTTTAAATGCAGGACTACGTTACAGAATCTGAATATATTTCAATATATTTTACACTGTCTGAATCTGAAAAATAAGACAATTTTCACTCCATAATGACTGTGATTTATATGCCTTTCACCAGTGTGTTTCAGTTTCCAAGACCTTGCTGGTGTGTGTGTGTGTGTGTGTGTGTGTGTGTGTGTGTGTGTGTGTGTGTGTGCGTCTCACCGGTGCTCCTCCTGCGTCTGGTGTGTGTGTGTGCTCTCTTCAGGTCGGGCAGGCTGTGAGAGAAGTCCTTGTGGTAGCTGTGTTTGGTCTCCTCGATCACCTCGTTCTCTGGATGGAGACAAAACAACACGCGCACAGTCAGACGTCACACGCTCGCCCTTAACGACACCGTTCATAATTATTCCCAGATCCCTGTCAAACACGCATACCAAGACGCCGAAACACACACACACACTCTCTTCTTTGAGGGATAAAGTGTGTGTGTGTGTGATGGGTTTTTCTTCTGGGAAGCCTGAATGTTGTTAGTTAATATTATGGCTATTTTCCTCTGTGGACGATTGTTCTTTTGTACACGATGGACTAAAAAAAGGTCAAAACATTCAAACTCCTCCTCTGGGGACCATGAATATCCACGCAAAATGCCTCAATGACTGACCGACTGACCGACTGTGAAAACAGGGGGATGTTTACATGCTGCAGCGAGTTGTTTATTACAGACGTCTTTATCAAGTCTCTCACGATCAGAGCGCAAGCTAAACGAGGTTATTACTAACTGAGTTATGATGTTTATATCCCAGGTTACTGAGTTCTCCGCATGTAAACGCGGCCAGTGAGAAACACAGCCCGTCAGTGCGTATATCAGATACATTTTAAATCGAATTCGTCCAGAGTTCACTGACGGGTCGTCACAACTCTGCGGCGGAGAAGCCGCGGGCCAAACTGACTGAACGTCGACTATAACACGATGCGTTACAGTCGGATGTCGACAAAAGTGTTGGTAGCTTCTCTGAATGACTCAGTGTGGTCTCTGAGCGTGAAGGCAGAAAGATGCAGTGATTGTTTTAACATTGGGGTTAATGGTGCATGTTTTGAAACAGTCTTTCCTAGAGGGCATCAGAGAGTTTCACTTGTTTTGTATACAAGACCAGTGACAGATTGAAAGATTGAAAAAAAGAGAGAGCTCAAACCCCTCCTTTCTCTCGTTTCTCTGCATAGCTGGCCAATCACAGCATGAAGTGGGTGAGAAGTTCAGGTAGTTGTTACGGAAAGTAAAAGAAAATGTTGGAATTATACTTCAGAAAGCACTTCTGCTCAAGCAAACTGTCAACTCTACAGATGATTCTGTCCCACAGATGTTGTGTCACAAACCTCAGCGTTTCACACTCCCCGATCTAAAAGCCTAGATGCGTGTCATACACCCGCCATCTACAAGAGTTTGAGACGTTTCTCATACTTTTCTGATCAAAACGCTCTGAGTGGTTGGTCTCCTCTGTAAGAAGGTTCACTTTAGTGTCTTTAAGAGATGCACCACGCTGCCCGACTCAGTAAGTCAGGGCGGATGGATATTCACCGAGGAGACTGTTCATGTCCTGTGAGTACGAAACCAAAAAGAAGCATGTGACAAACGTATTTTAATCCACACATCCTTTTTTTAAACCTAACCAACTACGTTTGGAGCCTAAACCTGAGCAAACTGTGACCATATCACATTTAAAACATGTTAAAGAGGCTCTCTGTGGTTTCATACAGACACCTAAAGGTGCTTTGTGCGTCTGTTTAAGACCCGGAGGAGCGTGACAAAACATCGGTATGTGGTGACTGAGAATGTGAACAGGTTGGTGATGCTCTCCTCTTCTTTGTGGGACAGTCATTTTATTGAAATCAGTCCTCACTATTACTTGTTCAACTGAAGACTTGTGAAGCCGCCACAGTGAGAATCTGTTGTTGTTGTAGCTGTTATATTTACACATACTTCCTTCTGAATTGTACGTTCAACCTGTGTCAACTTTAACATTTTGTCCCCAAGGAGTTTTAGCTGCACAAAGAAGGCATAAAACATAACAAATGACAAAAAACAAACACATAACACAACAAAAGATAATAAGTTGACTCACTGTGAACATTTAACAGTTTGCTTCAACATGCAGGCAAACCAGAAATGTTTACCTGTAAGCCTTAATGCACATTAACTGGGCCTGAACTGATGAATAAAGGTTGTTTTCACATAAGCAGTCAACAGACTGCAGCTTTACGACTGTGTTCTGACTGTAGGAGGTCTAATAATAAGCAACGTTGTGGGAAATCACCTCCGATCTCATCATCTATTATATTCATGTTCCGACTCGGTTATCGGAGATTAAATGTAAGCAGTGAGTGCATTTATTTCATAGCATCGTAAAACATCTGCGTATGTTTCTAGTGAAGCTTCTCGTCTGTTTTCACGGCTGTTAAATGGCTTTTATTTAACCATAAACAAAAAATACATAAATAAATCTTGAATCGTGGAAAAATCCAAGCTGATGTTTATCTTTAGTTTAGTGAGGATTTAAAACCTAAACAAGGGAGCTCTGCCTCTGTGTGTGTGTGTGTGTGTGTGCTTGCGTGTGTGCGTGCGTGTGTGTGTGTGTGTGTGTTTAACATGAGATGCTGTAAAAGTCAGTCAAGTGTTTCTGAAGTGTTCACAGATCCATCAAACCATTTCAACACTCAGCAGTGCCAAACCACAGGATATCCACAGACACGATCATAGCCAATAAATTAGGAGTTTGTCTGTGCAGTGTGAACCTCTGTGTGTGTGTGTGTGTGTGTGTGTGTGTGCGTGTGTGTGTGCGTGTGCAAGAGGGGGAGAGAAAAATTCCCAGAAATCAACATAAATGATGTCTGGGCAGGACTGTTTTAATTTGATTCTGAATACCAAACCTCACACTTCTTTGTGTGTGTGTGTGTGTGTGTGTGTGTGTGTGTGCGTACCCGTCATGCAGAGCTCCCTGCCATGTGTGTGTGCAAGCAGTCACGCACACACGCCCGCCTGTATACACAATGCACTTCTAAAACACAACAAAGTCCACCTTCAACTCCCTCTCTCTCTCCCTCTCTCCTCCCTCTCTCTCTCTCTCTCTCTCTCTGTGTCTCTGTCTCTCGCCCTCTCTCTCGCCCTGACATGCAGGAATTTGAGCATGAATTATACATGGCAACACAGCAGCCTTCCAGCGGGCCCTGCTCTCCAACCAATAATGGGCAGCATGACAACAGCATAATGAAGTGAGCCACTTGACCCCCACCGAGCCGGGGGAGCCGTCACACTCGACATTTGCATCTCAATGATGCCAGGATTAATGGTGGCACCGCTCGCAGCGGCAGACATTAAAAAATGAATCGACTATTTCTCACAGACGACCAGAAGTTCAGAGCGGAGGGAAAGTTTGTGTGGCGGTGAATCTGGACTCTGACCCGGGGTGAAGATGGAATAAAGCCAGTTTTATGCCACGGTTATTTCCTCCTGTCTCACCTCACTGGTTCACGCAGCTCGGGTTCATTACCTGGATAATGAGAACTGGCATCTGCTGTGTTTACTGAAGGTGAATATTGCTAATGAGCTGTGGCCAAGTTTTTTTGTTTACCTTCTTTTTAAAACACACAAAACACTTTTTTTTCTCTTTACACACATTTCTGCTGAATTTAACCGCTCGGCCAGAAAGATGCCACGTGACGGATGTCAGAGGTCACCA